>NC_086118.1:51467186-51767186 GCF_963921235.1 Mobula hypostoma
CCAGGTGAGCTCAATGACTTCTATGCATCCTTTGAAAGGGAGAATAACATTACACCCGTGCCAATCCCCACAGCATTTGACAGCTCCAAGATCTGTCTCAGAAGCCAATGTCAGGGAATCCTTGCAGGGCATCAGACTCCAATGATGCACCTGGTAGGGTGCTGAAAATCTGTGCCAACCAACTGTTTGGAGTGTTCAAGGACATCTTCACTAGTACAGTCAGAAGTTACCCCCTGCTTCAAAAGGCTATCAATTATAACAATGCTTAAGAAGAGCATGGTGAAGTGCCTTAAAACTATTGCCCAGTAGCACTCACGTCTACTGTGATGAAATGCTTTGAGAGATTTGTTGTGGCTAGAGTTAACTCCTGTCAGGACCTGCTGCTATTTGCCTATCACAACAAAAAGCCGACAGCAGACACAATATCACTGGCTCCCCTCTTGGCTTTGGAGCAGCAAAACATACCACTTATCAACTACAACTCGGCATTCAGTGCCATCATCCCACTAGTATTAATCGAGAAGCTTCAAATCCTGGGCCTCTGCAACTGGATCCTTGACTTCCTTATCAAAGTAGGTGTGATCGGTAATAACACCTCACCTCGGTGACCTTCAGCATAGATGCACCTCAAGGACGTGCTCAGTCCACTGCTCTACTCTCTACAATTAAGATTGTTTAATGTCATTTCCAGTACACAATTATACAGGGGAACAAAACAATTGTTACTCTGGATCTGATGCAACACAAAAAAACAAAGAACCTAATAATATAAAAACAATAAATATGTATATGGCAGATTGCTTATATAAATGATTGTATGTATGTCCATAGAGTGACACTAGACACAGGAGTGTCTGTACATAAGGTGTACGGTAGGAAATTATAAAGTAGTGTTGGTTGGGGGTGTGGAGGGGTGGGTTAATGGGTGGAGGTGTTGATCACTCTTACTGCTTGGGGGAAGTAACTGTTTTTTGAGTCTAGTGATCCAGGCGGGAATGCTACACAGTGTAGCTTTTGCCCTGATGGGAGTGGGTCAAACAGTCTATGAGCAGGGTGGATGGGATCCTTCACGATGTTATTGGTCCTTTGCTGGCACCTTACTTTATATCTGTCTTTGATGGAAGATCGGCTGCTGCCAGTGATGTGGTTGGGCAGTTTTGACTTCTGGTTGTAGAGCCTTCCTATCTGCCACAGTGCAGTTTCTGTACCAAGCAGTGAGGCAGCTTGTTAGGATGCTGTCCACTGTGCATCTGCGTATAGAGATATGCATAGTCAGCTATCTTCAGCCTCATCAGAGGCGTTGGTGAGCTTTCCTGACTGTGTAGTGCTTGTTTCGGAACCATGAGAGGTTGTGCAAGATATTCAAGCCCAGGAATTTGAAACTGCTCAGTTTCCACTGCTTTGCCATGATGTAAAGAGTGATGTGTGGGCAGTGTGAGTTCTCGTGACGGTGTGGCTTGGCACAGTAAAAAAGGCCATCCATAAATTCGCCAGTGGCACCTCTTTTGTTGGCAGAATCTCAGAGGATGAAGAGAAAGTGTACAAGAGTGAGCATCTGGTTGAGGTGTGTCACAACAGCAACTTTGTACTCAACATCAGCAAGGCCAAGGGATTGATTGTGTACAGCAGGATGGGGAAGTCTGGAGAGTACACCATGGTCCTCATTGAGGGATCAGCAGTGGAAAGAGTGAAAGCTTCAAGTTCCTGTACGTCAACATCTCAGGGGACCTATCCTGGGCCCAATATATTGATGCAATTACAAAGAAAGTATTCGGTACTCAGCAGTTCTGTTTCATTAGGAGTAAACTGTAGATGTACTGTAGAGAGCATCCTGGCTGGTTGCGTTACAGTTGTGCATCCAATACACAGTAGTGCAAGAGGCTGCAGGGGTTGTAGACTCAGCCAGTTCTATCACAGACCCAGCCCTTCTCGCCATCAAGAACATCTTCAAAGGGCAGTGCCTTATGAAGGCACATCCATCACCATCTGGGACATGCTATCTTCACATTACTACTGTTGGGGAGGAAATACAGGATCCTGAAGACTCAAACTCAAAATTCCAAGGACAGTGTCTTCCCTTCTGCAATCGATTTCTGAACCCATGAATACTACTACCTCATTATTTGTTTTGTGCACGATTTATTTATTTTGTAATTTTTAGAGATTATATTGTCTTCCACTGTTCTGCTACTACAAAACAAGTTTCACAACACGTTTGAGTGATTTTAATTCTGATTCTGACATTTACTGTATGTAGTGAATAGAGGATCTTTTTTAAATGATGCAGAAATAAAAACAAACACATACTCGAGTTACAAACAACTAAAATATTTTCCTAGTTTAAATGGGGTCACCTTTCCAAACTTGTTGAGATGGTTCACATTTATAACAGCTTTTAAATGAACCAAATCAAAGTTTTTATCTCCTTAAATTCAATCTAGATGATTGCGTACAGTGTGGTAAATGAAGCACAAGGTTCAGGTGATGTTGTCAGATCAGTTAGACTAGTTTACAACCACGTTTTGTAAAATGAGAAACCAGAAGGATATTTTTGCGGAGCTTTTCATCTGTGAGTAAAGCAGGGAGTATTCCTATCCATAACACGATTGATCCCGAGGGAAATTGGTTTTCATTACAGTTGCACCAACCAAGAATAGAGTATAAATATAGCAATATAAAACCATGAATAATTAAATAGTGATATGTAAGTTATACCAGGAAATAAGTCCAGGACCAGCCTATTGGCCTTTTGCCTGTACCTTGGCCTTTTGCAGTGAGTTACTAATTGAATTGGCTGTTTATCAGCTGTACTCAGTTTAACAGCTGGAAAAGTCCCATATTCAAACTTGGTCTTCTCCTTATTCGAAGTTCAAACTTCAAACTCCATTTATTATCAAGGTATGTATACTGCATACCACCTTGAGATTCGTCTTTTTGCAGGCAACCACAAAACAAAAAAGCACAATAGAACCCATTTTTAAAAACCCACTGACAAAGACCCATTTTGCAAAAAAAAAGAACGAATCATGCAAACAAAAAAATATTAACCGCAGAGTCTCTGAAAGTGAGTCCAAGCCACGGAGACGGTCTGGAAGAAGTATATCTCCTAAAATATCTAGTAGCTTTGTGAGTTGTCGGAAAAAAACATCACAACTGGTCACTGTCACCAACCTGCCTTAAAGCATCCCTATTGCCAAGGAAAAGCATTCAGTAGCACAACTGGTAGTGTGTGTCTGTGGATACCTTATTTAAATAGTATTAAACCCAGTTATAATAGTCAAATAATCTGTTGATGTAATTCCTAACCTATTAAACCAGCTATTGATGTGTAACCTATGGAGCAACGTTAAGAAGAGGAAAGAAATTTGGTAATGAAAAATACTGAGATGAATGAGAGCAATTCTTTCAAGTTTGGATCACATACAGTGGATTCTGGTTATCTTGGACATACTGGGATGTGTACATTTTGGTCCAATTAGCTGAGGTTTCATGGAAATAGTTAAAAACGTATTAAAAAGCCCACTTAACTGAGTAACAAATTATGTATTTTAATGAAATACAGAACAAACTAACAATACTATTACAGTACCATAAATCTGTGGTTCCTCATAGTTATAAACAGAGGAATTCATCCACTGTGCGCTGCTGTGTTATTTTGATTTGTTGTAAATGAACAAAATCAGTGCAGACACCTAGTGCAGATAAGGTACTGTCTTCATACAATGCTTTCAATGACTGCATCCTCCAAATCTTCATTTTCATTGTATAATTTAAGATGATTTTCGATACCTTCAAATTCTTGGAAGAATTTGTCACCAAAGGCACTGGCAGATTTCTACAGAGGTACTGTGGAGAGCACCACCGCCTGGAATAGTGGAGCCACTGCACAGGATCGGGAAAGCTGCAGAGGGCTGCAGACTCAGCTGGCTCCATCTGGGCAGTAGTCTCCCCAGCACCCTGAACACCTTCATAAGGGTGAAGTCCCAAAAAAGTGGCATCCATCGTCAGGGACTCCATCACCCTGAACTGTCAAGGAGATACAGGAGCCTGAAGTCACACATTCAAGTGTTGTAGCAACAGCTTCTTCCCTTCCGCCTTCAGATTTCTGAATGGACAATGAACACTACCTCAGTACTTTTTCCAGGAAGAGGTACAGTCGACGTTTCAGGCCGGGACCCTTCGTCAGGACTAACTGAAGGAAGAGATAGTAACTTACTAACTCTTCCTTCAGTTAGTCCTGACGAAGGGTCCCGGCCTGAAACATCAACTGTACCTCTTCCCAGAGATGCTGCCTGGCCTGCTGCGTTCACCAGCAACTTTGATGTGTGTTGCTTGAATTTCCAGCATCTGCAGAATTCCTCTTGTTTCAGTACTTTTTCCTCTCTTTTTGCACTAATTTAACTCCTGTTTTTATATATTATGGTTTTTATGTTTAAATTATATATTATAATTTATGGTTTTTATTATTGTAATGTGCTGCTGCCATAAAACAACAAATTTCACGACATATACCAGTGACGTTGAATCTGATTCTGATTCTTTGTAGTTTTCAGCTTGTTGAACTAGTGAAATCATTTCGTTTTCACTTGCTGCCATTTCTGTCATCTCCGAGCCTGTATGCTTGAAACCACAATGAGCAAAACAAATCAAAATTGTCGTACTGACTATTTCTCACTATCAGTGACAAAAATCACTGATTTTGAACTGAAACACACACAGCTGATGCTATTTAAAAAGTGTTTGCTGTAAGAACAGTATAGTGTCTAACAGACACACAAGCGCATGCAACTGATGCTAGTTAGAAACTGTTTGATCACAATTTCCTGTCCCAATGAAATGGCATAGTGACCCCACACAGATGAAGGGAATCCTGGCTATTTTCCTTGATTAGTTCTTTGAGAGTTGTTCCAAACAAGTGTCTACCCAGTTAACCGATGGCCGAATTAGCCAGAATTCACTGTTATCTGTGGAGGTCTGAATGATTAAGTCACAGGAAGTGTTGTTTTGCAGTATGATCATTGTAGTTTTAGTAATCATTTGTGTTGGCTACAAAGAAAGCTAATCTGTAGAATGCACGAGAAAATTATTTCAGTATGTAAACTCAAATAAATTGCTCATATGTCAGGTGTCAGATGATAATAGGCAAAATATTTCCCATTCTAAAAATGTACTGATTGTGCCCAAAACAGTTAAGTGTCTGTGCCTGTTCGTTATGTGCCATGTTGTATGACGTGGGTGATCATGGTTTTTCCATGACCATGATTGTTCTTGACAATCATGAAGTGGTTTGCCTTTGCCTTCCTCTGGGCAGTGTCTGTGCCATGATCAATGCTCTTCAGAGATTTAAGCAACACACATCAAAGTTGCTGGTGAACGCAGCAGGCCAGGCAGCATCTCTGGGAAGAGGTACAGTCGACGTTTCAGGCCGAGACCCTTCGTCAGGACTAACTGAAGGAAGAGCGAGTAAGAGATTTGAAAGTGGGAGGGGGAGATCCAAAATGATAGGAGAAGACAGGAGGGGGAGGGATGGAGCCAAGAGCTGGACAGGTGATTGGCAAAGGGGATATGAGAGGATCATAGGACAGGAGGCCCAGGGAGCGGGAGGGGGGGGAAAACCCAGAGGATGGGCAAGGGGTATAGTCAGAGGGACAGAGGGAGAAAAAGGAGAGAGAGAGAGAATGTGTGTATATAAATAAATTACGGATGGGGTACGAGGGGGAGGTGGGGCATAAGCGGAAGTTAGAGAAGTCAATGTTCATGCCATCAAGTTGGAGGCTATCCAGATGGAATATAAGGTGTTGTTCCTCCAACCTGAGTGTGGCTTCATCTTTACAGTAGAGGAGGCCGTGGATGGACTTATCAGAATGGGAATGGGATGTGGAATTAAAATGTGTGGCCACTGGGAGATTGTCTGCTTGCTGTCTGTGGTCGCGTAGCCAGGACTTGTGATGTGCACCAGCTGCTCTCACGATCACCACCTGCTCCCATGGTGTCACATGACCCTGTTTGGGGTGGTGGGGGGTGCTGACCTGGTGTTACACCTTGTCCAAGTGTCTGCAGGCTAGTGGAAGGAACGAGGGCCTTGCAGCCCCTTTGGTCGAGACCTATCTCCAAATGTTCTGAGGACCTGCTTTAAGATCCAAGTTAGTACAGGCCAACCACCTCAAATCCAGCAATCAGTAATCCAGTTCTACCACTGGTTCAGACATAATTTTTGCCAGTCTAATTTCAAATTTCCCGCATCGCCATACCAACCCATTGCCCCTCTTTTAGTGGCACCGTTAGCAGGATCAGCTGATGGCACAGTCTTTAAAAGAAGCAAGTTGTTCCTCTGTGTTACTCTGCATTTATTTTTATAACCTGCTCTTAACTAGCCGCCCCAGTCATGCCTTCATTGAATAAAAGAAGTGCTTTTTGTTGTGTAAAACACAAACACCACACATTATCTATACGAGATATGGTGGAAATTCTGAAAAAAATCAACAGTGGTGTGTCTGTGAAAAGCATATGCAACTTGTATAACATTTGGGACTTCCACAGTTTATGATATAAAGAAACAAAAAGAACAGTTGCTCCAGTTCTTTGCTGACAGCGAATTTAAAAAAAACAGATGTATAAGGAAAACAATGAAAGATGGAAGATAAAAGTTCTCATAAAGTGGTTTAAACTCCACGTCAGTGAAGGTGGAGAACTGTCAGGGGAGATGGTGAAGGAACAAGTGAAATTATTTCATGAAGAACTAGCACTGGATTACGAGTGCAACTATAGTGAAGGGGGGCTTCAGTGTTTCAAGCAGCAACATGGCATAAAACCGGTCAGCAGATAAAGAATCGGCTGCTGAGTTTGTTGATTAGTTCTCTAAGTTAGCTTCTGATGAAAATTTAATTCCCGAGCAAGTCTACAATGCGGACAAAACTGCCTTATATTGGCGTTATACTCCATGACGAACACTGACTACAGAGGATGCAGAATCACCAACAGGTTATAAAGCATCTAAAGATTGTGTCACTGTGTTGGGCTGCTCTAATGCTGCAGGAACCCACAGGTCTAGGTCATTAGTCATTGGCAAAAGTTTACGTCCTGCAGCTTTCAAAGCTATGTAGCAGTTTCCAGTCATTTACCATGTCAACAAAAAAAGAATGGATTACAACTGACATGACATTGGAATTGTTTGAAGATTACTTTGTTCCGGAAGTGAGTTCAATGTGACTGTTGGTCAACAAAAATTGTAAGATAATGCTGATCTTTCAATATCTTTTCTGCGTATCCAAAAGCAGAGTTATTGGTAGAGAATTTAAACGCAAACAACAGGAATTCTGCAGATGCTGGAAATTCAAGCAACATACATCAAAGTTGCTGGTGAACGCAGCAGGCCAAGCAGCATCTATAGGAAGAGGCGCAGTCGACGTTTCAGGCCGAGACGCTGACGAAGGGTCTCTGCCTGAAACGTCGACTGCACCTCTTCCTATAGATGCTGCTTGGCCTGCTGCGTTCACCAGCAACTTTGATGTGTGTCTATTGGTAGAGAAAATGTTTTTGGTATCTACCTGCCACCTACCTGTACGTCATGAATTCGACTCCTGGACAATGATATGTTATGCTCTTTGAAGGGTAAATATTGCTCCCTGCTTATGAAACAGCTACTGAGCACAGTTGACTCTGACAGACCAGTACAGGAATTTGTGAAAAAACTGCTTTTCATTTGTCATTTCTTTCTTCTTTATTTTCCAAGAGTGAGGTGATCATCAAGTGGGTTAGAGGCGTTTATTATTTAATCCTAACCTAAACACTGTAATTCGGCAAAATCACTAATCCGGCACTGCAGAGGTCCCAATCACTCCGGATTTGTGATGTTGAACCTGTATTTGCTTTAAAAAAAGACAAGCAATTTAATAAGATTGATGTAGATTAATTTCCATCTAAACCAAACCCTTGGAGGGGCAGACACCCTGAGCCAATAGGCTGGTCCTGGACTTATTTCCTGGCATAATTTACATATCACTATTTAATTATTTATGGTGCAACTGTAACGAAAACCAATTTCCCTCGGGATCAATAAAGTATAACTATGACTATGAAATTGTTGGTGGGCCGATTAGTAAATTTGCAGATTACACAGAAGTTGGCAGAGTTACAGAGAGTGAGGAAGGTTGCCAAAGGATTCAGCAGAGTAAAGGCCAGTTGAAAATATGGGTGGAGTTAAATCTGAACAAACGTGAGGGCAAATGCTGGAGGGAAGTATGATGTCACTGGCAGATCCCTAGGGGTATTTTTGTATAGAGGTGTAAGCCCATAACTCCCTCAAAATGGCAACACAAGTAGATAGGGAGGTAAAGAAGGCATTCAGCACACTGAACAGGACACTGAGTGTAAAAATCTGGAAGTCATGTTGCAGCTGGATAAAACTTTGGGCAACATTTCGAGTATTGTGTTGCAGTTCTGGTCATGGAATTACAGGAAGGATGTGGAGGCTTGGAGCCTTCACATTCACATTGAATGGATTAGACCTCACAATATCACCTTCAACAGGATGCCACCACTGGGAACAACTTCCTCATCTTTCCCCTTCAGTAAGTTCAGAAGGACTGTTTGTGTTCTGGTTTACCCTTCCATCTCCACCAAACAATTCCCTTCCAACGGCACTTTCCCATGCAAATATGGCAGATGCTTAACTGCATTTTTATTGTGTTTCTCATGCTCGACTTCCCCTACATAGAGAAATCAAACACAGATTATTTGTTAAGTTTGAAGAACATATTCGTTCAGTCCCTTGAGCGGTCCCTCATTCTCACTTTATTCTTCCACCCAACATCTATCCTCAGCCTCCCACATTGTTCCAACAAAGCCCGTAAGCTCAAAGAACAGCACTCATAGTATCAGCAAAACTGAGCTGAACTTGTAAAATGCCTTTCATTACACAGCAACCTTTGTATTTTAAAAAATTCAGCATTGTTAAGCAGTTGAGAATTTACAGGTTTACCAATTAAAGTTTGCCAACAGAAGTTGACCTTGTGGTCTTTATAAGAAAATTGATCTTTTAATTCAAAGTTCAAAGTAAATTTATTATCACAGTACATATAAATTACTATATACTACTCTGAGATTCATTTTCTTGCAGGCATACTCAGTAAATCCATAATAAAATCAATGAAAGACCACACCAACTTGGTGTTCAACTCATGTACAAAAGATAACTAACTGAGCAAATACAAAAAGAAAGAAATAATAATAATAAGCAATAAATACCAAGAACATGATGTGAAGAGGCCTTGAAAGTAAGTCCATAGATTGTGGGAACATTTGAATGATGAAGTGATGTTGAGTGAAGTTCTCCCCTCTGGTTCAAGGGTCTGATGGTTGAGGGGGTAATAGCTGTTCCAGAACCTGTGTGTCCTGAGGCTTCAGGGAGAAGAGAGCATGGCCTGGGCACTGGGAGTCTCTGATAATGTATGTTGCTTTCCTCGATAACTCTTTGAATAGATGTGCTCGATGGTGGGGAGGACTTTACCTGTGATGGACTAGGCCGTACGCAGTACTTTTTGTAGCATTTTCCATTCAAGGGCATTGGTGTTTCTGTATCCAGGAGGAGATACAGGAGCCTGTCAATATACTCTCCACCACATATCTATAGAAGTTTGTCAAAGGTTTAGATGTCATGCCAAATCTTTGCAAAAGTTGACGCATTCTGAAACATTCTTTAAAGAGAGAGACCAAAATGTAGCTACTCCAGCAGAAAAATACAATGCCCTTGGCTTTGCTTGAAGTTCCATAGGAGTCCTGGAGAGTTTTGCGACTCCCATGCCAATGAATTTACTAGCAATTTGCTGGGGAATGTTCTTGTGCCAGTTTGTCCCTGTAACAGCAACCGTGGGCCCAGTCTTTTCAATGGTAAATGATCATCTGTGAGGTAGAAAGTGAATACTACTTCTAGTTCTCTGTATGCTTTCATGTTTTTACTTATTTTGTGTTCTTAAATTATGTTACTTCAAACTTTTGTTCAGAAATATTAATATTCCTGAAAGTCAGGGGCATTCAGTAGCACAGAAGAATCAAAGCTCTAAACCTTTGACTTCCCTGTGACATTTTGGCTTTGAGTGGCAGATTCAGGGAGGTTGCTGTTGCTGCTACTCCTTGGGGCTTAACTCTTGGGTCCAGTTGAACTTAGCCAGGTAAAGCCGTCCCCCAGTCTCCTTGATTTAGAGGAGGCTGCGCTGGGAGCACCAGATACAGTCGACGATCCCGACAGGTGAAGTGTCGCCTCACTTGGAATAAGCATCTTTGAGCCAAGTGGCTGTTGACTTAGTAACTATTTTATGAGCTTTTATTGAGATCTTGTCCTCAATGCTGAACACCATATATTCCGTCCAACCTGATGACACGAACATTGATTTTATTTTTCAACTTCTGGTAATTTCTCCCCCTTCCTTAACTTCTCTTTTTCCATTCCTCATTCTGGTTACAGTCTCACCCCTTCTCCATTCTTCAGCAGCCTATCACCTACCTTCTTTTTCCATTCCTTCCATGGTCCACTGACCTCCCTTGCTAGATTCCATCTCCTTTAGCCCTTTATATCTTCCACCCATCACCTCCCAGCTTCTTACTTCATCACCCCCCCACTCACTTTCCCCCTCACCTGGTTTCACCTATCACCTGCTAGCTTGTACTCCTTCCCCTCCTTTCCAGTCACGATGAAGGCAAATATCGCCTGTTTAGTCCCCACCATAGATGCTGCCCAACTTGCTGAATTCCTCCAGCATTTTGTGTGTTACTCAGGATTTCCAGCCTCTGTTGAATCTCTTATGCGTACATGATTTTGAAGCTGTTTTGAGCTCCCTGTGTACAATTTTAACTTTAAGCAGCAGCAGATGACAAACTGCTTTGTATACCTTTCATTGGTGGATTGAAGTTTACACTAAAGCATTTATCTGTGTTTCAGCTATGATATGGTGCATTATGGGCACTCCAACCAGCTGAGACAAGCCCGTTCTATGGGGGATTATCTTATTGTCGGAGTACATACAGATGGTAAGTTACAAAGCATGTCACTCGTCATGTATTAGACATCATTACTCAGATTTTGTTATTTGAGCAACTGGAGTTTCACACCCAAACAGCCCTTAACTATCACAACCCTTTTCCTACCAATGTAAAAGAGAAATGAAAACTTGCTCATGAAATTCGAAAGATCTGAATTAATGTTTCTATGTAAACCATCTCTGGTTTTATTATTAATCGTACCATCAAGACGTTTTTTTTTGTAATTAAAGTATAGAAAGTTTGTAATAACATGTGCTTTTCTAGAAAACTTTCAGTGAATTCCTTTGTGATAGAGTGCACGTGGTAAACACACACACACACTCACACACTGATACTCACACACACAGACACACACACACACACACACTCACACAGACACAGACACACACACTCAGACACACACACGCACACACAAAGACAGCCTTGTCATTCCGCTGAGTGTGTGTACTTCAATGTCTTTCCCCAGTATATTGTTATAATGTTGCCTGCTGGCTGGTGGTGTCGTGGCATCCACACCAGATTTCGAGGTGAGTGGTCCCAGGTTCGAATCCGGCCGACTGCTTGCTCGCTTTCCATCGTGCTAGCTTCAGCGTCGAGCTAGTAACTCAGCCTCATAAAAAACAGGTGAACGCTAAAGGAATGACAAGATTGCCGCCCAATGTACCACAAGGAACAACGGTTCTCATAACGGGTTGGCTTTATGGTACCCTTCCCACCATACACAGTCAGTTAACCTAGCAACCTGCACAGTTTGGGGATGTGCGAGGAAACCCACGCGGTCAGAGGAAGAATTTGCAAAAGTTTACGCACACAGCACCAGAGGTCAGGATTGAAACCGTGTCTTTGGAGCTGTAAAGCAGCTGCTCTACCAGTTGTGCCACATGCCCCCTGTGACTCAAGCTTATCCTCCAGTGGTATGTTGTCCTTTCAGTCTGCCCTGTACGTAAACAGCCAAGATGCAAACAGGGAGAAAGTGAAAGTAACGGATCAGAGGAGGGGCAGAGTATATGAAGAAAACAGTGGGTGGATTTCTATTCAATCTTTGTGCAAGAACACTGATGCAACTATCCATTGTTGTAAAATTAAGTTTACTTTTTCAAATCAGGAGCTGTTTGCCAATTTTGTATTACACTTTACCATAAGTGTGACCTTCATAATATATTAAAGCTCATTCGGTAATAACTGGATTTGGAAGATACGTTTTTATTTAATTAGTTGAATGCTTCCTGGTCTGTTTTCAGAGGAAGTGTCCAAGCACAAGGGTCCACCTGTATTTACAGAGGAGGAACGTTACAAAATGGTCCGTGCAATCAAGTGGGTGGACGAGGTCATCGAGGGAGCACCATATGTAACGACGCTTGAAACTCTGGATAAATACAACTGTGATTTCTGTGTCCATGGAGGTACGTTGTATTAAATAATCAGAAGCAAAATTAGTCAATTTCCCTTGAGTTTAAAATGATATAATATTGATAGCGTATTTATCAATATATTTGAAGCAACTTACATTGTCCTGGCTTCGATAGAACCATTAATTTTTCAGGCCAAGTTCTTGAAGTATTTTGTTATATTGCTTTCCTGCAGTCTGATGGCAATTTATAATTTTCCTTTAACATGTGATTCGTAGATGACATTACCCTGACTGCTGATGGAAAGGACACATATGAAGAAGTAAAGAAGGCAGGCAGATACAGGTAGCAGTACTAATTAATTTCCTATTTTGTTACAAATGTATTGTTCCTACATCGTTGCTTGGTCTCAATCAAGCCATCGAGTAGTCAGCGCGATGCATTACAGTATGGGGCTAAAGTTCAAAGTTCATTTCTGGAGCCGCCTAGAAGGAGTTTGTTTGTTCTCCTCGTGACTACGTCAGTTCCCTCCAGATGCTCCAGCGTCTTCCCACAGTCCAAGGACGTACTGGTTGGCCAGTTGGTTAATTGGTCATTGTAAGTATTTTCTGTGACTAGGCTAGACTTAAATGGGTGAGTTACTGGGAGGTGTGGCTCGTGGAGTTGGAAGAGCCTGTTCTGTTCTCTATCTCTAAAATAAGAATTTGAGGTAGGATCCATGGGTTCAGTGTTGATTCAGCAGCGAGAACAGTGCAGTGTTTGCTGGTTGCTATGGGGAACAGTTTATACTAAAACAACAAGGCTACAGTGTAATATAATGTTTAGGGATTCAGCTAGAAGGATGTCGGATTAATGAATAATAGAGATAGCAAACAAACAGATGAGGGTTTCAGCAGCAAATAAAGCTGAGGGAGTCTTTAATTTATAAGGGTTAACTGAATGACAGTACACATTCTGATTTCTTTTTCAGAGAATGTAAACGCACACAAGGTGTTTCTACTACTGATCTGGTTGGTCGAATGCTTCTTCTCACTAAAGCTCACCATAGCAACATTGTGAGTAATCTATGTAATTTCATTTTTTAATCCGATAAAGGAAGAAATTTGATTTCATCTGAGCTGTTTTTAAGTTTGACCTTGCACATTTAAATTGTGTGGTGAAACTAAAGAACATAGTAAATAATAGAGTTGTTTTAATTGGATGCTTTTGGGGAGAAATATTATTTATCTAAAGCAACACACACACAAAATGCTGGAGAAATTCAGCAGGACTGGAAAGGAAGGGGGAAGACACTAGAATAAAAAGGTGGGGGAGGGTAAGGAAGATGGCTAGAAAGTGAGAAGGTGATAGATTCTTCCCTTCTAGCTATCCTCCTTCCTCCCCCCCACTTCTTATTTTGAAGTCTTCTCTCTTCCTTTCCCATCCTGAAGAAGCATCTCGGCCCGAGGCATCAACTGCTTGTTCATTTCAGTAGATGCTGCCTGACCTGCTGAGTTCCTCCAGCATTCTGTGTGAGTTGCTTTGGATTTCCAGCATCTGCATAATCTCTTGTGTTTATTATTTATCTAATCTGTGTCTTCATTCTGCATCACCATCTTTTCCCCATGCCTTTCAATCTCGCATTTGCCTTAAGCTGTTTCTTATTTTCTCTCATGCATAAAATATGGATAAAATCGTAAAAATTGCATCAATGTTTTCATGTATAAGAAAATTTAAAATGTTCCAATTTAATGTTTAATAAATATTTTAGCAAATACTCCTTTTATTCAGTTAAATAAAATCTGATGCAAAGTGTGGCTGTCAGAATTAGGTTTAATATCACTTGCATACATTGTGAAATTTGTTTTCTGGTAGCAGTACATTGCAATTTATAGTAAAAATAACTATGAATTACACCAAGAATCATATATATGTAAAATGAAATTAAATAAGCAGAACTAAAGGGGGACAAAACAAAAAGAGAAAAACGTAGTGAGATAGTGTGCATGGATTCATTGTCCATTCAGAAATCTGATGGTGGTGGGGAAAAAGCTGTTCTTAAAGCATTGAGTGTGTGTCTTCAGGCTCCTCTACCTCCTCCTTGATGGTAGCAGTGAAGAAGAGGGCTTGTCCTGGGTGATGGGGATCCTTAAAGACCAATGCCGCCTTTTTAAAGCATGGCCTTGTGAAGGTATCCTCGATGCAGGGGAAGCTAGTGTTCGTGATGGAGCTGCATCTTTCTGCAGTTTTTTCCCATCATGAGCAGCAGCTCCTCCCTGCCAGAAGGTGATACAACCAGTTAGAATGCTCTCCATGGCACATTTGTAGAAATAGGCGAGAGCCCTTGATGACATACCAGGTCCCTTCACGCTCCTAGTGAAATATAGGCACTGTTGTGCTTTCTTTGTAATTGCTTCAGTATGTTGGGCCCAGGATAGATCTTCACAGACCCAGGTTTCACAGCTTGTTGATTACAACCGAGCCTACAACGGTGTTGAACGTTGAGCTGTAATCAATAAACAACATCCTGATGTAGGTATTGCTATTGTCCTGGTGATCCAAGGCAGAGTGGAGATCCAGTGAGATTGTGAGATCCAGTGAGGTTGTGAGATCCAATGAGATTGCACCAGTGAGATTGCATCCAGTGAGATTGTGAGATCCAATGAGATTGCACCAGTGAGATTGCATCCAGTGAGATTGTGAGATCCAGTGAGATTGTGAGATCCAGTGTGAGATTGTGAGATCCAGTGTGAGATTGTGAGATCCAGTGTGAGATTGCACCAGTGAGATTGTGGGATCCAGTGAGATTGTACCAGTGGGATTGCATCCAGTGAGATTGCATCCGCTATTGTGGCAATAGGCAAATCCACAGCGGGTCCAGATCCTTACTTCAGCTGAAGTAGATGTGAGTGCATCTGGGTGATAGTTGTTGAGGCAGCTAATCCTGCTCTTCTTGGGTACTGGCGTGAATGTCGTCCTTTTGAAGCAGATGGGAACTTCTGACTGCAACAATGTGAGATTGAAGATGTCCCTGAACATTCCAGCCAGTTGGTTGGCACAGGTTTTCAATGGCCTACCAGGCACAGCTTCAGTGCCTAGCGCCTTGCAAAGGTTCACCCTCATGAAAGCTGTTCTGACTTCGACCTCTGAAACAGAGATCACAGGGTCACTAGGTGCTGCAGGGAGTCACACAAGTGTAGTTGTATTCTCCCCTTCAAAGCACCAATAAAAGAGGTTTAGCATAAAAAACATTGAGCTCATCTGGGAGTGAAACATCACAGTCATTCATGATGTTGGGCTTTGCTTTGTAGGAAGTAATGGGCTGCAGACACTGCCAGAGCTGATGTGCATTCAATTCCGACTCGTAACTTCAATCAGAATTGTTTCTTCGCTCTTAAAACAGCCTTCCTTAGGTTGTACCTGGACTTCTAGTCTTGTAAGGTTCTATATCACTTGCTTTGAATGCCACAGATCTAGCCCTCAGCAGGCTACAAATCTCCTGGTTCATCCATGGCATTTGGTTTGGGTATGTCCAGTATGTTCTCCAAGGCCCTCACCCACATAGGTCTTGATGAAGTCGGTGACAAGTGTGTGTCATATTCATTCAGATCTGAAGGTGAATCCCTGAATATCTTCCAGTCAAAGTAGTCCTGCTCCTCCACCTCCCTTGACCTTATCTTCTTGGTCCTTCCTACTGGTGCTGCGGTCTTTAGTCTCTGCCTAGTTGTTGGAAGTAGAAGTATAGCCAGGTGATCCGGCTTTCCGAAGTGCAGGCGTAGGATGGCAAACTAAGCACTCTTGATGGTGGTATAACGGTTGTCAAGTGTGTTGGCTCCCCTGGATCCAACACACTTTTACAGGTATTAGGAATTTGCTGTCGTGTCTTGACAACAAAAAGCTACAACATACAACAATTATAAAGAATAAAGAATTATATAGAAATGAGTTCCAGGTTAAAGTACGGATATGGAATAAAATGTGCATAAATACAGAGATACTAGAACATATGTACAATGTAAACAGCTTTATAAAAAGTGTCTACACTTGTGCAACAAAATTACAATGGGTCTGGGAGCAAATCAAATTATGCTATGTCCTGTTTTCACCTGACCCATTTCAAGAAGAAAATGATAAATGAAGGGTGAATTGGAGATAACAAGAAACTGATATGAGGAAAGCCATTCATTCATTGTGTTCAACGAGATGTTATCACTTCTCTATCGGTATTATCTGGTTATTTCCAAGTTACTCTGGGCTTTCCCCTCCTTTATTCTAGCTGAAAACCTGATCAAGTTATACTTAGGAGGAGGGAAGAGGGATGCTAATTTGAGTCCCTCTGTTGGTCAGGATCAACCATGGATATTGCATCCTTGCTGTCTATGTGATATGCAAGCCAGGGCAGGACAATATAAAGGGCAAGCTGTTGCCCAGGCAGCAGGCTGCCCCTCTCCACACAGCTGATGAATCCAAAGGCACGGCAGAGACCAATATAGTTTGGCACCAGTGACGTCAGAGGGGATGCCAGTCAGCGTTGAACTCAATGTAGGACTCCCTTAGGGACTCCAGGTCCGGATTTTTCCTCAGAATGTCTTCCTGAAGCCTTCCCTGTGCGTGGGTATAGCCGCAAGGCAGTGTAGGTTTGAGCTCAGGAGTTTTCCTTCTCCTAGATGAGCTGCCAGCCATGGCTAACGAGCCCCATCTGCCCAAAGCAACTGGTCTTGAGGAACCAGTAACCGCCCTTTCTGTCAGCAGAAAGAGTTCGGCTGGGCTTAGTAGCTAAGCTACACATGAAGGCCAGCAGCTACTCAGCTGTCAGAGGCTATTTGAGACACACACCATGGGGAGCATTCAGTAGGTAGTGGAGTTTATCCCCTCTATACCCCACTCCCCCACCTATGACAATATTAAGGAACCAGGGATGCTATTGTTTCATCTGTTACAAGCAGTGTTGATTCATTCAGTGACCTGTACAATTTCGAATATTGGGCAATACATGATAGAGTTTTATGAATTCAGTTGTTAAAAAATGTTGCTACCTACTATGCAGCTGGAGATTTTATTGTAATTGAGATACCTATAAATCTTCTCATAGATATTGGAATTTGAGAAATTACTCAATTGTTTGTGTGTTTGGAATAAGTTAATAAATGAACTTGACTCTATGACAGGCTACGTTACTTTTGAACAGTAACTTCCATTTTGTTTTGCTGCTTTCTGTAGTCCTGTCTTCCCCATTTAAAATTAATCCATTTTTTCTGCCAATTCTTTCATGATAAATTATTTGATACCCAGAAGTTTAATCTTGAGTTAAATCTTAAATGACTCTTCCTACCTTGAACTGATTTGCCTCCTCAATAATCAGATTTTAAATGGATGTTGTTCTCAGTTGGGCAGCATTTGTAGGATTAATGCTTTGTTTTGCAAAACTTTTTTTCAGGAATGGGTGAAAAAATGCTTTCTGAAGTGTTATAAATTAGCTTTAATAGTATAAAGGTATATATTTTTAAATAAATAACTATATTCTCTGACTTTTACTGCAGGAAAAAAATACAGAATACCAGGAGCACACTGACAATTTTGGCAAGGTATGGGTTATGTTTTGTTTCTTATTCCCTGTAAGTATTTTTTCATGTGTGTTCACTTTATTTATGCGTGTGTGTGTGTGTGTGTGTGTGTGTGTGTGTGTGTGTTTGTATGTGTGTATAAATAACATTTTAAAAATCATCATTATCAGAATGGGGATGCATTTTCCTAAATTTAAAAAAAAAATTCCATCACCATGAAAATGTCCAAGCCTCCTAAAACAATCAAAATAGTGCCCTTTTCATGCTGTAAAGTCTAATTAATTTAAGGATCTTTTAAATATTTGTTAGTGAGTTAATTACAAATAAAAATTGTTGTTACTACATTCTTAAAGTGTTTCTTTGTTCTTCAATGTAAGAACAAATTATTGTTCTTCAACAATAATTGAAAGGAAGAAAACCTTTAATAAAAATGAGTAAAATAAGCACGGGAGATAAAGAAGCACCTTTTGATGCTGCAGAAGGCTTGTTCACAAGTGACATGCTGACAGAATTTTATCAGATGAAATACTTCTTCATGTCTCTGCTTCATGCTACAGCAGACTAAATATGATTTTTAATATTTATAATAAACTAACTGCAAATTAAATCAAAATTATATAAATAACTAATTATTAACAATAGATATATTGGCTTAAAATGTTAAATTGTTTTCCCATAAATTTATTTTATGTCTGTGTACAACATGTTGGGATAAGTTCATATTCTCTTCATGATTTTGTGTCACACAGTTCTTTTCCTAAAACAAAGACTGAATCAGAATCAGGTTTACTATCACTGACATGTCTCATAAAATTTTCTCTTGCTTGTCCCATGAAATTTGTTGTTTTGCATCATATTCACCAATATAAGGTAATGAGTCTGACTTGCTGTGTGGGAAGTTTATTGGACTTTGTTCTATCAGATGATGTGGAATGATGTTGTCCACAATAATGCAATTCCAATCAGGTTCCAAAATATAGAGTCATAGAGTTGTTTACATCAGGTAAACAGTAAACAGTCTCTTTGGCCCAATTTGTCTATGTTGACCAAGGTGCCTATCTGAATTCATCATATTTATCTGTTTTTGGCTCATATCCCTCTAAGTCAGGGGTCCCCAGCCTCTTTTATGCCATGGACCAATACCATGAAGCAGGGAGTCTGTGCACACCAGGTTGGGAAGCCCTGCTCTAAAGCTTTCCTATTCACCCATAAATTGTCCTTTAAACATTGTAATTGTTCCCACCTCTATCACTTCCTCTGGTAGCCAATCATAATGTAGCATAGAAACTGGCCTGTTGCCCCATGGTATCCATGCTGATCATCATCTACGCTTACCCCATTTGCCATCAATTTATATGCCTGTTTAATCATCCAGGCACTTATTAACTATCTCCACCAGCTTCTCCCAATGCATTCTAGATATCAGCCACCCTCAGGGTGAAAACAAAGATTCCTTGGATCTCCTCTGATCCTCGCACCCCTCCCCCTTTTCTTAAACCTACTGTATGCCCACTGATTTTAGATGCCACCATTGTAGGGAAAAGTTTCTCTCTAAGCGCTCTAGCTATGCTCCTCATAGATATCCCAGCAGAATCACTGTCTCCTTATATTGGAAATATTCCATCCCAGCCAGCACATCCTGGTAAAAACACACTAAATACTGGAGGAACTCAGCAGCTCAGGTAGCATCGATGCAGAGGAATAAGCAGTCAACATGTCGGGTCAAGACTCTTCTTCAGAACCGATGAAGGGCCTCAGCCCAAAATGTCAGTTGTTTATTCCTCCCCGTTGATGCTACCTGACCTGCTGAGTTCCTCCAGCATTTTGTGTGTGTTCCTCAGAATTTCCAGCATCTGCAGAAGTTCTTGTGTTTACATCTGGTAAATTTCCTCTTCTCATGTCCTTCCGGCCATGTGATGACCAGAACTGCACACAGTATTCTGGCTGTGGCTTTATAAAGTTGTACCAATACCTCCCTTATATTCTACACCCTGATGAAGGCAAGTATCCTCTATCTCTTTACTATTCCATCTATCCGTGCTGCCACCTTCAGGAATCTTTGGGGTGGTACATCAAGGTCCTTCTGTTCCTCAGTAAGTCCAATTCTTGTGCCGTCTACAAAATTACTTCTTATACAGGGGTCCCCAACCTTTTTTGCACCGCAGACCGGTTTAATATTGACAATATTCTTATGGACCAGTCGACCGGGGGGGAGGGGTAGTGTTCAAGTCGAGTTAAACTCACCTCAACATGTCTTTTACAGTTATAGTTGCCAACTTTCTCACTCCCAGATAAGGGACAAAAGTAGCAGTCAAATAATACGGACAGTGTTTACCCCTAGAAAGACTACAATGACCATGAAGCCTTGCGTGGGCACCTGTGTGCGCATGTGCATACGTGCCGATTTTTTTTCCCCCACAAATCGGTTTTGACTTCATCTTCCCGACTACACTGTACATACGTTATTTCTACTTCATGTAGGCTGTGTATTTATCATATCATTCCTGCTTTTACTATATGTTGGTGTTATTTTAGGTTTTATGTGTTATTTGGAATGATTTGGTAGGTTATTTTCTGGGTCTGGGAACGCTCAAAAATTTTTCCCGTATAAATTAATGGTAGTTTCTTCTTTGCTTCACGCCATTTCGGCACGAAAGGTTTCATAGGAACGCTCTACCTTAGCGGGGGAAATACGGGACAAGGGCAGTCCCGTATGGGACAAACCAATTTAGCCCAATATACAGGATGTCCCGGCAAATATGGGACAGTTGGCAACCCTATGTTCAAGTTCAACAGTGCGTGGCAGGGAATGAGGAAAAGGTGCAGCTGACTCATATCGTTTCCTCGCGGCCTGGTAACACATGCTTTGCAGCCCGGTGGTTGGGGACCGCTGTCTTATATCATTTATGTTCATCTCCAGATAATTAATGCATATGACAACAGCACATGTCCCAACACTCATTCCTGTGGTATGTCAAAAGCAAGAGCAACTCTCCACCTTCTCCTATTACCAAGGCAGCTTGGAATACAAGTTACCAACTTGCCTTGGATCCCATGAGCTCTGATCTCTTGAACCAGCCTTCTATATCAGTCCTTGAGAAAGGTCTTGCTGATCACATCGACTAATCTGCCCATGTGAATATAATATCATACTTCTCCAAAAATCTCAAATCAAATTAATATAACAGGATCATGCACAAATAAAATCAGGCCAATTATTCTCTGCTTTTCTAAGCATAGATTAATCCTATCCCATAGAGTTTTTTTCCAACTTTCTTACCACTGATGTTAGACTCAGTGAATTCTAATTATCAGGCTTGTCCCAGCTGTCTGTTTTGATTTAAGACACTGCGTTAGATATCCTCCAGTCACCTGGCACCCCCCCCCCACTGCCTGCAGAGATTAAAAAATCTTAGGGCCCGGCAATCTCCCCTTTTGCCTCCTGTTGTTGCCTGGACTACATCTCATCTGGGGCCAGGGATTGAAGCATCTTTAAGACATAAAATACATCCTCCTTTTTAATTGACGGGGTTGTGGATTAGACCCTGTAGTTCATGTTATGATGTGCTTCTGATTTCTGGTCCCTCCTTTCTTCATTGCTATTTTCTGTGATTTTGATGGCGGCGGCCACAGATAACGAACAACGCAGTGCTAGATTGAGATAGAACTGAGCTGAAACTGAATATGCCTGGACTCTTTCAATGACTTTGTGTTTTATATTCTGTGTTTATCGCATTTTTTTTTGCCGTTGGCATGATTTGGGCTTTTTTGCGCCCGCTGGTGGGGTGGGTTGGTGTTTCTCTCAAAGTTCAAAATAAACTTTATTATCAAAGTACATATATGTTACAACATACAACCCTGAGATTCATTTTCATATGTGCATACTGAGCAAATCTATAGAACAGTAACTATAACATAGCTTTTTCTTTGTTTCGTGGCTGTCTGTGGAATAACGAATCTCAGGGTGTCTACGGTGTACATACGTTGATAATAAGTGTACTTTGAACTTTGACCCTTGACCCATATCCTTTCCTTAGGACCCATGCACAAGTTTTCCCTTTGGTTCTTGTTAGGCCCTGATGTTTGCCTGAAAAACATCATCTTGTTAATAATATATTTGGAAATTCCAAAGACGTTTTTAAAATCTTATTTCCTGGTGATATTTTAACCCCCTCTTAGCCTCCTAATTTCTTTATTTAAATACCTTCTCCAGATACTCTATACTCACAAAGGTCCTCACCTATTCACGATACTTTATATCTGTACAATACTTTGTTTCTTCATCCTTTGTTGTCCTTTGACATGTAGGATTTTCTGGACTTGACTTCGTTATACTTCACCCTGACAAGAATTCATTGGTACCAAACTCTCATTATTTCACTTCAAAAAGACTCCTGCTTGTCAGAGATGGGTTTAACTACAAGAAGCTACTGCTGGTGAAAGTGGTGGGTCTGGATTTGATTGCAACATTTAAGTGAAGTCTGCCTAAGTAGATGGGTGGGAGGGGGAGGGGTATGGAGGACTGTGATGCTGAGGAGGGTCAATAGGCCTAGACAGAATAACAGTTTGGCACAGTCTAGATGGGCTGAAGGGCCTGTAGTGCCCTGTGACTCTGTAACTCCAAACTGCTCCCAGTCTACTTCTCCTAAATCCTGTCTTATGATATTGAAATTGGCCTTGCCCCAATTCAGGACCTTGTTTTCCAGACCACTCATAATGCTTCACTTAGCTACAGTGTATTACAGAGGAATGGCATTCTTATGACTTTCCTTTTCTGAATGTTATTTTTTTGCGTTTGTTATGTTATGATTGCACTACTCCTGGGAAACGCTGTCTCATTCTGCCCGGCAGAGCTGATGTGCGGTTAGAATGACAATAAAGTTTTTTGAATCTTGAATCTTATCCCTCCCATTGAATCCCGTGTTACAAGTGGAGATGCATTGCTGAAGTAAGTTTTTTTTCTCTCAGTAGTAGTGCCCCACGGTGCATAGATTATATGCAAGGGAATTCTGATTGTATTGTAGCCAGAAGAGAAAGAATTGTGGTTTTAATTAACTAGAAATGAATATTAATCTGATCAATAAAATAGACTGCCCTGTCACTTTCCAGACAAATACCTTAAGTGGCCTCCCACTATAAAACTGCAACCTGTGAGCATTATCCTTGGTAAACGAGTTTAATTTTTGGAAAACATTTTTTTTTCCAAATAAATTCCTTAAGAGTGATTTTTTAATTCTATATCCCAGATTATTTTGGTACTGATTTGTGAATTCCTTAAGGGTGAATTTCCTTTAGCTGAACTGTGGGGAAACACTACACTGAAACTTCCAGAGTTATGGTCACGTACTCCACATGCTCATCCACAGACTCTTCAACTTCTTGCCCAGATTCACTCACTAGGATTACATCCAGTCCTGCCCTATTCACTAGTAGCACTGCCTACACACTGGCACTACCCAGTGCTTGGTCCAAATAGACTGGAAAGCCCGAGTGTCGGGGCTGGAGGTGAGGGTCGGGCTGATTTCGCTCGCTCTCCCGCGATATCCGTTCAGCTGCTTTGCTACTGAGACTGAGGCTTGGGCCTACCCTTGCTGCTCCAGGAAGCGGATCTGAGGACCCAGTCTGGTTCAGAACGCTGTCGCTTGCTTCTATTGGTTGCATGATTGTGTTTTTTTATTTTTCTCTGCGCAGTTGTTTTGGTCTTTTTTTTTTTAATTGGATTCTTCAAGTGTCTTGCTTTGTGGCTGCCTGTAAGCAAAACAAATCTTAAGGTGTATAATTCATACATACCCTGCTAATAAAAATTGTACTTTGAACTTTCGGCTCAAAACTCCCTGCAGGATGAACGTTAAGAATTGTGTTGCTCCAGACCTTTCCCAGTTGATGCTGAGAAGTTAAAATCCCCTGCCATTATATCTCTGTTGCTATTACACCTCTCTAGGATTTCTCTGTATATTTCCCGCTGACTGTTGAAAGGCTTGCAGTATACTCAAGCCAACTGATCACTTCTGTTTTATTTCTAAACTCTACCCAGATGGCCTCATCTGTGGAGCCTCGTAAGACAGGTGGGAGTGAACAAGGACATCTTTGATCTCTCACCTGCTTCAGAAGGGCAATAATCATACCAGTGCCCAAGTAGAGCAGGATGAGCTGCCTCAATGACTATGGCCCAGTTGCACTCACACCTACTGTGATGAAGTGTTTTGAGAGGTTGGTTGTGGCCAGAACCAACTCCTAAACAAGGACCTGGAGCCCCTGCAATTCGCCTATCACCACAGTA
Source organism: Mobula hypostoma (assembly GCF_963921235.1). Classification (NCBI taxonomy): domain Eukaryota; kingdom Metazoa; phylum Chordata; class Chondrichthyes; order Myliobatiformes; family Myliobatidae; genus Mobula; species Mobula hypostoma. Next base: position 51,491,396 of record NC_086118.1, read on the forward strand.
GCTCGACAGCAGATACCATCTCACTGGCTCTCCACTCAGCCTTGGATCAATAGCAATACCTAGGTCAGGCTGCTGTTTATTGACTACAGTTCAGCATTCAACACAATCGTACCCTCAGTTCTAAACAACAAGCTCCAAACCTTGGGCTGTGCCTGCCTCTGCAACTGGTTCCTTGACTTCCTAATCAGGAGAGCACGGTCAGTGTGGATCAGAAGTAACATCTTCTCTCTGACAGTCAACGCTGGTGCACCTCAAAGATGTGTGTTTAGGCCACTGCTCTACTCTCTCTCTCTACACCCACAGCTCAATGTCAGTGACACAACTATAGTGATATAGATCAGCCGGTTAAGTGGAGTCACAGTAACAACCTTGCACTCAATGTCAGTAAGACCAAGGATTTGATTAAGGACTTCAGGAAGGGGAAGCAGCGTCCATCATTAGGGACCCCATCACACAGGACATCCCCTCATCTCATTGCTACCTACTATAGAGGTACAGGAGCCTGAAGACACACACTCATCACTTTAGGAACAAATTTCCCCTCCACTATGAGATTTCTGAATGGACAATGAACCCATGAACACTGCCTCATTATTTTTTCTTTTTTTGTTCTCCTTTTGCACTGCTTATTAATTTAATTTTATATAAGAAAATAATATATATAAAAGAAATATATATATATATATTTCTTACAGTTTTTATTATTATGTATTCCAATGAAATGCTACCGCAAAATAACTAATTTCACAACATATGCCGGTGATATTAATCCTGATTCTGATTCTCCTTCATAACTGCAATGATGGCCTTCTTATTCAAATTACAATGCCCCCTCTTCACTTACATCCTCCTCTGTCTATACCAGTGGTCTCCACCCTCCGGGCCACGGACTGATACATTGCCGCGAAGAATGCAGCAGTACAGCGGTAGCCAGAACGCACCCAACACAAATCTTTAAGAAAAAAGCCGAAATAAACAAGCTAATTGATTAGGTGCCGCCCGGCATGTAGATGTCGGTCCAGATCAGAGGCAATTGCCAATTGTGTCGCCTCTGATCTGGTCCAACATTTACGTGCCGGGCGGCACCTATTTAATTAGCTTGTTTATTTCAGCTTTTTTCTTAAAGATGTGCTGGGTGCATTCCGACCACTGCTGCACCGCTGCATTCTTCGTGGCAATGTATCGGTCTGCGGCCCGGAGGGTGGGGACCTCTGATCTATACGATGGAACACTGAGTTGCCAGAACTGCTTTCCTGCCAACTACATCTGTGAATGCAACAATATCATCTTCCCATGTGCTGATTGATGCTCTAACTTTCACATAGTTCATAAAGGAACTACTAGTGAAATAATTGACATATTGGTTATAATTTTCAAAAAGAACTGCAGCCAGACAGCTGGAAACTACAGGCTAATTAGCTCAATATCTGTCAAAGGAAAGATGTTGCAAACCACTATAAAAATGCAACACTGCACTTAAAAAGATCAGGGTAATCAGGCAGAGTCAATATTAATATTGGTATTTGTTATTATCACATTTACCAAATTACAATGAAAAGCTTGTCTTGCATACTGTTCATACAGATCAAATCATTACAGTTCATTGAGGTAGAACAAGGTAAAACAAGAACAGTGCAGGATAAAGTGTAAACGCTACAGAGAGAGTGCAGTGCAGGTAAACAATAAAGTGCGAGATCATAGCGAGGTATATGGCTACACACACAATACTGGAGGAACCCAGCAGGTCAGGCAGCATCTATGGATCGACGTTTGGACCGAGACCCTTTATCAGGACTGTAAAGGAAGAGGGAAGATGCCAGAATAAAATGGTGGTGGGTAGGAGGAGGAGGAGAGCTCAAAGGCGATGGGTGAAGCTGTGTTGGTAGGAAAGGGAAAATGCTGAAGAGGAAGGAATTTGATAGGAGCGGAGAGTGGACCATAGGAGAAAGGGAAGGAGGAGGGGACCCAGGGGTGGATCTGATAGACAGGTGAGAAGAGGTAAGAGGCCAGAGTGGCATCTTACCTCTCTGGCTTCTGACTTTTCTACGGATAAATGAGAACTGATAGACGTACTGAACTCAGAACTCCAGAAAGCATCGATATAATATAATTACACCTCATGGCATTAAAGATAGAAAGGGGATGTTATCCTGCAAAATGAGTTTAAGGAATTGGGCAGTGCTAAAAAAAGATGAACCCCTTAGGATCTTAATCTAACAATTACTCGCTGCGTCATATTCTAGTGGGTATAGAAATAGGAGAAAAGCACAGTTGAGTATGTAGCCGAACAGGAAGGGCTGGTTATCTGAAACTGTTGAATTAATTGTTGCGTCCTTAGGGCTGGCATGTCTCCACAAATAACAAAAGAACTTGTACCATGAAAATGATCATTTAAATCCTATAATGGCAGATTAACCCAATTGTAATACTGGACTGATAGTCAAGAATTCTACCTATGAAAACCTAGATAACTATTTATGGTGACATTTGGTGTGACTGTGTTACCAAACTGTAGGATCAGGCATGATCACCGTTTGTCGTGGAGCTAATCCAAGAAATAGCCCAAAGGGAAGACCCAAACAGAAGATGAAGAGGAGGAAGTCAGCACAGTTGCTGCCTTACCAGTCTAGTGTATTTCCTTATAATCTATGGAAATAATTCCAATAATTGCATAATAATATGCTTACTTCAACATGTCACTGGGCTTTTGGGAATGATGTGGGAATCTTCAGTCAAAAATTCCATGGGTGCATGATGAATGAAGTGCAGATAGAAACTATTTTGTAATTGTTCATTCATGGAAAAATCTATTCTTGATTTACCTAAAAGTACCGTAGGGGTTGGTCTGATGCTATTACAGTTCAGGGCTTCAGGGTTCAGAATTCAATTCTGGTGCCATTTTGTAAGGAATCTTTATACATCCTCCCCGTGGAATGTGTGTGTTTTCTCCAGGTCCTCCAGTTTCCTCCCACAGTCCAAAAAGTATTGGGTGGGTTAATTGGTGGGATCCTGCCACCAAACATATCCTTACCTCACACCACCCCCTCCACCGCTTTCCGCAGGGTTCACTCCCTCCATGACTCACTTGACCACTCATCCCTCCCCACTAATGTCTCTCCTGGCACTTATTCCTGCAAGCAGCCCAAAGTGCTACGTCTGCCCATACACCTCCTCCCTCACCTCCAAACAGTCCTTCCAGGTGGGGCAACACTTCACCTGTGAATCTGCTGGTGTTCTCTATTCTGTTTGGTGCTCCCGATGCAGCCTTCTCTCCATTGGTGAGACCCATCGTAAATTGGGGGACCGCTTTGTCGAGCACCACCACTCCACCTGCCAAAAGCAGAATTTCCTGTTGCTAACTATTTTAATTCCTATCCCCATTCCTGTTCTTACATATTGGTCCATGGCCTCTTCTGTTGCTACAATGAGGCCGACCTCAAGGTAGAGAACAGCACCTTGTATTCTGTCTGGGTAGCCTCCAACCTGATGGTATTAATATCAATTTCTCCTTCCGGTAAAAAAGCTTTTCCCTCCTCCTCCCTCTTCTGCTGTTCCCCACTCTGGCCTCTTCTCACTTGGCTATCATTTCACTCTGGTGCCTCTCCTTCCTTCCCTTTCTCCAATGGTCCACTCTCCTCTCCTATCTGGTTCCTTCATCTACAGCCCTTTACCTTTCCTACCCACCTGGCTTCACCTATCACCTTCTAGCTAGTCCTTCTTCCTTCTGCCCCCCCACCCCCCAACTTTTTATCCTGGCGTTTTATCCCCTCCTTTCCAGTCCTGAAGAAGGTCAGCCCAAAACATCGACTGTTTATTCCTTTCCGTAGATGTTACCTGACCTGCTGAGTTCCTCCAGCATTTTGAGTGTGTTACTTTGGATTTCCAGCGTCTGCAGAATCCTCATGTCTGTTCATTGGTCATTGTTAATTGTCTCATGATTAGATTAGGATTTAATTGGGGTTGTCAGGGATTGTGGTCAGAAAAACCTATTCCACTCTGTATCTTTAAATAAATAAAGAAAAGCTGCAGGTTACTATGTTTTATTTGATAGTTTTGTTAAATCTTCTCAGCTTTAAAACAAAATACTTTACCAAATTATCTGCCAATTTACAGCTACAACTATGGCATAGTATGTAATATCTTGCTTACTGCTGACTGCATTAATCTAGCTGCCCAATACAAAACTCTAGTCTAAAAGCATTGCTCCATCCTCCAGATTAAGATGGGTAACAATGTCCAAGACTGATAGATTTTGGAATTCTATACAACTTTTCAAAAGTTGTTTAATGTTTCCTCCCTTTAATCACTACAAGTGGGGTCTTGGGAATTTTAAGCTTCAGATTTTGGGTATTTGCAATCAAGTTATTGCAGAAATTGCAGATTTAATTCATTGCGGAGGGGAGAAAGTTTCTTTTATCATTTAGTCTTGTTCCAGTGATATTAGTCTGTTACAAATTGGAAATAATTCATATAAACTCCATTAGAATGTACAAGGGCTGGAATAAATACTTTCAACCTGTGGAGCACATTCATAACTCTATCTTCATCAGCTTTCCTTCGGTTAAATTAAAAGCTTAATTTTCTTCAGTTTTCTTTTGAGTTAAAATCTATCCACAGTTTTTTGTGCTGCATGATATTTTATTCCAGAGTTATAGCAGTCTGAAATTACCCTGTTTGGTTTTAACTTTTGTCAACTTAGAACATCAGTTAGTTGATGTGGAAGCTAAGAGCTGTCACATCGCCTGCCTGCTTTTGGAGTTCATGGGTAACATAGTGAACGATATTTGCATTACAGTCTGCTTCCTCATTTCCTAGTGACCTGCTGAGAAATTGCTTTGCTTACCCACCTACCAACATATCATGAAGGAAAATAAACGTCTGATCAGTTAACATTAATTTTACCTATCGCTGCAAGTTTAATAAGTCTGGTTTTCTTTTTAAAAGGGTCCAAAAGGTCACAGCCCATGGACTGGAGTATCTCAGTTTTTACAGACATCTCAGAAAATTATTCAATTTGCCTCTGGAAAAGAACCTCAACCAAATGATACCATAATCTACGTGGCAGGAGCATTTGACTTGTTCCGTATCCTTACTGAGAATTAATTTTATTCAGAGTTAAAGCACGCCTAAGATATAGACCATAAAATAATGCTATCCATTTTACATTCCTTTACAATTCTTAAAAAGATATCGGTCACGTAGATTTTCTGGAAAGTGTTTACAAGTTGGCAGATAGGCCTTATGTTATTGTTGGTCTACATTTTGATCAGGTAAGTAGTTTCCTCAATTCAAATATGTGTTTAAATAGTATATTTCCAAGTCATTCATCAAGTAAAACTATAATAAATTTCTAAAAACACTTCTACGAATGTGGATAAATTTTGCAGTGCATGCATTCATTTCATTGTGCATCAGTTGTGTCATCTCTTAGTCAAAGTAGCGTAATCATATGCTGCCCTTCAAAGGATTATTCTGTTATGAATTTAAATACGTTATTTCAATATTTTCCCTACTTTAAATGTAGAAGTTATTTATTAACTCTTGTAACCGTAGAGAAAAATGGTAGGTTCATCTCCAGGCAAATGCATAGTAAAGTGCAGTATAAAATCTGTATTAACATAGAGTTTTAATGATCTACTAACTATCCAACGCATTAACTAGAAAGGAACTGTATGCATGATTAGGCAGGAATTGTAATGTGGATTAAGTCAGTGAATTATGGGTGTTGTCACATGTTTTGCTGTAACGCATTTTTCTCTGGAGCTTTCTTCGGCTTTTTTGATCATGTTTTATCTACTGTTGCTCAGCTAGTAACCTAAATGCTTACCTTCTGCCTCATGAATTAGTAATTGATTCTGCTTGTTGAATCCAGCCCAAGCTTCAAATTTGAGAACTAATATTTTTTATTAAACATCTTGTGGGTGGCGAGGTGGAGAATCGTCTGTACCAAAGGAGATGTAAGGTGCTCCTTCTCTCCTCTAGCCTGCAGGTCACCCTTGGGCGAGGTGTAGCACCTGCTTAGCCCACCGATCAGGGTCATGGGAGCCAGTGGTGGACAGTCATATGACCAGCTGGTGCATATCACGAGTCTTGGTTATGCGACCACTGATGCTAGACAGCCTCTGAACAGTATTGATAATAACTGGGGTCACCCATCTTGTCGAGCCACTGCCCAGAAGAAGGCAATGGCAAACCACTTTTGTAGAAAAATTTGCCAAGAACAATCATAGTCGTGAGGCCACGATCGCCTATATCATACGATGCAGTACATGATGATAATAATGATTAAACATCTTCTTTTTGCAGGAAGTCAACCGATATAAAGGCAAGAATTATCCGATTATGAATGTGCATGAAAGAACTCTCAGTGTACTGGCCTGCAGAGTGAGTAGAGAGATTTGAGTATCAGATTTCAGCAATTGAAGAAGTTCTAAATTTTATTTACATATTTTTGTGTTTCTTTTTCCTTTTAGTATGTGTCTGAAGTAGTGATCGGAGCTCCTTATTCTGTGACTGCGGATTTGCTGGATCACTTCAAGGTATGATTATTTATATTGAAAAATGCTCTATCTTAATTTGACTGCATAAGTGTCCACCTAATACTTCTCTTTCTACAAACTCATCAAAGTTACGATGGCTAGTAGGTACTCTCTGAAAATCCAATCCTAGATGGAATTGAGATATATTAATATTTCTGAAATAAGGCCATCAGATATCGGATCAAAATTAGGCCGTTTGGCCAATTTTTCAGTATCCTCCCCGCCATCGGATGTCAGAGGATTTAATCGTTGAAATACTGATTAGCCACTAGAGGGCGTGCAATAAGTAATCTACAAATGTCATTATTGCTGCTATCAAGGCTGCAAATAATGACATTTATACAAGTGTAAAGAACAAAATAATTGTCACTCCAGATCCAATGAGGCACAAGAAAACACAATAAATATTAAGTACATAAGATAACTTATATACATTGACTGTATGTTTATACAGTGATGCTAGGCACAGGAGTGTCTGCCCCACACTCTTCCCAAGGCGCTCTGCTTTCACCATTACCAATATCCTTTGCTCCACCAGATTTACAAACTCGCTGTCTGCTCCACGTTGACAAATACAGTACTGTGTAGAAGTCTTGTGCACCTTAGCTATATTTATGTGCCTAAGACTTCTGCACAGTACTGTAAATTTGCTAAAATATCATGCTGACTTCGTCAGCTCTCATTTAGGTTGCTTGCACTCATTAGTTGCTGTGTTGTGTGAAAACCAGACAACGTCCAATTTGGATTCTCCCATCAGTTCGCACAAGTAAACTCTTTATTATTTTCAAAGCTTTGCACCACAGATTTTATGCAAGTGGCATTTCATTAGGTTTGAAATTTATGTTATTGAAGTCCATTTAGATTCACAAGACAGCTGATCTGAAAGATTAACCCAACTTCTAACCTTTAAGGAATTGAAAATCTTTTGATTTTCTAACATTGAGAGTAGAAGAAAGATTAATGACATCAACAAACTTGAGCCTTGAAGCACTAGACCAAATCTAAATCTTTTGCTGTTATTACTTATTTTTTGTCGTGAAATGATAAATGAGGTCTGTAAACTGTTTGCCAATGGGCTAAAAGCGGGGGCGGGGGGGGGAAACAGGCATTTCACTGCAAATGTGATTAATCAGTGTGGACTGAAAATTCTCCTTTTTCTTCAGGTTGACTTGGTCTGTCACGGAAAGACAGAAGTAATTGCTGATAAGGATAACTCCGATCCCTATGCTGTAAGTTTAAAATGTCCATTACATTCATTGGAATCAGTTTATATTTGAACTCTCAAATTGTTCATTTTGTGTCAGAACTGAAATGCCGCAAATTCAAAACTCACCTACAAATAAATATGTCTTTGAATGCTTGAATAAATGATCTTATTTTTTAAAAACTTCTCAAACACCTGTAGTTAATATAGATGCTCAGCCTGTCAGATTTGGGGCACATGTGGGAGGTCTGAGCATCTGATTCTGTTTCAGAAAAATTTGACTGATGAGTTGTTGAAAACTCATCACAGAGTGAGGAAGATTTATGGTTGGGACAGAAGACAATTTTGTTCCAAAATTGAATTGAATTGAATTTCTCCTTATCCAGTGCCCAATATCACGCAGGGTTTTTGGCAATTCAGAAAGGGTGGAAGAACCCCTACTTTGTTCAGTTCCCAAATACAGCTGTACTGACATTTTAAAAGTTAAGGTGATATCCCTCTCTGATTGCTTTATTCAACTTTAGAATTTACTATTGGGTGTTGCAGCATAAAGTGAGGATAATATAAAAAGTGTTAGAACGTAGCAACAGACCCTTCAGTCCATGGTCCGTGTCAATCATTATGCCAAATTAGCATCGTCCCATCTGCCTGCATATGATCTGTATCCCTCCATTCTCAACGTGTTCATGTGCTTGTCTAAATGCCTGTGAAATCTCACTGCATTGTCTCTGCCATCCTCCCAGCCATGTGTTTCAAGCACCCACCACTCTCTGTGTGGGAGGGGTGGGAAAATGGGAACATCTCTTTTAAACTTTACCACTCTCAACTTAAAGTTATATTCTAGTATTTTGCCCCTAGGAAAGTACGCTGTCTGTCTATCCTGTCTGTGCCTTCCATAATTTTATAAACTTCCATCAGGTTTCCCCTCTATGAAAAAGATCCATTTACCCGAAGTCTCAAACCTGTTACCTGAATGACCTGCTTGAGACCTTGGATGTTAAATGGACATTTTCACCTTCTGCAGTTGAAGGCTGATGTTTAAGTTAACTCAAATGCCAGATTTTTTTACATATTCCTTATCAACTTTGACAAGCTGCCAGAATTGGTTGCCTAAGAAATCATATTTTAAAGAGTTTTTAATTATTTTCTCCTGGTGTTCCCAGCCATGTTTTGATGGCATCTGCAGCACGTTAGCTATTTTGGACTGTTGACAAATTCACCATGTACATATGGATTTACGGGATAACATTTTCCACATCGGATCATATTCTTATAATCAAATGTATGTCATCAAATAAGACCACACATATAATGCACATACGAAATTCAGTTTGCTCTGACCTTATCAGTAGATCATTTCAAATGTGACCCATTTAATGTGGTTTCAGGCCATGTTCTGCAAAGCTTTTCTTGAGGTGAATGGTAATAAGAAACAGTGCCACATTCTGAATGCATTTATCATGAATAGTGATAGTTTTAGTTAAACTATTAATTATATAGGGTTTAAATTGTTTCTGTGACCTGTTCTTTGAGTCTTTTTTTCCTCATTTCATAGTTTAATTTCCTTGCAGGAGCCAAAGCGACGCAACATCTTCAAAACCATCCATAGTGGTAATGACCTCACCACAGACCACATTGTTCAAAGAATAATCAAGAACAGGTGAATCCAAGCAGACTCTCCTTTCCCATTTCCTTTGTTATACCATTTTACTTCAAGTGGAAATTCTCAGTTTTAAGTCTTTGATCCTCAGTATAAAGAATATTGTTATTGTTAATGAATATGTTTGTTCTGCTTATCCAATATAGTCAGCTTGAAGCATTTTTGGTACACAAGGTTTTAGAACTCTGAAACAGCACAGGAACAGGCTGTTCGGTCCACAATGTTGTCCCAAATGAATTAAACTTCTGAAGATGTTGGAGAGAATAGAGTTCTCTTCACCCCTCTTTTACAGAGGCAATGATTTTTTTCTGAGCCGCCAGCACGTGTGGAAGCCCAGTGTTCAGTTCCGGTGTGGCTCAATATACGAGTCAGGGAATGGAGCTCAGCTTGAGAACATGGGATGAATTAAAGTGGCATTTGACTCGAAGCTGTATCCTACCTGCAGGTTATAGTCTTTCTCCTCAAACTAATGACCTAGTCACAGTTTGGTATTCTGATACTCAGTAAATAATATTGTGAGCAGCAAGTACTCCATCCTAAATGGAAATTAAATTACTGTTCTTTCTGGAATGTGGGAAAAAGGTAGGAAAAAAAATCAGTGGCCACTTGATTAGGTCCCTCCTATACCTAATAAAGCAGTCACTGAGTGTATGTTCGTGGTCTTCTGCTGCTGTAGCCCATCCACTTCAAGGTTTGATGTGATATGCATTCAGAAATGCTGTTCTATACCCAACTGTTGTAACATGGTTATTTGAATTGCTGTCACCTTGGAACCAGTCTGGCCATTCTCCCCTGACCTCAGCCCACAGAACTGCTGCTTACTGGGTGTTTTATGTTTGCCGCACCATTCTCTGTAAACTCTAGAGAACGTTGTGCAAGAAAATGCTAGAACAGCAGTTTTTGAGATACTCAAACCACACTTTCTACTACCAACAGTTTAGTCTGAGCAACAACTGAACCTCTTGACCATGTCCGCATGCTGTTATGCATGAAGTGCTGTCACATGATTGGCTGATTAGATACATCATTAACAAGCAGGTGTACAGTTGTAACTAATAAAGTGACTACTGATGGTGTGTTACAATCCTGAACATGCAGCCAACAATATTGGGGGAAGAATATCAGCCTTATTTTCATACAAACTTTGGTGAGGGTAACGAGCAAGATCAAATGTATAAACATGGAAGAATATCAGCCTTATTTTCATACAAACTTTGGTGAGGGTAACGAGCAAGATCAAATGTATAAACATTTAGTGCTAACGAAAGAGTGCTGACAGTCTAAATATCCTCTAATGCTTCGGAGTCTTAAGGTTAATGAGATTCACAAGTTTTAAGAACCTTAATGCAAGCTAATTTCTTGAGTAATTACTGGTGTTATATAAGTATTGCTCAGTACCTCTGCTCCCATTTTTAAATACATTTTCTTTCATTCCTGTGTTAAGGTTACAATTTGAGGCAAGGAACCAAAAGAAAGAAGCTAAAGAGCTGGCTGCGATAGAGGCAATCAAGAAGAGAGCTGATGAACAAATTAAGGAAATCCCGGATGAGAAAGACTGTCAATAATGCAATGCTGAAGCATGCATTCAGGATGGGCATTTACATCAGTACACTAAATTTAATGAATGATCTTATGTCGGCACTGTTTTCTCTTTATGTTTACCAGATTTAAGTGCTTTAGATTTGCAGTGCGTTTGCTTGGCAAGACTTTTAATAATAGTTTTAATTTAAAATTATGGGATGCACCAAAGGAATGGTCTGAACATTTGGGTGTACTAAAGCAGCTGCTTGTAAATATCCAGATGGTTAGTGAGTGTGTTTACAGTCCAGTGCAGTAAAATCTTTAAGTATATAATTTAAAATTGCATATTCTATTTTCATTTAATTGACCTGTAAAAGATCTGCTATTGTAGACTTTTCAAAAATCTGTCATACTTGTGGTAATTTAGATTTATTTATGTATCATGCTGCTTTTCTATTTATAAGGATATTTAAGGTGCAATTAAAATTAAAACTATTTTAGTGTTTACTAACTAAACAATGGTATCAATTTAATTTGCAGAGATCAATGAGGTTGAAAGAGTGCAGAGAAAATTAATAAGGCTGTTGCTGAGACTTGAGGCCTGAGTTATAGGGAAAGGTTGAATAGGGTTAGGACTTTATTCCGTGGAGTGTAGGGGAATGAGGAGATGTTTGATAGAGGTATTCAAGATTATGAGGGATATCGATAGGGTAAATGCAAGCAGGCTTTTTCCACTGTGGTTGGGTGAGACTGGAACATGAGGGTGGTGAGAGTGTGGAACGAGCTGCCAGCGGCAGTGGTGGATGTGGGTTTGATTTCAACATTTAAGAGAGATTTGGATTGGAACATGTATGGAAGGGCAGGTCAATGGGACGAGTTAGAATAATAGTTGGGCATGAAGTAGATGAGCTGAATAGCCTGTTTCGCTGCTGTAGTGCTCTATGGCTCTACATTAACCTGTGGTCCTCAGACATAGTGCAGGAAGCAAGTTTAAATCTCAAGTTTATTTAATAAAGGTTATGAACTTTTGTGGCCATTTCACCATTGACCCACATCCCCAACAACAAATAGTCCTCAGTGGTTTGAAGAATAACTTGGCACTAATGGACTTGGTATTTCTTCTTCTCTTGGCATATTTGGTAGTTCTGATTATTCCGAGGCAAAATTCATTTAGGTAACTGTTATTTCAAGGGACCATATAGTATTTCAAAGGTGTCTGTAATACATACTGTCCAGTATAATTACCCGTATATACAATGGGCTGATAGTAAATCTGTTATATCTTAGCTCTGTTTAGTCAGGATTTAAAAATCAAACATTTCAAATTCATGCATTTTTCTTTAGATCTGGTTTGTATTCCAGCACTTAACCATGTAAGCAGCTCAAATAAATTTCTTTCTTAGAAATTTACCTGTAAATTATGGAATATTATTTCATAATTTACATAGAAATCATAGAATATTATTTCATAATTTACATAGAAATTATGGAATTATTTTCATTTGAAACGTACATGATTTCTATAATGTCCAGATGTCCTCAATGTCCAGATTTCTATAATTAGTAACATTGAGAGTGAATGACCTTTGCAACTGAACCAGTAACGTTATAATGTTAGGGTATTTTATTGATTTATGTTATCAGGTGTTCTGCACAAGCAGAAGTAATTAATATTTGCTCATTTTTTTCCTTTGTTCCATACTTAGAGAAAATATTTTTCTGTGATATTTTATGATGTTCTGTAAATTTGTTTTACCATTATTTTTGTTTGCTTTTTAATATGGTGATTTTGCTTGAATTAATTTAAGTATTCTGTTTCATGTTTGTTTCTAAAAGTTACATCTTTAACGAATGTATGTCCTGACAAACCTGTGACCAGAAAACTTCTAAATTGAATGTCCACTTCACACTAGTGAAGAATTAAATGTCTTGTCTAATGGTAAAAATTGCTGGAAGTCAACAAATAAAAAGTAATACTCGTTTTATTTGGTATGCTTCTGAATTAGTGAAGTGTGGACTTCAAAAATCATTGTAAATGTTTATTGTTAATTTGCTTTCATGTGCCCCTTTCTTTAACCTTTGTATTTCAAACAATTTTTGTGTGGAAGTTTTACTCAGCTGATTTTCTTTTCAATAAGTTATTATCACTATTGAGATCTGCATTTCTATTACTCTCTGAATCATGGTAATTAAAAGATGATGACACAGGGATAAGGAAAGTTGATGTTTAAATAGGGAGTTGTCTTAGTTCTGAACGGTAATTACACAAAATAAGTTAAGTTGTTTCTGTGATTTAACTTCAAACTCTGATAATAATGCACCATAATCGAAGGCTTGCTTTGTTCATACTGCTATAATAAGTCTTTTTACCAGTGGATTGCCCAGCTCAAGAAAATATAATTGCATGAAACCATGAATATTTGGCTTGGGCTTCATTGAACACCTGCAAAATGGAAGCTATTATAAAGTACAACTCTCAGGAGATTTGTGTTAAGAATTCAGAAGAAAGCTCCAACAGGCTAACAAATAATGGACTATAAAATGACTGCACTCTAATGCATATTTTCCATTGTCACTTACGTTCTCCATTGTGGGATAAGGAAGGGGACATGACTAATTAAAGAATAAGTAGACTTGTTTTGGACTTAACTCTCTGCATTTCTCTTAGTGCAAATTCTCTGTGAGAATTTAGTTTCCTGTTTTGTAAGTTTTCTTAGCCAGATTATAAAAAACACTTTTCTTGAAAGTGTAAAGTCATTAATAATAAAGAATAATAAATTTGCCCATGATAAATATACCAATTTTACCAGGTGTTTAAGAATACTTTGAATGTCACTATTATGATGGGGGAACTGTGGCAGATAGTTTATGCACAGCAAGCTTCCATAAACAATCTGATAATGGAACAGGACAAGCCCCTCAGCCCATGATGTTCTGCCAAACTTATAACCTACCCTTCCCTCCTACATAGCCCTCCATTTTTCTTTCATGCATGTGCCTAAGAGTGTATTAAATGTCCCTAACATACTTTCCCCCACCAGAGCATTCCATGCACCCTCCACTCTCTGTGTAAAAGAAAATACTATCTCTGATATCCCCCCTCTACTTTCCTCCAATCACCTTAAAATTATAACTCCTTGTATTAGCAATTTTCACCCTGGGTAGAAAAGTCTGCCGTCCATTCAATCATGCCGCTTACCAAATCACCTCTCGTCCTCCTTTGCTCCAAAGAAAAAAGCCCCAGTTGGCTCAACCTATTCTCTCATAAGACATGACCTCCAGTCCAGGCGGCATCCTGGTAAATCTCCCCTACGCCCTCTCCAAAGCTTCGACATTCTTCCTATATTGAGGCAACCAGCACTAAGCACAATATCCCAAGAGTGGTCTAACCAAAGTTTTATAGAGTTATAGAGCTGCAACATTACCTCATGGCTCTTGACTCAAACCCCCGACTAATGAAAGCCAACTTTCTTAACAATCATAGCAACTTTGGAGGATCTTTGGATGTGGGATCAAATAACGACTGAACTATTTTTCTGCTTCTGAGTGAAGGGATTGGTCAGGATACTGAAGAATTTACCTGCTCTTCATACTTCATGGGACGATATTTCAACACCTCACCAGAAACTCCCAAGAATGCAAAATCCCTTCAGCACTGCAATTAGGTGACAACGTTGAAGCATGTTTTTACATACAATTACAGCATAACTGCTGTAATTGGATTCATTAATATTGTATTGGGCAAGAATAAACCCTGATAACCAGTCTGTGCTATGGAAGAGCTGTGTGATGATCAAATAGAAATCTGTGACTCCTCAAATTCGTGGCTTATTCCATAAATTCTTTGTATGTCTGGGGTCTTCACCGGCATGTATAATTTCACTCACCATAACCCTGAACTGATTCCACAACCCATATACTCACTTTCAAGGACTCTACAACACATATTCTCAGTATTATTTGTTTTTTACTTGCACAATTCGTCTTATTTTGCTCATTGGTTTTTTATCAGACTTTTTAATGTATAATTTTCTTAAATTCTATTGTAAAGTAAAGGCATCCGTTAGTCTTGCGAGACCATGGAACTGCACCTGGAAAGTCTTCATTCTCCAGGGCGCAAGCCTGGGCAAGGTTGTATGGAAGACCAGCAGTTGCCTATGCTGCAAGTCTCCCCTCTCCACGACACCAATGTTGTCCAAGGGAAGGGCATTAGGACCCATACAGCTTGGCACCAGTGTCGTCGCAGAGCAATGAGTGATTAAGTGCCTTGCTCAAGGACACAACACACGTTGCCTCGGCTGGGGCTTGAACTCAAAATTCTATTGTATTTCTTTATTTTCCTGTAAATGCCTGCAAAAAATTGAATTTCAAGTTAAGTATATGGTAACATACACATACTTTGATAATAAATTTAATTTAACTTTGACTATAATAGTAATACTCAATCTTCTTACTATGATGGGCTGTTCTTCCAGCTCCCTTTCAGTTACTTGGGCTGCATGCAACTTGTGTATCTATTTAAAAGTTTTTTTTATATATCTATTTTCAGTCTGTTATAAATACAAATCAAGATTCAGCCAAGAAACTGCACATGGCGGCAGCATCCTTCAATAAGGACCCTTATCATTCAGGGCGTGCCCACATCTCATTCCTGCCATCAAGGAGGAGAGAAAGAAGCCTTAAGACATGCACTCAGTGTTTAATAACAGCTTTCTCTCCACCAACAGATTTCTGAACGGATCATAAATACTGTCTCACTTTTTGCAGGACTTTTTTTTTATATTTCTTACTGTAACTTAGACTAATTTTTATGATATTACACCATACCATATTACACCAAATTCGGATTTTACAGGAATCTGCAAAAAGAAGCACAATGCTGGAAGAACTCAGCAAGTCTGCAGCATCTGTGGAAGCAAAAGATACCATCGCCGTTTTGGGTCAAAGCCCGCATCAGGACTGACACAGGAGAGGGAAAGATTGCCAGTGAACAGCAGTATATAGTGAATGGTGGGATAGAGGCAGGTAGGTAATAGGGGAGATGTTGATGGGCGGATAGAAACTGTTGTGCATTTAATATTTCAGTAATATTGTAAATATATTTGAGCATTCTTGTTCATTTAAATAATTAATTGCAGGTTATATGTAAAAACACAGGAGTTGCATATGTCCCACGTGTGCCTCACTTGAAGTGAAAGTGAAGTTAGACTTGCACTTCCAGCTCTCTTGTTTTCAATCCAATTAGGGTTTTTTTTTTGGTGTTTTTTGAGTCACAAAACATAACAGAAGTACATGGGGGAGAATGAATAAAGGAAGAAGAAAACTGGATAGACAACTGGTAATATTCCGTGATACCTTGTTTCTCCACTGTCAAATATCATTGTGTCTAAAATATAACTTTACTGTAGCTGTGTGTATATATATATTGGGCTATAGGATACTAGTGGATTTAAAACACTGTTCTGCCCTCCGTAATCTCAGAAAATGGGAATGATAAGTTGAAATGAATAGTACATATCTACTGATTCTTGCCTTTTTGTTTATGAAGTCTTGAATGTCAGTTCTACAGGTAACATAAATGCATCTGAAACAGGTTGAAAGACAGTAGACCTAAATGAGTTTTTCTTGTGCAGGAAGAACATACTTCAAAATAAATTCTGAGTAAATTTTATTATTAAAGTACAAATATGTCACCACATACAACCCCAAGATTCGCTTTCCTGTGGGCATTCTCATCAAATCTGTAGAATAGTAACTACAACAGGATCAATGAAAGATCAACTAGAGTGCAGAAGACAACAAACTGCAAATGAAAATAAGGGTAAATAGCAATAAGTCCTTAAAGTGAGACCGGTGGTTGTGAGAAACATCTCAATGACGGGGCAAGTGAGTGTAGTTACCCCTTTTAATTTGGGAGCCTGGTGGTTGAGAGGTAGTAACTGTTCTTGAACCTGGTGGTGCAAGTCCTGAGGCTCTGGTCCCTTCTACCTAACTAGTGTAAATATTTGGTGCGGATCTTATGCTGTGTTGAAGATCATTTGCTTATGGATCCGCCTGCTTAGGAAAATGCACTTGCAAAGAGCAGCTTGCATCAATCTGACCATTTAGTTTTGTTTAAAATCACTGTACATAAGATATACAGTACAGAGCAAAAGTCTTACACACGTAAAAAATTCTGTCAAGTGAAGATGCTTTCAAAAGTAATGAAATGAGATGTTTCTAAGTATGAAAAAAATATTATAAAGAGCAGTAAACAGTAAAAAACTAAATCAAATCAATATTTGGTGTGATCTTTAAAACTACATCAATCCTCTTAGGTACAATGTCCTACAGTTCTAATAACAAAGTCAGCTGGTGGATTGTTCCAAGCATCTTGGACAATTTGCTACAGTTCTTCTGCAAACTTTAGCTGTCTCACTTGTTTCTCTCTCTCCAACTAATCCCAGGCATCCTCGATGATGTTGGGCCATACTATCAATATATTTTTTTTAATCTAGGCTGCCTAAGACATTGGCACAGTACTCTATCTCACATTTCTTACTATTTCCACAAGTGTTTCTGCTGAAATAACGGGATTTCTTGAAAAGTTCAGCAACAGTATCTTCATACACCATCTTCGATCCCAGCTACTATGCATGGGGTCCAGCAGGGAATTACTGGTGCATTTTGACATCCTCCTGCAGTTTAAATTGAATTGACGCTTGCGGCCATTTTTACTGATACTTTTTCATTTGCTGTAAGATCCCACTGTTTTGAAAGTGAGCAATTGCCTTGTACCTTACTGAGAGTTATTGAGACATTCTCACAATAGTGTTTGGGTGTGTGCTTCGTGAAAATTGGCAGCTGCTTTTCCTACCACAATGATTATACCTGGCTGTAAATTATTTTGGACTGCTTGCTTCCAAAGTACTACAAGATCGGTTGTACGACGTTGGTGCTACAGCAGTAAATAAAAAGCAAAATAAAATCGCAAAAGCTCGAAAACTGAAATTTAGAAAATAACTGAAAATGCTGGAAACACTCAGCAAGCCAGGCTACATCTACAGAAATACGAACAGACGGTGTTTAAGGTCCGAGACTGTTCCTCTGAACTGGCCTGAACAGTTATCTCCGTTTCCCTTTCCACAGAGGCTGCCTGTCCTGCAGTGAGTTTTCTGTTTTAATGACGCAGCATCAGGTAGATTTGTATCCAGCTAGAGGACAGGCAAATTTTTTAAACTGAGAAGCATTATTTTGCAAACTAGTCCTCAGCATTCCCAAAATGAGAACCCTCCACAGGCAGACGTCATTTCCTCTGAATGTGACCCAGGGATGTTTCCTAGTGTAACTACGGCGCCAGCGGTTTAAACTTTCGGGAGGCGCGGGCGGAGAAACGAACAAAGTTTTGATGCGCGACATGAGGACACGTGCGAGACCGGGGAAGTGAGGGACTGCTCCTGAAGTCGGGGAGGGTGGGGTGCAGGGGCACAGGAGAGATTCGCCTCTCGCCGGCTTCCCGTTCCTTCGCATTTCCACCTCAGCTCGCTGCCTTCCACTTGGGGAAGAAATGGTCGGCGGCAATGGGACTGTGCCTGGGTTCGGAGAGCAGCGCCGAGGAGCGGCAGGCGCGGCTCCGCAGCGACAAGATTGACCGCGCTCTGTATGAATATGCCAAACAGGAGTTGAACGTGGTGAAAATTTTGCTGCTAGGTCAGTAAAAAGATTGTTGGTTCCAATCTGTAGGGCGAACCCTGCTTGCCAGCAGTGCTATAGATTACTTTTACCCTGCTATTTTTAGTTCAATATACATAGTTATGGTTTGACTCTCGTCACTATTTGGTTTACATTGGAGTGGCTGAGGCGAGGTTACCAATGAATTTTTTTTTCCACCGAAAGCTCGCTCCTTCCCGCTTTGCATTCTTTCTGAAATTATTGCATGCGTTTTTGCGTACGTGAAGCAAAGCCCTCTCCACCACTGAGCACACCTACACGGAGCGCTGTCCCAGGGAAAAAAAAGGGGGGCATCTATCCACCTCTCCACCCCTCTCCACCTCCAGGTTGTGCTCGTATCTCGCTGCTGCCACCGGGGAGGTGGTACAGGAGCCTCGGGACCTGACCCGCTCCGTCAGGTTCAAGGAGAGTTATTACCCCTCAACCGTCGGGCTCTTGAACTTCACTGCATTTCTCCCACAACTTAAAAGACTCTTCGTCTCATGTTCTCCATATCGCTTACTTATTTATTTATTTAGTTTGCAGGTGATTTTTTTTGCACGATGGCTGTTCCGTCTTGTTGGGCGTGGTCTTTAATTGATTCTATCGTGTTTCCTGTAAAAGCCCGCAAGAAAATGAATCGCAGGGTTGTCATATGGTGACGTGTATGTCCTTTCATGCACAACCCCAATTATTTAAACAGGGGAAAGGACCTCCCGTCGAGTGAATGAATTGGAAAATATTGACAGTGGAAACATTCGTCATTTAGCGGTGATCTTGCCATTGTGATAAGGGCGATGGTGAACTTTTGTATTGTTAGCCAATGTTTGAGTTTCAGTGCGTATCGTTTATGATTAGAAAGTTGTTTAAAAACTTTTTCAATTATAAAGACTCTGTTTCTTCAAGTCGCTAAACATAAATTTGGGTCAACACACAAAATGTTGGGGGAACTCGGTCAGGCACCATCTATGGAGGGGAATAAATAGTTCACGTTTCGTGCCCGGACCCTTCATCGGGACTGGAGAGGTGGGGGTGGAAGTCAGAATAAGAAGGTGGGGAAGGGGGGGGTAAGCTGGCGGGTGATGAGTGAGACCAGGTGAGGGGGAAGGACTTGATGAAGCGTCTCGGCCTGACCCTCGCCACGGATGCTGGCTTTCTGGTAAACTGCCGACACTGGAATTCCGAAGTAACGCGCAAAATGCTGCAGGAACTCAGCAGGTCAGGCAGCATCTGTGGAAGTGAATAGAAAGTTGATATTTCGGGCTGAGACCCTTTTCCGGGGCTGTAAAGGATGCCAGAATAGAAAGGTGTCGGGAGGGGAAGGTGATGGGTGGGAAAGGTCAAGGGCTGGAGAAGAAGGAATCTGATAGGAGAGGAGAGTGGACCATGGGAGAAAGGGAAGGAGGAGGGGCACCCCAGGGAAGTAATGGGCAGGTGAGAAGTGGTAAAAGATCGGGGTGGCCTCATCTTGGCACCAAAGGAGGCCATTGACCAACATATCGGAATTGAAATGTTTGGCCCCCGGGAAGTCCCGCTTGTGCCTGACCTGCTGAGTTCCTCCCGCACTTTGTATGTTGCTCTGGATTTCGGTCATCTGCAGAATCTCTTGTTACTTATTAATTTGAGTCAACTAGCTTCGTCTGAGTTTTCTGTCTCATTGACTAGAATAATCAAATGAGGCAATAAGGGAGACTATTGTGTGTATCTCAGATAAACATTCAGTAAATACCAGTGATGGTGAAAAGCATGACTGACACGGTATAGGACTAAATGAGAAACTTGTGAGGGGCACTGTCTTGCCGCTCAACTCAAACTTCACTTCCTCTCAAAATTTGTCTTTAAAGTTCGTCATTCAGTATTTAATTCAATGCATTAAAAATGCCAAAAAATACAAACTTTTAGGAGGAGAAGAAGAAAATGAAATGGTTCAAGTGTTAAGCCATTAGTAACACACAGGCATTAACTGCTTATTCATTTCCGTAGGTGCTGTTTGACTTGCTGAGTTCCTCCGGAATTTTTGCGTGTGTTGCTTTGGATTTCCAGCATCTGCAGACTTTCTTGTGTTCATGTTAATCCATTAATTGCCTGCTAAACAATCTCAATTTACTCGGAGCAATGGATTCTGGATGAGATCAGAGACAAGAGGGCTAAGTGGCTGTTTCACGTGCAACTATATTTAATCAGCTTGGCTGATAAAGGGACTCTGCCCAAAAAGTCAACTGATTGTTCATTTCCATAGATGCTGCCTGAGCTGCTGAGTTCCTCCAGCATTTTGTGTGCGGTACTGTGGTGTAGGAGGCATGCGCCTGTTTTTAATCGCATTGTGTTCTGTGTTCCGCCTTCATTATGTTTGTTATTAGTAGTTAGGCACGTGGGTAGGGGCGTGGTAGAAGTGAAGAGATTTAATTACGTGTTCATGCTGTTTAGAGTCATTCTGGTTAGTTTAGAATTAGGGAGTAGAACAGGGTGATGTCTGTTTAATTTTGTCTGTGTTTAACTTCATTAGTTTTGGGGGTTCCTTTAGTTTTACCGCTTCAAGATTGTTCGTTTTTTTTAGATTAGATTATGAGGACAAGTAGTCCTCTTTTATTGTCATTGAGTAATTATTATAGTTTTGCCAGTTTCTTAATAAAGGATTGAACACATTTCCTTGACTTCATCGGCAGGGTGGCATAGTAGTTAGCACAACCCGGGAACCCGGGTTCAATTCCCACCGCTGCCTGTAAGGAGTTTGTACGTTCTCCCCCTCACCGTGAGGGTTTCCTCCAGGTGCTCCAGTTTCCTCCCAGAGTCCAAAGACAGACTGGTTGGTAGAATAATTGGTCATTGTAAATTGTCCCGTGATTAGGCTATGGTTAAATTGGGGGGGAGGGGGGTTTGCTGGGCAGTGTGGCTTGAAGGGCCTATTCCATACTGTATCTCAATAAATAAAAACATTATTATTGGATTCCATAGAAGACGCACCAACCAGGATTACCCCACACCCCCAGTCTCTAAACAGTGTTTCAACCAGGATTACCTCACACTCCCAGTCTCTAAACAGTGTTTCAACCAGGATTACCTCACACTCCCAGTCTCTAAACAGTGTTTCAACCAGGATTACCCCACACCCCCAGTCTCTAAATGGTGTTTCAGCCAGGATTACCCCAGGCCTAATCCCGAAACAGTGTTTCAACCAGGATTACCCCAGGCCTAGTCTCTAAACGGTGTTTCAACCAGGATTACCCCAGGCCTAGTCTCTAAACAGTGTTTCAACCAGGATTACCCCAGGCCTAGTCTCTCAGCGGTGTTGGTCTGTTTGAGTAGCTGCTCTATCTGGATTCCCTGTACAGTTTATGTTAAACCCCTCCAAGGTTGCTCCAGCTCTCTCCATGAACCTGCCCCTTGACCTTCACCTCTCAGAGTTTGTGTTTTATCCTCGGTTGCCCGTCAGAGGGAGCTTTGGTGGCGTCATTTGCACATTGGTTGGAGTTTTTCATAAACTATATTTTATTTATTGAGATACAACGTGGAATAGGCCCTTCCAGCCCTTTGAGCCACACTGCCCAGCAACGCCCAATTTAACCCGAGCCTAATCACAGGACAATTTACACTGACCAATTAACCTACCAACCAGTATGTCTTTGGACTGTGGGAGGAAACCCACACGGGGAGAACGCACAAACTCCTTGCAGGCAGTTGCGGGAATTGAATCTGGGTCACTGGTGCTGTAAAGCGTCGTGTTGACCACTACGCCACCGTACCGCACTGTAATTTGCCGTGACCGGACACGGTCACTGTCAGCATGTGACATAGCACATGATGAATGAACAACTCCTTCCAAACAAAAACACATTCTGACCACTGGCTGGTGGTTGTAATCCATTTGCAAGTCTCTTTATGTCCCGCTTTAGCTCAGCCTATCAACATCACCGTCTGTTCCCTTCTCCTTCCATTTTATCTGACAATGGGATCCCACCACTAAGCACATCTTTCTCCCCCTCCCCACCCCGCTTTCTGCAGGGATCGCTCCCTACGCGACTCCCTTGTCCATTCGTCCCCCCCATCCCTCCCCACTGATCTCCCTCCTGGCGGAACAAGTGCTACACATGCCCTTACGCTTCCTCCCTCACCACCATTCAGGGCCCCAGACAGTCCTTCCAGGTGAGGCGACAGTTCACCTGTGAGTCAGCTGGGGTGATATACTGCATCCGGTGCTCCCAATGTGGCCTTCTATATATTGGCGAGACCCGACGCAGACTGGGAGACCGCTTTGCTGAACATCTGCGCTCTGTCCGCCAGAGAAAGCAGAATCTCCCAGTGGCCACACATTTTAATTCCACATCCCATTCCCATTCTGACATGTCTATCCACGGTCTCCTCTACTGTAAAGATGAAGCCACACTCAGGTTGGAGGAACAACACCTTGTATTCCGTCTGGGTAGCCTCCAACCTGATGGCATGAACATCGACTTCTCTAACTTCCGCTAATGCCCCACCTCCCCTCATACCCCATCCGTTATTTATTTATATACACACATTCTTTCTCTTTCTCTCTCTCTCCTTTTTCTCCCGCTGTCCCTCTGGCTATACCCCTTGTCCATCCTCTGGGTTTTCCCCCCCTCCCCCTTTTCCTTCTCCCTGGGCCTCCTGTCCCGTGATCGTCTCATATCCCCTTTGCCAATCACCTGTCCAGCTCTTGGCTTCATCCCTCCCCCTCCTGTCTTCTCCTATCATTTCGGATCTCCCCCTCCCCCTCCCACTTTCAAACCTCTTACTAACTCTTCCCTCAGTTAGTCCTGACGAAGGGTCTCGGCCTGAAACGTCGACTGCACCTCTTCCTAGAGATGCTGCCTGGCCTGCTGGGTTCACCAGCAACTTTGATGTGTGTTGCTTGAATTTCCAGCATCTGCAGAATTCCTATTGTTTTCCCTTTCATCCATCTTGGTTTTGTGTCTAATGTAAGTTCCACTTGCCAACCACATTCTGCTAAGAGGATTCCTCCCAAATTCATCACTAGATTTACTGCTGACCATCCCCTCCTTGCAGGGTCTAATTTTGGACGCGTAAAGATTAGTTTTGTATGTCATGTGTCCGTTGGGACAACAAAATTTTGTGTGAAATGCATCAGTTACGTCTACAACCAACGCAATCTGAGAAAACGCAAATGTCACCACACATTTTGGTGTCACCGTATCCTGCACACAACTTACTAACACTAACCTGTACGTCTTTGGACTGTGGGGGGAAAGTGGAGCACTCGCAGGAAACCCACGTGGTCACAGGGAGAACGTACAAACTCTTTGCGTACAGCGGTGGGAATTGAACCCTGATCTTACAGCGCCAGCAACAGCTGCACTACTGTGTCGTGTCAATCTTAAGGATGAAACAGCAGCTCTGTACCTTTACCCAGTTGTGGGATAACATCATTGGGATGAATTCCCAAGGGTAGATTGGGAGGGGAGGGAGGTGACCTGGGAGAATGACTAATGTGGTTTTTAAGCTAATGTGGTTTATAGTTAAGGAGATGTATGGTGTGTTGGTCTTTATTAGTCAGGGCATTGAGTTCAAGATCCGCAAGGTAATGTTGCTGCTCTGCAAAACCCTGTAGTCCAACATACACTTAGAGTATTGTGTTCAGTTCTGATTGTCTGGTTGTAGGGAAGATGTGGAAGCTTTAGAGAGGGTGCAGGTTGCTGCCTGGATTAGAGAGCATGTATTATCAAGGTAGGGTGAGTGAGCTAAAGCTTTTCTCTTTGGAGCAGAGGATGAGAGGTGGCTTGATGGAGGTGTGCAAGGTGATGGGAGGCTTAGATCAAGTGGACGGCTAGAGACCTTCTCCCAGGAATGAAATGGCAAATACGAGAGGGCATGAATTGAAAGTATTTGGAGGAATGAATAAACTCTTCTCACCCACCAATCAGCAACACAGCAACAAAGAGGAATGGGCGAGAACACAAATTAAAAAAAATATATATAGAACTGAGAAAGGCCAATATGAACTGATGTAGGCCAGGCAGTATCTATGGGGGAAAAAGAAAGTACAGTTGACGTTCCAGGCTGAGACCCTTCAGCAGGACTTCGTTCAGACCTGCTGCCTGGTCTACTGACTTCCCCCAGTGTTTTGTGTGAGGCTGTGTAGGAAGGAAGGGTTAGATTGATCTTGGAGTAGGTTAAAAGGTCATCATAAAATTGTGGGCCGAAGGGCCTGTATTCTTCTATAGTGTCTGTGTAATTCACATTTTGAGTACTGTGACGAATCTTCCATTGGACTGGAGAAACAACCCCATCAAGAATGCAATACGCGAGTCCTTTTGCATTCTCCCTACGTTCCGGTCAGAACCCCCATCAGATTCTATCCAGCACACACTCAGTGCAGTTTACAGTGGACTGTTAACTTGCCAAGCTCCGTGTCCTTGGGATGTGGTACCTGGGGGCCACCCACGTGGTCACAGAGCGAAACGGATTGGATCAGCTCAGCAGTGGAGGTCGGATTGAACCCGGGTTGCGGCAGTTGTAAATGGTGCCAGCGTCTCACCGACCACTTCAACACAAGGATGAAATCCTGAGGCTTTAAAAGGCCCTGGCGAGGCCTCACTTGGAGTATTGTGAGCAGTTTTGGGCCCCTTATCTAAGAAAGGAGGTGCTGAAACTGGAGCGGGCTCAGAGGAGATTGACGAAAATGATTCCAGGATTGAAAATCTTATCATATGAGGAGCGTTTGATGGCTCTGGGCCTGCACTCACTGGAATTTAGAAGAATGACGGGGGGAATCTCATTGAAACCTCTTGAATATTGAGAGGCCCAGATAGAGTGGATGGGGAAAGAATGTTTCTTGTAGTGGGGGAGTCTAGGACCAGAGGGCACAACCTCAAATAGAGGGGTGTCAATTTAGAACGGAGATGAGGAGGAATTTCTTTAGCCAGAGGGTGGTGAATCTGTGAAATGCGTTGCCACAGACGGCTGTGGAGGCCAGGACATTGGGTGTATTTAAAGCGGAGGTTGATAGATTTCTGATAAGTCAGGGTGGGTAAGGATACGGGGAAGAATGGGGTTGAGAGGGAAATGGTTCAGCCACAATAAGATGGTGGAGCAGACTCGATGGGCCAAATGGCCTGCTCCTCCAATGTCTTGTGGTCTAAAAGTAAAACTTGTACGTGCGGAGATTTTGGGAGCTTCCTTCCTGTTTGGATGGGTGACAACGGAGCAGTTAACACGTAGCTTAACAGCACCGGCCATTACCGATGAGGGGTCATTTCCCACCAGTAATCGGTAAGGAGTTTGTACGTGACCGGGTGCTCTGTTTTCCTCCCACATTGCAAAGACCACGGTCGGGGTTAATAAACCGTGGGATGCTACGTTGGCGAGATTTGCGGGTTACAAATCCTCGGACTGCATTGGTGGTTGGTGCAAAATGATGCATTTCACTGTACGTTTCTGTGTTGCCATGTGCGTGTGACAAAGTTAAGCGCTCTTCTGTCGCAGGACAGGGTTGGGGTACATTGGCTTTCCAGAGGCTGAACAAACTCGGGGAAAGGCAGAGCTACCCATCCTCCGGTTTAATGTCTGTGTCCTTGTGTTGCAGGGGCGGCGGAAAGCGGGAAGAGCACACTGGTGAAGCAGATGAAGATCATTCACAGTCATGGATTTACCGAGCAAGAACTTAGCAGTTTCAAGGTATGACAAAAAGATAAAGTCATATACGAGTGGGCATTTTGCATTATAAGATTGATGGGGTAAACTTGCAAATATATTTTATTCAGTTCCCGGATGTAAAAGAGTCACCTGGGCAGGCTGTTATACCTGCTCGATTGGGGCGGCATGGTAGTGTAGTGGTTAGCACAATGTCATACAGTACAGGTGATTCAGGTTCGATTCCCGCCACTGCCTGAAAGGAGTTCGTATGTTCTCCCCGTGACCGCGTGGGTTTCCTCCAGGTGCTCTGGTTTCCTCCCACAGTCCAAAGGCGTACGGGTTGGTAGGTTAATTGGTCGTTGTGAATCGTCCTGTGACTGGGCTCAGATTAAATCAGCGCTGTTGGAAGGGCCTATTCTGCGCCGTATCTCAATACAGTAAATAAAAAGAAATAGATAACGCGCATGAGAATGATCTTTTAATTCTTGTAAGCTGAAGAGCTTGTAAGGCGTTGGTCAGACCGCACTCAGAGTGTTGTGAGCAGTCTTGGATCCCATATTTAAGGAGAGATGGGCTGGCTTTGGAAAGGGTCCAGAGAGGGTTCACGAGAATGACTCCAGGCATGAAGGGGTTAACGGATGAAGAGTGTTTTGATTCTCTGGGCCTGTACTTGGGGATGAGGTGGGATCTCATTGAAACAAGGCCGCGGTAGAACGGACATAACGTTTCCTATAGTTAATTTATTTACTTACGGATACAGCGCGGAATAGGCACTCCGAGTCACCCCCCCCCCCGACAACCTCGATTTAACCCTAACCTATTCACAATGACCAATTAACCCACCCAGTGTGCCTTTGGACTGTGGGAGGAAACCAGAGCACCCGGAGGAAACCGGCGCTTCTCACGGGGAGGATGTACAGGGACTCCCCCGAGGATGCTGGGATTGAACTCTGAACTTCGTTGCCCCAGGCTGTAATGGCGTCTCGCTAACCGCTTCTTCCCTAGTGGGGAGAGTCTGGGATCGGAGGGCACTGCCTCAGCATACTTGGGACAACCCTTTGGAACAGAGATGAGGAGGAATTTCTTTAGCCAGAGGGTGGTGAATCTGTGGAATTCATTGCTACAGACAGCTGTGGAGGTCAAGACACTGGGTATATTTACAACAGGGATTGATAACTTCTTGATTAGTAAGGACGTCAAAGATTATGAGGAGAAGGCAGAGAATGGGGTTGGGGGGAAAATCAGTCCTGATTGAACGCCAGAGCAGACTTGATGGGCCGAATGGCCCCATTTTGTTCCAGTGTCCAATGGTCTATTAATGTAGTCATTCCTTCATTATTTCTGGTAATGTGTATGGCAGGTTTGGTGCTAATTCTTGCTGTTAACTGTGTAAGAGTTAAAAGTGGGTGCAGATAACTGCACAGCAACTGTTCACTGTCAGCCAGGTATTTTAGTGGACATTCTTTCCACCCTTTTGGAAAAAAGTGCGTTGTGCTGGTTGGGTACTAGCAATATCTGTGTTTTCTTTGGCTGCATTCCCGTAGGCTGAGAAGGAAGCCAGGTCACAGAGACCTTGCCTGGCTGGCGGTGAGAGTGTCCCTCTCAGGCACATCCTTCCCGCATGCGTGGAACTCCCCCGCGGGGATGACTGCTTTGGGGGGGGGGGGGTGGGAAGGCAGCAGCTCATCTCTTTGCAGACTGTGGGTTTGTGGAGGAAGATGAGAGGGCCTGCATCGCAGTTCATCCCGGGTAG
Source organism: Mobula hypostoma (assembly GCF_963921235.1). Taxonomy (NCBI): domain Eukaryota; kingdom Metazoa; phylum Chordata; class Chondrichthyes; order Myliobatiformes; family Myliobatidae; genus Mobula; species Mobula hypostoma. The sequence continues at coordinate 51,519,376 of NC_086118.1, forward strand.
CTGCGTCACAGAGGACCCTCTGATCTACGGGCAGTTCCCAGGGACGCCCGCTGGTCTGCTAGCACGCGGAGATGTCCGTCGCGCAGAGGAACGCTGCTGACTGGCACGTTCCAGGCTGCTCAGGGACGCACTGGAGCTAGGTGCAGCCATCGCGAGGGGGAGAGCCACAGAGTAGGATTCCTCTGCTACTGGACAGGGAGGGACCAAGTTGGGTGAGATAGCCCCTCAATTACCCTAGAAGTGTATCTTCCGGAGGACCACGTGAGTGCTGGCTGTGCTGTTGATTTGTAGGAATGTAATCAAACAGTCCTGAAAGCATTCATTGTGAATGTAAAGAATGAAAAGGCATTGCACACTGTTTATTCTTGTAAATATTTTTATTGTGCATAAAGATTATTTTGATTAAAAAGTATTGCACGGTTCCAAGAAAACGCCCTCCTCTTATGTAAGTTGTTTACACTGCAAATTATGAAATGCGTCTGTGAGCCGTACAGTGGCGTTTGGGTGGGGGTGATTAGTCTTTCCACGGCGGACGGTGTGGCTCATCTACCGAACCCTGAAGCTGGGAGGCAATCGCATCAGTGATTTATCCGTCAGAACTCAAATCCCATTGCCATGTCGAGCCTTTCAAACGTGAACGCCCCTCATTTCAAGGTTCAAAGTATGTATACAGTATACAACCTTGAGATTTGTCTCCTTACAGGCAGCCACAGAACAAAGAAATCCTAGAGAACCTGTTTTTTTTTTAAAAAAGACCATCAAACACCCAGTGCGCAGAGAAAGAAAATCGTGCAAATGATAAAAATAAGACCTGAATTCGGAACTGAAGTTTTATCAGAGAGACATGAAGACATTTGAGTGTTGTCTATCGAACAGAGAAGAGTACAGCACAGTACAGGCCTTTCAGCCCACAATCTTGTATCTGTGACTTTCATGAATTACTGATAAATGAAGTAAAGCTGAAGGAAAGGAAAGGTACATCACATCCGGAGTTTCTCCGGTGAGCGGACGATTTCTCTCCACGCCTCTCTGAGGTAGTGGGGAACCGCGTACAAGGCAAGTTACAGCAGTGGTTTGCCATTGTCTTCTGCCGGGTGAGTTTCCAAAGACCGTAACCCAGCACGGATGGAAAGCGTGCAGGGGAGCTGGCTGGATTCAAACTCGGGACCTTTCGTCCCGAAGTCCGGCACTGATGCCACTACGCCACCAGCCGGGTCACGAAGGAGAAGGGGAACCAATTTCTTCTGCTTGCTTGGCAGGCAAAACCCAGTGACATTCTGCAGAACTTGATAACTTTGCTATAACAAGAGCGGAGGCGAGTGGCCACATCATTCGAGTCGTAGAGTAATTTGCACGTGTGTCCGCGTGGGTTTCCTCCCACGTTCCAACAGTGTACGGTTAGGGTTTGTGAGTGGTGGGAATGTCGTGTACGGATAGGGTTTGTGAGTGGTGGGAACGTCGTGTACGGATAGGGTTTGTGAGTGGTGGGAATGTCGTGTGCGGTTAGGATTTGTGAGTGGTGGGAACGTCGTGTACGGATAGGGTTTGTGAGTGGTGGGAATGTCGTGTGCGGTTAGGATTTGTGAGTGGTGGGAACGCCGTGTACGGATAGGGTTTGTGAGTGGTGGGAATGTCGTGTACGGATAGGGTTTGTGAGTGGTGGGAATGTCGTGTACGGATAGGGTTTGTGAGTGGTGGGAATGTCGTGTACGGTTAGGGTTTGTGAGTGGTGGGAATGTCGTGTTTGCCAGAAGCATGGTGACACTTGCCCAGCTCAACTCTTGCTGATTAGATTTGATGTAAATGACTCATTTCACTCTACGTATTGACTGTACAGTTTATGCACAATGTTAAAATAAGTGAAATAAAATATAAAACACAGGGTAACACACACAAAATGCCGGAGGAACTCAGCAGGCCAGGCAGCATCTGTGTCCTGCTGAAGGGTTTTGGCCCAAAACGTTGACGGTACTTTTTTTTTCATAGATGCTGCCTGGCCTGCTGAGTTCTTCTGCCATTTTGTGTGTGTGTGTGTGTGTTGCTCAGATTTCCAGCATCTGCAGATTTTTCTCTTCTTTATATAAAAAAAAGAGTCTTGATATCGGCCCAAAACGTTGACTGTTTATTCCCCTCCGTAGATGCTGCCTGACCTGCTGAGTTCCTCCAGTATCGTGTGTGTGTGTGTGTGTCAGTCACTCTGGATTTCCAGTATCTGCAGAACCTCTTGTGTTTATAATCCTTAACCATGATGCATCGGAATGGCTTCATTTGGGGGAGAAAATGGGAAGTGTGATTATGCTGCAGGCTTTGCATTCGTACTGTTTCAGCGGGAAATTGAGGTATTGAGGGATCCTTAGTAGAAATGAAAAGCTCTTCGTCAGTCTGGCATGCCAGGTGGTGTTCTGTGGAATCCGGCTTTTAATTTTGTTCAGGAATCGAGCCTTGCATATCCAAGGGGTAGATGGGAAGCTTTTAAGCACGAGAAAGTCTGCAACACACACGAAATGCTGGAGGAACTCAGCAGGTCAGGCAGCATCTATGGAAATGGGTAGATAGTCAACGTTTCGGGCAAAGACCCTTCTTCAGGACTGAGAAGGAAGGGGGGAGATGCCAGAATAAAATGTTGGGGGGGGGGAGGGGAAAAGAGGCTAGCTGGATGCCAAGTGGGTGGGAAAGGTGAAGGGGTGGAGGAGAGGAGAGAGGAGCCAGGGGAAGTAATAGGCAGGTAAGAAGAAGTGAAAGGTCAGAGTGGGGAGTAAAGGAAGGGAAGGAGAAGATTTGTTTACCGGAAGGAGGACGCAATCTTCATACCCGTCAGGCTGGAGGCTACCCAGGTGGAGTGTGAGGTGTTGCTCCTCCACCCTGAGGAAGGCCTCATCCTGGCACAAGAGGAGGCCGTGGACCGACAAGTCAGAACGGGAATAGGAATTGAAGATGAGGCGCACTGGAGCTGCTAGCTCAAAGCTCTGGCAGCCCTGGTTCAGTCCTGCCGTTGGCTGCTGTCTGTGTGAACTTAGAACAGTACAGCCAGGTACAGGCCCTTCGGCCCACAATGTTGTGCTGACCCTTTAACGTACTCCACAATCAATCTGACACGTCTGCATATCCCTCCATTTTTCTTTCATTCATGTACTGAGTTAAGAGTCTCGTAAATGCCCCTAATGTACCAGGCTGTACCAGCAATCCTGATAGCGCATTCTAGCACATGCTGCTTTCTGTGTATATTTTTTTAAAAACCTCTGATATCTCTCCTGTACCTCCCTCCACTTGCCTCAAAGGGATGTCCTCTGCCGTCCTGGGAAGGCTGTCTACTCTGTCTGTGCCTCTTCACATCTTGTATTAAGTCGCAGGTCAGTGAGGTGTTTCCTGGTTTGCAATCTACCCCAGTCCACAGCTGGGACCTGCTTTGTAAAGTCCATCTGCAATCCACATTCAGATCGGAAGATTGGTTCCTGCTGAAATTAATATTTGCTACATTCCCTCGTTCCAGAATACGTCCTAACACAGTAATCCAGGCAGCATGCTGGTAAATCTCTTCCGCAACTTCGCTAAAGCTTCCTATAACAAGGCAACCAGAACTGAACACAATATTCCATATGAAGTTGTCCCATAACGACTTCTGGGTGTTCCACTTCCCTCCTACATCCCAAACATGTGCAGGTTGGCAGGTTAATTTGCCCTTGTCGGTTGCCCCCTAGTGTGTAGGTACGTGATAGAATCGGGAGTGAGTCGATGAATCTATGGGGAGAGTAAACTGGGACTAACGTCTATAGATACACGTAGTAAAGTTGGTCAGCATGGTATCAATGGGCCGAAGGGCCTGGCACTGTGAAGTATTTGAAGAATTTTCAAGGTTCAAGTTTATCGGTTTACATTGAAACGTATGGTGAAATGTATTGCTTTAACAGCTAACACACAACCAATATATAGGACTCATTATCTTAATTCCTCTCATACTGTGAGTTACTGCGCATTACACTGCTGGTGTTTAGGGCGGCAATGAAGGTCCCCCATCTCTTTCTGTCCATATTGTTGCACACAGGTTTTGAAGGATTCTTCGTTGCTGTTTCCATAACAATTTCTTTTGACCAATCAAGGTTGTTAGCCCTTCCCCCTCACCCCGAACCTGGAGGACCAGCGGACCACTCTTAGTCAGGCCTCTACCCTTTGACCTGTTTGGTATTGGTGACCCTACCAAGAGTCAAAGCACGAGGCCCTGACTCCAGCCAGCACAGCTCTCCAGGTCATTGAGACACGCGAGCCTCCAATCCAGGATGAGGTTGGGGTCCTTTTGGAGGTAAATACCACTAGGCAGGTTGTAATCATAACCATTCGGAATAGGGGAGTCTCAACTAGAAACACATTTTTCTTAATTTCCTCTGCTTTAGCAAAGACATCTGTATTGTTTGTGGTTTCCCATTTCATCCTGCTGTAGCTCATTAAACGTTGAGGAAGGGGGGTCTCCTGCGCAGGGCTGCACAGTGCAGGCTGCGTGGTTCGGATACCATCAGATCTAACAAGTAATTACACCCCCCCCGCCCCACACATGACCCAAGACGCCTGCTGACTGTTTGCAGGTACCAACTTCCAACTCTGTCGTACCCCCTTGTTTCCCCAAATCAGTCTGCACCTTGATGCTGAGTGTGCGGGGGGAAGAAAGACTTGCCCCTCCCTTTCTCCCTCAATACACCCTCTCTTCTAAAATAGGTTCAATTACTGAAAACTAAAGGCATTAACTGATGTGTCACACACAAAGTGCTGGAGGAACTTGGCAGGTCAGGCAGCACATAGGGAAATGAATACACAGTCAGTGTTTCGAGCCAAGACACTGGAAAGGGAGAGGGAAGATGCCAGAATAAAAAGATGGGGGGGGGGAGGGGAAGGACTAGCTGGAAGGTGATGGGTGAAGCCAGGTGGGTGGAAAAGATAAAGGGCTGGAGAAGAAAGAATCTGACAGGAGAGGGAGAGTGGACGATGGGAGAAAGGGAAGGAGGGAAGAGGCCAGAGTGGGGAATGGGAAACGAGGAGAAGGGGAGGGGAACATTTTTATTGGAAGGATTAACCATGGTGCGATCGATCTGAAATCGGGGAACCTGTCCAACCACATTCTGGTCCCTTGTAATACGCCGTTTTCCTCTCGTTTACATTCCTACCTGATATATAATTGACTTGCACAGTGGAAGGGTGGGGCACTGGGGAGTGCTCTTTTTCAAGGAGGTTACCAGGAAAGTTAATGGAGGCAAGGCAGTGGATGTTGTCTACATGGACTTTAGCAAGGCCTTTGACAAAGTCCCACATGGGAGGTTGCTCAAGAACTTTCAGTCACTTGGAACTCAGAACATGGTAGTAAACTGGATTCAATGTGGGATTAAGTGAACTCGTTATCTTGAATGCCACACTCAGGTTGGAGGAACAACACCTTATATTCCGTCTGGGTAGCCTCCAACCTGATGGCATGAACATCGACTTCTCTAACTTCCGCTAATGCCCCACCTCCCCCTCGTACCCCATCTGTTACTTATTTTTATACACACATTCTTTCTCTCACTCTCCTTTTTCTCCCTCTGTCCCTCTGAATATACCCCTTGCCCATCCTCTGGGTTTCTCCCCCCCCCCACCCCCCTTGTCTTTCTTCCTGGATCTCCTGTCCCATGATCCTCTCGTATCCCTTTTGCCAATCACCTGTCCAGCTCTTGGCTCCATCTCTCCCCCTCCTGTCTTCTATCATTTTGGATCTCCCCCTCCCCCTCCAACTTTCAAATCTCTTACTCACTCTTCCTTCAGTTAGTCCTGACAAAGGGTCTCGGCCCGAAACGTCGACTGTACCTCTTCCTAGAGATGCTGCCTGGCCTGCTGCGTTCACCAGCAACTTTGATGTGTGTTGCTCGTTATCTTGAAGAAGACATTGTAGGTATTGATGTTGTGATTGTAAGGGGATGAGAAGACGAATATACTGTCAAGAAATCCTAGTATAAACTGGCTAAACCAAGCAGTTTATTGTTTGTTTGCTGTGATTTAGTGGTTGGTACAACACTTTACTAGTGAGCTGTGTTCATTTCCTGCTGCAGACTGTAAGGAGTTTGTACGTTCTCCCCATGACCAAGTGGGTTTTCTCCAGGTGCTCCAGTTTCCGCCCACAGTCCAAAGTTGTACCGGATAGTAGGTTAATTGGTTATTGTCCCGTGTTTAGGCTGGAATTAAATCGAGTGGGGTGCCTAGCAGCGCCACTTTGAGGCCTGGAAGGACCTATTCCGCACTGGGTCTCAGTAAATAAATATTATGAGCAGATTGTCTTTAAAAATGTTTTGGGTTTACAAAGCACAGAACCGCAGTTTAATTACTGAGGCTTCTGGAGGAGAAAGGGAGCAGCAAGGTCACATGACCAAGGTCACAAAGAAAAATGGAGGGCCACGTGGTAGGGAAGGGTTAAATTGATCTTGGGGTAGGTTAAAAGGTCAGCACAACATTGTGGGCTGAATGGTCTGTACTGTTCTGCATGCAGTAGTCATCAAGTTGTTAATGCAAATATCTAATCAACCAATGATATGGCAGCAACTCAATGCCTAAAAGTATGCAAACACGATCAACAGGTTCAGTTGTTCAGACCAAATGTCAGAACGGGGAAGAAATGTGATCTAAGTGACTTTCACCGTGGAATGATTGTTGGTTCCAGATGGGGTGGTTTGAGTATCCCAGAAACTGCCGATCTCCGGGGATTTTCACACACACCAGTCTCTAGATTTTACAGAGAACATGTGCAGGAAAAACAAAAAAAAAATCCAGTGAGCAGCAGTTCTGTGGGCAAAAATGCTTTCTTAATGAGAGAGCTCAGAGGAAAATGGCCAGCCTGGTTCAGGCTGACAGGAAGGTGACAGTACCTGAGATAACCACACGTTACAACAGCGGTGTGCAGAAGGGCATCTCTGAATACACAACACATTGAACCTTGAAGTGGACGGGCTACAGCAGCAGAAGATCATGAACATAAACTCACTGGCCACTTTATTAGGCACAGAAGATACCTAAGTGTTTCTGCCTTTCCCAGCCACTCGCAATGGGGGATATAGTTTCCTAATCCTTCTGCTGGTTGCTTTAAACCTCCGCCCATCCATTGTGAAACAGGCGATAGGTAGAATCTCAAAAGCAGTGTGGAGAAAGTCTGCGGTATGGTGACCTCCGTCCACACTGTGCCGTAACTGCCCAGAGTTACTGCTGTCGAAATAATTGGGATTGAAGGGTTGATGGGTTGTTGACGCTTTGTACACAGACATAATGATAAGCTTGGTGAAGTCAGTGAAGTGCACTGTTATGAACTTTTTTTGGAAAAGAAATGAGCCCCAGATGTTGGTGTCCAATGTTGCAGCTAGCAGGGTGGAGTCGTCTTCTGGTAATTTTTATCTCTCTGTACTCCTGCTGCTACAAAACAACAAATTTCTCACCATCGCCAAAATCCCATTTGGGAGCAGTTCTGCTTTTACACCCACTCTGCAGAGCTAAGGGAGAGCTTGTCTAGCGTCTGGAATAAACTTGCTCAAACTGCCTCTGGCTTCCCTGAAGATTCCATCTTCCTCGTTCAAGAAGGTGGCATCTCGTTTAGATAACAAACCTGATTCTGATGAAGGATTTTGGAAGGACTGGCAGCCAAAAATTCTCCCAGCCAGTTTAATCCAGTCGATGTGGATTAGCCTATTTAGCATTCGTCTGTGAGCCTGCCTGTTGACTCAACCAAAGTCTGGCAGACTGTCCTTTCTACTTGTGCCTTTTATTTCCTAAATAATTAAAATGCTTAAATTTTTTTAAATTTCAAAATATACTTTATTCAAAAATAAATATATACAATAAACCATTCAATAACTTTTCATCCTTTGCATACGTTTCCATTATAGTCAGTACATATCCGTATTTATAGCCACCCACGTGGCACTCCAGTAGTTCAGCTTACCACATCATTGTTGAGGGGTATACTCCCCGCCCCCCCGACCCCTCCCACTCCCACGGGTGGAGGAACCTATACCGTGGTCCTTCCCCACCGGGCCCTTGCGGTGGCTGCCCCGAGTTTCAGTGCGTCCCTCAGCACGTACTCCTGCAGCCAAGAATGTGCCAGTCGACAGCATTCTCCCACGGACATCTCCATGTGCTGGTAGATCATCAAGTTTTGGGTCGACCAAAGAGCGTCTTTCACCGAGTTGATGATCTGCCAGCAGCACCGGATGTTGGTCTCCGTGTGCGACCCCGGGAACAGCCCGTAGATCAGAGAGTCCTCTGTTACGCAGCTGCTGGGGATGAAACGTGACACTAGCCTGTCCATCCTCCTCCACACCATCTCTGCGAACTGACAGTGTGCAAAGAGGTGGGTCACAGACTCCTCCTCACTGCAGTCCTCCCGTGGGCAGTGGGGTGCGGAGACGATGTTCTGGGCGTACAGGAGGGCTCTGACTGGGAGGGCCCCTCTCACCACCAGCCAGGCGAGGTCTTGGTGCCTGTTGGTGAGATCTGGCGATGAGGCATTTTGCCAGATGAACTGGACGGTCTGCTCAGGGAACCACCCCACTGTGTCCATCACGTCCTTCTCCTGCAGTGCCTGCAGGACATTACGTGCCGACCACTGCCTGATGGCCCTGTGGTCAAAGGTGTTCTCCTGGAAGAACTTTGCTACATAGGACAGGTATGGCGGCAACGACCAGCTGACTGGGGCGTTGCGCGGGAGTGGGGCCAGACCCATCCTTCGTAGCCAGGGTGACAGGTAGAACCTGGGCACATAGTGGTACTTAGTGCCCACATACCTGGGTTCTACACACAACCTGATGCAGCCACATACGAACTGGCCATCAGGGTGAGGGTGACACTGGGGACGTTCTTGCCCTCGTTGTCCAGGGACTTGTGCATGACGGTCCGTCTCACCCGCTCCATCTTGGATCCCCAGACGAATCTGAAGACAGCCCGGGTGATTTCCGAACTGTAGGAGCGGGGGACGGATCAGACCTGCGCCAAGTACAGCAGCCCTGAGAGCACCTCACACCTGATGACCAGGTTCTTGCCCGTTATCGACAGGGAGCGCCCTCCCCACAGTCCCAGTTTCTGTTTCACCTTGGCAGTCCACTCCTGCCAATTCTTGTTGCACGCCTCAGCCCCTCCAAACCAAATCCCCAACACCTTCACGTGGTCAGACCTGATGGTGAAGGGGACGCTGGATCGGTCGGGCCAGTTGCCGAAGAGCATGGCTTCGCTCTTCGTGCGGTTGACCCTGGCCCCCGACGCCAGCTCGAACTGTTCGCAGGTGCCAGTCAGCCTGCGAACTGACCTCGGATCAGAGCAGAAGACGGTGACGTCGTCCATGTACAGGGAGGTTTTCACTTGGGTCCCTCCACTGCCTGGCAGCGTCACCCCTCGTATGCCCTTATCCCTCCTGATGGCTTCTGCAAAGGGTTCAATGCAGCAGACAAACAAGACAGGGGAGAGGGGACAGCCCTGCCTGACTCCAGACCTGATGGGGAAGCCACCCGTTGACCTGGACTGCACTATGGATGTCTGTGTAGAGCAGTCTAATCCAATTCCGGATTCCCTCCCCAAATCCCATTTTGGCGAGCACGTCCGCCATGTACGTGTGCGATATCCTGTCGAAGGCTTTCTCCTGGTCCAAGCTGACCAGGCAGGCGTTCACCCACCCTGTCCTGCACGTAGGCGATGGTGTCCCTCAGCAGCGCGAGGCTGTCTGAGATCTTCCTGCCCGGTACAGCACAGGTTTGGTCTGGGTGGATCACCTGTCCCAGAGCAGACTTGACCCTGTTGGCGATAGCCTTGGACAGGATCTTGTAATCCACATTCAGGGGAGAGAGATGGGTCTCCAATTTCTAATGTCCTCCCTTTCCCCCTTCTGCTTGTAGATGAGGGTGATGATGCCCTTCCTCATGGACTCAGACATACTGCTGGCCAGAAGCATAGCGTTGTACACTTCCAGCAGGTCTGGGCCCATCCAGTTCCACAGAACTGAGTACAACTCAGCCGGTGCTTAAATACCTCAGGCAGAGGGCAGGGCTACTGTCTGATGTCAGTTTCCTTCCAAAGGAGTTTGAGGAGATGTAGTAGTGAATGTCACCAAAGTATCACAGAGAGCATCCTAACTGGTTGCATCTCCCGTCCAGTACGGGAGGGGGGTCACCACACAGGAGTGGAAAAGTTGCAAACTCAGCCAGCTTCCTCACGAGCACCACCGTCAAGGACATCTTCAAAAGGGGATACCTCAAAATGGCAGCATCCATCGTCAAGGGCCCCCACCACCCAGGGCGTGCCCCCTTCCCATTACTGCCGTCAAGAAGTGGTACAGACGCCGGAAGGCGTGCGATGCACGCAAGCTCTTTAGGGGCAGCTTCTTCCCCTCTGCCGTCTGATTTCTGAATGGGCAGTGAACCCGGGAACACTACCTGTTCACTTAGTTTTTCTCTCTTTTTGTAGTTTATAGTTGTTACGTACTGCACTGCTGCCACAAGACGGCACGTGTCAGTGATGATAAACCTCATTCGGATTCCTTTGGTCAGTTGCAGATGAAGGAATTGGTGAACTAAGTAATGCTGGTTTAATCTCTCTAACTTCCGGTAATTGCCAACCACAACTCCCTCCCTCCCGCCCTTCACTAGTCCCCATTCTTGTTTCCCCCCCTCACCTTATCTCCTTACCTGCCCATCACCTCCCTCTGATCCTCCTCCTTGCCTTGGTTTCCTGCCCCCGCCTATCAGACTACTCCTTCTCCAGTCCTTTCTTTACCTCCTTCACCATTCAACTTCCCAGCTCTTGACTTCACCCCTCCCCTCTCTCTGTTTCACCTGTTGCCTACCAACTTCCTCCCCTCCTGCCCTGACTTCTCCCCTTTTTTCCGCCCTCATGAAGGGTCTGTCGACTGTTCATTCATTTCCATAGGTGCTGTGTGACCTGCTGAGTTCCTCCAGCATTTGGTGCGTGTTGCTAAACACATGATATTTAGCAGGCGTATGGTGTGTTGGCCTTCATCAACCATGGGATTGAGTTCCAGAGCTGTGAAGTAATGTTACAGCTATATAAGACCCCACCTGGAGTACTGTGTTCAGTTCTGGTTACCTCACTACAGGAAGGATATGGATACTGTAGAGAGAGTGCAGAGGAGATTTACAAGGATGTCGCCCGGATTGCAGAGCGTACCTTATGAGGACAGGTTGAGTGAACTTGTCCTTGGAGTGACAGAAGATGAGAGGTGACCTGATAGAGGTGTATAAGGTGCTGAGAGCGTTGATCGTGTAGATAGCCAGAGGCTTTTTTCCTGGGGCTGAAATGGCTAACACGAGGGGGCACAGTTTTAAGGTGCTTGGAAGTGGGTACAAGGGGGATGTCAGGGGTAAATTTGCCACACAGAGAGTGGTGGATGTGTGGAATGCACTGCCAGTGAAGGTGGTAGAGGCAGATACAATAGGATCTTTTAAGAGACTCTTGGGATAGGTACATGGAGCTGAGAAAAGTAGAGGGCTATGCAGTAGGGAAATTCTAGGTGGTTTCTAGTGTAGGTTACATGGTCAGCACAACATTGTGGGCCGAAGGGCCTGTAATGTGCACTGGATTTCTATGTTCTAATGCTCATGCTGTAGGTTCTCAGTGGCTGAGCCTTTCCTTTGTGTTGGTTGTGTTCTGTTTACACTGGAGTTTATCATTGTACAACACGCAAGCAAGGCCTTTCGGCCCATCTGGTCTGTGCTGACCAAGGTCCCCATCTAAGCCTGTCCCACTTTCTTGCGTTTGGCCCATTTCCATTCCTGTCGCTGGCTGTGAGGAGCTCTCAGGGGAGTCCCCCCGAGGCTGCTCGGGTTTCCTGGCGTTGGTAAGCTTGAGGGCGTGCAGCGTCGGCGCCGGAGGTGTAGCGAGACTGGCGGGCTGCTCCCAGTACGTGCTCGGGCTGCGTTGGTCGTTGAGGTGAGTGGTGCGTGTCACTGTATTTTTATATACGTACATGTGACAGACAAAGGTAACTTCTAATCTTGGTCTTTAAAACCCGTCCAAGTACCCTTAAACGCAGCCGTCTCAACCTCTGGCAGCTCGTTCCGTATATTGACCACCCTCTGGGTGAATAAGTTGCCCCTTGGATTCCTATTAAATCCTCTTTTCCCCTCCCATCTGAACCCAATGCTGCCGAGTTCCTGATTTCCTCTATCCCTGGGAAGAATGCCGTGCATTCAACCTATCCGTGCTCCTCACCATCTCGATGAGATTGCCCCCCCCCCAAGTCTCCTACACTGCAAACAATAACGTACCAGCCTGACCAACCTCTCCCAGTAACCCAGGTCCTCTCAAGTCTTGGCAACATCCCTGTAGCTCTTTTGGCACTCTTTCTAGTTTAATAAGAGTGCAGATGAAAGATTTTAAATATTTATACGAATAAAAGATTGAAATAAGCTGCAGAAAGTTGTGAACTCAGCCAGCTGTATCATGAGCGCTAGCCTCCCCAGCAGCCAGGATATCGTCAAGGAGCGATGTCTCGAAAAGGCAGCATCCATCATTAAGGACCTCATCACCAGGACATGCCCTCTTCTCATTGCTACCATCAGGAAAGAGGTTCAGAAGCCTGAAGGCAGACAGTCAACGATTCAGGAAAGCTTCTTCCCTTCTGCCATCTGATGCCTGAATGGACATCGAACGCATGAACCCTACCTCACTACATATGTTCTTTCTTTGCACTATTTAATTTAATTTTCTTAATATATATACTTTCTGTAATCTACAATTTCTTACATGTTGCAACCTTCTGCTGCCGCATAACAAATTTCATGATATATTCCAGTGATGAAAACTGATTCTCATTTATACTCACAAGAGATTCTGCAGATGTCGAAAATCTTGAGCAACACACAAAATGCTGGAGGAACTCAGCAAGTCAAGCAGAATCTATGGACTCCTGGAGGGAGGTCTCGGGCCAAAATGTCAACAGTTTATTCCCTTCCGTAGGTGCCAGACAACTTGCTGAGTTCCACCAGTATTTGGTGTATGTTGCAAAAGATTTGTGCTTTTTTCTTATGCCAAAGTTTGTCAGTGGTTCAGTCCTCTGTGGTAGGGAAGGGCTGACTGCCTTAGTCGTTAGTCAGTGGGATGGGATTCACCTTGGGTGGAAGGTTGCTGTTTATTTCAGTTGGCCATGTTTGAGAGGTGCTTTTTCTGTCTGTACATCTCCCCACGGGGGTGGGGGGTTGGGGTGATCCATTTCTCATCATTGCACTGAAGAAAATGTGGTAGATATTCACCAGGGTGGGGCACCTTCAAGCAGAGGAGGCTGAGGGGTGGGGTGGGGGCCCGTGGAGGGCAGATGATCAGAAACGTTTTCCTTGTGGCGGAGGACATGGATCCAAGTGGCAGAATTAGAGTCACGGAACAGCACAGCACAGAAACAGGCCCTTCAGCCCATCGAGTTCATGCCAGACCATCAGCCTGCCTGGTCCCTTAGATGTGCGTCTGGACCATAGCCCTCCAGTCCCTGTTTCTCCAGAGAGTCATAGAACGCGACTGGAGAGGGCGTGAGGAGTTTCATCCAGAGGGTGGTTGTAATTTGGAGCGGAGACTGAGACCTTCAACAGTTAACAAGCATCTTGGATGTGCAAATGAATCTCCAAGGCTTGGAGAAGGCTTTTGTGTTGGGTGAGGAGCAGCAGAGGGGTTTAGCCGTGAGGCCAGCGGGCCGAGAGTGGTCCCATGCTGGTAGATTCAGGAAAACAGAAGTGGCAAAGTGATCTTAGTCCATTTATATTCGTAAAGCTAAAAATAAGCAAAGCTGGTTTTCCCAGCAGTACAAAACAGGAGGTTTTCCCAACAGGGGAATTTGGATATATGCAGTGTGTTCTTGTAGGCACACACTCATTCACACAGGCTTTAAATAGAATCTTCAAGGAGCAATGCCTCAAAAAGGCGTCATCTGTCATTGAGGGCCCCCATCACCCAGGACATGCCCCCTTCTCATTACTACCATCAGGGAGGAGGTACAGGAGCCTGAAGACACACACTCAACGATTCAGGAACAGCTTCTTCCCCTCTGCCATTCGATTTCTGAATGGACATCGAACCCATGAACACTACCTCACTACTTTTTTCTAATTTTTAGCTTTTGTACTGATTTAACTTTTTAATATATAAATATATATTTACTGCATTTCGGTTTTTTTTCCTGTTACTATGTATTGCATTGTACTGCTGCCACAAAGACAACAAATTTCACGACATACGCCGGTGACATGAATCTTGACTCTGGGACGCTGTGGAAAGGCAGCACGGTGGTGTGGTGGTTAGTGTAACCTTCTCAGCACCGGCAACCAGAGGATTGGGAATTAATTTCCAGCGTTGTCTGTGAGGTCTCCCGTGACCACACAGATTTCCACTGGGTGCCCTGGTTTCTACCAAGACGTGAGAGTTGGAGAGTGGGCTGTGTTGGCGCAGGAAGCATGGCGACCCTTGCGGGCTGCCCCCAGCATTCCTCGAATGTCGGCGCAAATGACACATTTCACTCTGTTTCAATGTGTGTGTCAGCAGTAAGCTGATCTTTAAACTGTAAACTCTATTCTTCGATTCACTGAAGTGCATCAGAATTAAAGCTGAGGAGAGGAGTCTGAGACTGCAGGCAGTGATGATAGTGGGCAGTGGCGCTCTTGGGAGGGAGGGGTGCAGACTTTTTCCTGGGTGCATTCCTGAGGCATACCAGGAATTATTTGAGAGCCTGTCACGGCTGGAACCAGACTGGGAGCAATTAACCTCGTCTGCGGAGAGCTCCGCTTTCCCTTGTTGAGGGATGGAAGACTTTCCTGTTGAGCTCTCCTCCCTTTGAGGTACAGTTTTCAAAGCTCTGTCCCTGTTAGAACGTGCAAATTGGCTGCCACGTTTGCACAAAGAACATCCAGGAGCATCTGCATGAGAGGAACACACACAGAATGCTGGTGCAACAGCAGGTCAGGAGGGAAACAGACCAAATTCAGAGTGAATTCGTTATCAAAGTATGCTTATCTCACCCTATACTACCGTGAGATTCATTTTCTTGCAGGAAAATAAAGAAAAACAATAGAATTTATGAAGAACTATACATAACATATTCTGACAAACCACCAATGTGCAACGTGTGAATAATACATTTTTAAAAAGTAAATAAATAATTCTGAGAACATGAGTTGTAGAATCCTTAAAAGTGAGACTCTAGGTTGCGTAGCCGGTCCAGGTGAGCGAAGTTATCCGAGCAGGTTCAGGAGCCTGATGGTTGAGGGGTAATAACTGTTCCTGACCTGGTGGTGTGGGACCCAAGGCTCCTGTACCTCCTGTCTGATAGTAGTGAGAGGAGAACGTGGTCTGGATGGTGGGGGTCCTTAATAATGGACGCTGCTTTCTTGTGTCAGTGCTTCTTGTAAATGTGCTCAGTGGTGGGAACGTCGTTGTGATGTATGTAAGTAGTCAGTGTTTCGGGCCAAGACCCTGAGTTGTGGGGAGGAAAACCCAAAGAGACTTCTCACTTCATTCCCACACCCACATATCTTTTCCCCTCACCTGGTCTCACCTATCACCAGCCAGCTTGTGTTCTTTTCCGGAGGATGAGAGCTGACCTGATAGAGGTGTACAAGATAATGGGAGGCATTGATCGTGTGGATAGTCCGAGGCCTTTTCCCAGGGCTGAAATGGCTAGCATGAGAGGGCACAGTTTTAAGTTGCTTGGAAGTAGGTACAGAGATGTTTTTTACGCAGAGAGTGGTGAGTGCGTGGAATGGGCTGCCAGCGGCGGTGGTGGAGGCGAAAACGATAAGGTCTTTTAAGAGACTCCTGGATGGCTATGTGGAGCTTAGAAAAATAGAGGGCGATGTGTAAAGCCTAGGTAGTTCTAAGGTAGGGACATGTTCAGCACAGATTTGTGGGCTGAAGGGCCTGTATTGTGCTGTAGGTTTTCCCCTCCCCCCACCTCCTTATTCTGGCTCGTACCCCCTTCCTTTCCAGTCCCGAAGAAGAATCTTGGTCCAAAACATCAACTGTCTATTCTCATCCATGGAATCTGCCTAACCTGCTGAGTTCCTCCAGCATTTTGTGTGTGTTACTCTAGATTTCCAGCACCTGCAGAATCTCTTCTGTTTAGATCTTCCCCAATGCAGTCTGTTTGGGCAGAGTGTTAGAATATTTTTTTTTTAACTGGGATGGTTGAGGCACAGAAGTTGGGCTGATCACCAGGAGGAATTCTTGTTCTGTTAAAAAAAAACCTGTCGAGGCCATTCGGACACTTAGGCTTGTGCTAGCTCTGCAGGGGAGCTTCTCCCCACCCTATTACCCCCAACACAGCAAACCGTGGGCTACTTGTAAACTCACATTTGCATTTATATGGTTCCTCTCTCATCCTTTTCAGGATGTTCCAAACGTCTTTGGAGTACTTTTGCACTGAGCACATAGTACACAGGGCAGTACAGTATAGATCCTTCAGCCCATGATTCTGTATTGACCCTTCAATCTACTCTTCGACCAATCTAAGCCTTCTCGTACTTCTTTCCCTCCTCCCACTTTATTCTGGCTCCCCCCCCCCACTTCCTTTCCCCTCCTGATGAAGGGTCTCAGCAAAAAGGTTAATTCCTTATTCCTTTCCATAGATGCTGGCTGGCTTGCTGAGTTCTTCCAGCATTTTGTGTACGTGTTACGCTGGATTTCCAACGTCTGCAGAGTTTGTGTCTAACCTTTCCCTCCTACATAGCCCTCATTTTATGTGCCTATCTAAGAATTTTTAAAAATGTTCTCAATGTATCTGCCTCTATCATCACCGCTGGCAACACATTCCATGTGCCCTCCACTCCGTGTATAAAAGAAAAACCTACCTCCCCCCACCCCCATCCTTTCCTCCAGTCACCTTAAATCTGCGCCCTCTCGCGATAGCCGTTTCTGCCCTGGGAAAAATTCACTGGCTGTCCACTCTGTGAATGCCTGTCATCATATTACACACCTCTGCCAACTCACTTCTCACCCTCCTTCACTCCAAAGACGACAACGTGATGATTTTATTCACTGGCTTAACTTACTTTGAGAGCTTTGCTGGTGAACCTGCTTCACATTTGCTCCTTCTGAAAACGTATATTCAGTGGCCACTGAATATGTTTATACCTGTACACCTGCTCACCACTCAATGCATAAAAGCATGCAGACATGGTCAAGAGGTTCAGTTGTTGTTCAGACCAAACATCAGAATGAGAAAGAAATCTGATCTTAGTGACTTTGACCATGGAATAATTGTTGGTGCCAAATGGGGTGGTTTGAGTATCTCAGAAACTGCTGATCTCTTGGGGTTTTTATGCATAACAGTTTCTAGAGTTTAGAGAGAATGGCGTGGAAAATCAAAAAGCATCCAGTTCTGTGAGCAAAACCACCTTAATAATGAGAGAGGTCAGAGGACAATGGCCAGACTGGTTGAAGCTGACAGGAAGGCGACAGTAACTCAACTAGCCGCAAGTTACAACAGCGGTGTGCAGAAGAGCATCTCTGATTGCATACCAGGTCAAACCTTGAAGTAGATGCTAATGCAGAGATCCCACCAGGCCTCCACTCCTGCACCTAACAGAGTGGTCACTTTATTAAGCGACAATAAACCTGGTTCAGACATTAGCCATGAAAGGAGAGATGCTGAAGTTTCTTCTAAAGGCAGCTTTGGGTGGGGGGGGTGGGGTGGGGGTAGTTGGGTGAGAGAAATTTGGACAAAGTGTTTCTGAGAGTTTGGGATGTTGTAAGTACTAGCCTGAGCTCGCTGGGCTGAATGGCCTGCTTCTGGGCTGTGCATCCTCTGTAATGTTGAACGCACCACCAGCAGGAACCATGGAGGTTCTCTTTGGGGATGTCACGGTGGTGTAGGGGTTAGCGTGTCACCATTGGCTCGGGGCATTGGAGTTTGGAGTTTAATGCTGGTGCCGTCTGTGAGGGGTTTGTACGTTCTCCCCATGGCTGTGTGGGTTTCCTCTGGGTGCTCTGGTTTCCTCCCACAGTCCAAAGTCGTCCTGGTTAGTAGTTTAATTGGTCACTGTAGATTGTCCCGTGCCCCAGGTTGAATGGCCTCGTTCTTCTAAGGAACCAGCCCAGCCAGTGCAATCCAGATTGTCTGACTTAAAACTGTACACAATGCAAGTACAGCCTCCTGTACCATTGCACAAAGACGTAATTTCACCTGTAACTCAAATCCTCTCATCATGAAAGTGAATACCTCCAGTGTTACACCTGTATGTGTGTGGCGCTCTGGGAGGGAGGAAATGTCTTTGTTTCGATCTGTCTGACATCCCAGAAATGTACACAAGCCTCGAATGTCAGTGACACGCATACCAGAGTTCGTTTACCTGGCAATTATACTGGGCTAGTTACTGAAATTCTGCTGAAGGATCCACTCACTTCCTGTACAGCGAGCGGACTGCGCACAGGAGGCTGGACTGAACGTGGGCTCCAGCGGTAACTCACCCATCCTGCTGGTGGTTCCTACCGTACAGTGGACCTTTTGCACTCAGTGTTGAAGAGTCCAAGTTCACGTTTAATTGTCATTCAACCATACATATACAACCAAACTAAACAGTGTTCCTCCAGACCAATTCAAAATACCATACCAACAGTCAAACACAGCACAAAGCACATATGATGTTAATAGCAGAAAAAAAAAACATAGTCATAGAAAATATTAGCACAAGTCCCTGAGTGGCATGGGCTAAAGATTGATGGTGCACAGGCTGTTATCCTTGAGCCATGTTTCTGCAAGAACAAGTACGCTGCAGTTCCTCATCTCACTAGTGTAGCCGCAGACAAACTCAGCCCAGCTTGTCTTTCAGTGAGCAAACACTAGAGGGCAGCACCGAGGGAAGGGACCAGGCCACAACCCAGCATGGACTTCAGAGCCGCTGCTCCCTCCCACACCGCCTCCAGTGCCTCTTCAGCAGGAGGCTTCTACAGGGAACGTGACGCCACAAGGGCCTGGTCTGTCCGATAACTGAGGCCACACAGCTCCCCCGCCATCCGTCTTTCCACTGGGTTCTAAATTAATAATATCCAACAGAGTCTTGCAATCCCAGGAAAAATGTCCAAGGGAATCATTTACACCTTTTGTTGGGCCACGCACTGCCTCTGACACCACCTTCCCTGGGTGGCTGTAGCAGGCGATGGACTGGGCTGTATCTGTAGACTTTTCCGTTAGTGGGCATTGGTGTTTCTGCACCAGGCCATGATGCAACCAATCAGGATAATCTCAACTTCTGTGGAAGTTTGTCAAAGTTTCAGGTGACTTGCTGAATCTACGCAAACTTCTAAGAAAGTAGAGATGCTGTTGTGCCTTCTTGTGTGATGGCATTTACACGCTGGTCTCAGGATTCTCTGACATGGTAACACCAAGGAATTTAAAGTTACTGACCCTCTCCACCTCTGATCCCCTAATGAGTTCTGGCTTCTTATTCTCCCCAGATTTTAGTCCATTGCCCCTCTGCCTCCCTTTCTCTCCCCACTGCCCCCTGCCAACCCCAGATTCTACCCTTTGACAAAGTTACAGATGGTTTAGTGAAACCGCCAACCAGCACGACTTTCGGATGTGGGGTCCTGTGCAGTTACAGAGAGGACGTGCAGATTCCATACAAACTGCTCCCAAGGCTGGGATTGAACAGGGGTCTCTGGGGTCATGAGGAAGTGGCTCTACCATGCATGCCATCTGGTCGATTGTAATCCCCTCAGTGTTAGGGGTAACTGGGGAACCCACACTTCAGTGATGGGGGCAGTCCCCAAACCAATAACATTCTTGGGAGTCTTTGCAAGTAGCTGGAACTGATGGGTTAAATTCTGCAGAAGGTCGGTTCCACAGAACAGGGCTTGCTCTGGAGAGCAGAGGCTTGTTGGGTGGAAAATTTTAGATTAAAAATGATGAGCTTTATTTGTCACGTGCTTATCGAAGCATACATTTCAATGCATCGTTTGCATCAGCAACCAGCACAGTACGAGGATTGTGTTGACAGCTTGCAAGTTTCACCATGCTTCCAGCGCCAATATAGCGTGCCCACCGCTCACTAACCCTATCCCGTACATCTTTGGAATGTGGGAGGAAACACAAGCGGTCACAGAGTAAACATACGAACTCCTTACGGACAGTGGTGGGAATTGAACCCCAGTCGCTGAGTGTCGCCCGTGTTTATCAATCGGACCGTATCCCAGAATTCCCTCTGCTCTCCCCACCCCTCCCCAAATCCTGTCTTGTTCCTTCAGTTCTGACGAAAGGTCTGTGACCTGTAATGTTAACCCTGTCCCTCTCACACTGAGGCTGACTGACGTGCTGAGTAACTTGCTTTTGATTTGGCTCACCTGGGAGAGCAAGTGTCTGTCCCACCTCTACCTCAGCCCCGGTGGTTTAGGGGTAGAATTCTCGCCTGCCATGTGGGAGACCCAGGTTCAATTCCCGCTCACTGCAGAAAGTTCAGAGTGTCTGTGAATACATAAATACCAGCATGTATTTACAATTAATTTCTTCTTCGTGTGCCTTGCACGTTACACGCTTGGGCGATCATGGCTTTCCACATCGAACGACCCTTCGCAGCGTCAATGATATCTCGCACACTTAGATCTGTTAGTTCTTTCACAGTGTCCATGTATTTTCTTCTTTGCCTTCCTCTTCCGCGTTTCCCAGGCATACGGCCTTGTAATGTAAGGCATTCTAATTCTCCCTTTCTGATGACATGGCCCAGGAGTTTAAGTTTCCTCTCATTTACTGTTCTCATTAAAGATCTTTTTGTATGGGCAGGTTGGAGTACTGTCTCATTAGTTACCCTATCTCTGTATTATATTTTCAGCATTCTTCTAAGACACCACATTTCTGTTGCTTCTAAGTTTCTTTGGAGTTCTGGTGTTATGGTCCATGTTTCGGAAGCATACAGCAAGATTGGCCAGATGTTATATTTTAGTAGCCTAAGCCTTGTTGTCATAGAAATGTGTCTGTTAGTGAAAATGGGTTTCATTTTTTGGAAGTTGGTTTTGGCAATGGCAATTCTTCTTATTTCTACTTATAGCATCTTGTGATATAAAGCTACCAAGGTAATTAAAGCTGGTCTTTTGTTCAATCTCTTGGTTACCAATGTACAATTGGCAGTTGGGAGTATCCAGCTGTTTTGATATTACCATACATTTGGTTTTTTTTACAATTGGTGGTTAGACCAAAATCTGCACTTGTTTGTACTACCTTGTCTGGGAGGATTTGTAGGTCTTCTGCAGCACTTGCTATTAGGGTGGTATCGTCTGCATATCTTATATCGTTGATGTTAACACCTCCAATTTTTATCCCATCTAGGTCTTCTATTTCTCTGAGAATCATTTCACTATAGATAAAAAATATACAATTAACAGCAATACAAAAAGTGGTTTAAGATGTGTGCTGTACCGTGACAGGAGTAATACAGAGAGGGGTGTAGGGCAGATCAAAGGGAAAGAAACTTTTTAGATTTGCAGTGCAGGTAAGCCATAAAGTGCATAATGATAACAAGGTAGATTGTAAGGTCAAGAGTGCATCTTATCGTACATGAGGTCTGTTTAAGAGTCTTATAACAGTGGGATGGCCTGGAGCATGGTGGTACATGCCTTCAGGCTTTTGTACGGTGAGAGAGGGGAGAAAAGGGAATGTTGAGGCTGGGTGGGGTCTTACATAATGCTGTGTAGGAGGGAAGAGTTTACATGCAGTACTGTGCAAAAGTCCAGGCACATGTGTATAGCTAATGTGCCTAAGACTTTTGCACAGTGCTGTATTTGTCAACGTGGAGTGCAGAGTGAGTTTGTAAATCTGGCTGGAGCAGAGGATGTTGGGAATGGCGAGGGTGGAGCGCCGCAGGAGGGGTGAGGGACAGGTGGCAGAGGAGGAGTGCCAGGGACTGGGGGGGGGGGAGGAGTGGTATGGGTGCAGACACACCCAGCCCTGAGGCGTCAGGCAAGGTCATTTGATTCCAAATAGTTTTGTTTGTTGATCATCAGAAAATGTCCCTCTGGTGCTTCCCGCTCCCTCCCCTCTCCCTCCCCTCTCCCTTCCCCCTTTCCCAACTATGACTCCCCTCTCCCTGCCCCCTTCCCACTCTCAGTCCACAATAGAGACCCGTATCAGAATCAGATTTATCATCACTCATATACGTCATGAAATTTGTGGGGTTTTTTTGCTGCAGTAGTGCAGTGCAATATGTAAAATTACTACAGTACTGTGCAGAACTCTTGGGCACCCTAGGGGGGTGTGTGTGTGTGTGTGAGGCAGATGGTGTCTGTCTAACTGGAGCACCGAAGGGAGATCCACATGGTCACAGAGAGAGCGGAGAGCGTGCAAACTCCACACAAACAGCAGTAGAGCTCGGAATGGAACCAGGGACTCTGGAGCTAGAAAGCAGTGACTCTTTCTTTCTGCACGTTGCAATGCGCACGGACTATCGGTCAACTCTCTTGTAACCCAGGATTAAGTCAATGAGTAGGTGATTTTCTGTGCTGAGAAACCTCTGCGGTTTCCGGCCGGTGCGAGTTGGTAGGTTGCTTTGCCTGGGGTGCGGCCGCTCAGCTGACCGGTGTGGAACAGCAGCCCTTTGTCCCACCTCCCGGCCTTCGTGCAGTCAAGCTGTGCTGATCCCTGCCTCGCCAGCTGTGCGTTCAGCCAGAGAAGGGCAGGATTAGAGCTTTACTAATCCAGTTCTCCTGACTGCCTGCATTACGGCCGGGATGAAAACAGACACTCTGTTGTGTCTGGCTGAGATGGTGTTGGCCTGGGTGGTCTGTCCCTGTCGTGGAGCTGCCAACCCTTGGAGACTGGGACTGGACATAGAACACAGAACACGACAGCACAATGCAGGACAACTTCGGCCCACAGTGTTGTGCTGACCCTTGACCTTTTACCCTATACCAAGATCAAACTGGAAACTTGAAGCCAAATTTCTTTAGCTTTCTCAGGAAGTAAAGGCGCTGGTGGGCCTTCTTGGCAGTGGACTCTGCTTGGTTGGACCAAGTCAGGTCATTTGTGATATTGACCCTGAGGAACTTAAAGCTTTTGACCTGTTCCACTTGTGCACCACCGATGTAGATGGGGTTGTGCGGTCCGCTACTCCTTCTGAAGTCAACAACCAATTCCATCGTCTTGCTGACGTTGAGGGGCAGGTTATTGTCTTCGCACCATCCCACCCGGTTCTTGTTTTGCACTACCTTACTTTCCCTTTTCTATTTTCTATTTATGATTTATAATTTAAATTTTTACTATTTACTATCGATTTGTACTCCAGGGAGCATGAGGCGCAGAATGAAATGTCGCTGTGATGATTGTACGCTCTCGTATCAATTGTTTGGCAACAATAAAGTAAAGTAAACTGAAGCATCCCTCCTTCATAGCCTCCACTTGTCTATCACCCTTGTACCAATCTAAGAGTCTCTTCAGTGTCCTAACATATGAGCCTCTATGACCATCCACACACCCACCACTCTGTGTTTTTAAAAAAAAAAACACTACCTCTGACACCCAGCCTATGATTCCCTTCAATCACTTCAACCGTATGCCCTCTCATGGAAAGAGGTCGCTGGCTGTCCACGCTATCAATGCCTCTTATCATTTCATACACCTGTATCAATTCCCCTCTCAGCCTCCTTCATTCCAAAGAGGAAAGCCAGAGATCGCTCAGCCTTTCCTCAAGAGATATGCTCTCTAATCGAGGCAATGTCCTGGTCCGTCGCTGCACCCTCTCTAAAGCTTCCACATCCTTCCTATAATGAGGCGACCAGAACCGTCCATGAGTATGCCAAGTGTGGTCTCACCAGGGTTTTATAGAGTGGCCTCTCGGCTCTTGAACGCAGTCTGCTGGCTAACGAAGGCCAACACACGATGTGCCGCCGTACCCACCCTGTCAGCTTGAGCGGGATCCGGAGCCCCAGGAAGGGTGTTGAGAACTGTGTGACCCTTTCTGTGCAGTAACCCCCCCCCCCCACGAACTAGAGTTCTTTTTCCTGCCACCTCCCCACCCCATCCCCAATCAATTCCTAATGTCCTCCCAGTGGACATGGAGATTGAATCAGGAACAGGCCACTGGGCTGATTTAAAGCCGCAATCCTCCCCTGGCCCTTGACAAACATCCGTTCATCTCGGTATAGAGTGGGAATAGGCCCTTCAGCCCATCGAGTTAGGGCGGGATTTTGATTGGATACAGATCTGGGCTGAGGAGCGGCAGATAGAGTTCAATTCAGAGAAGTGCGAAGTGATTCTCTTTTGGAAGGTTTAACTTAATGGCCGAATACAGGGTTAATGGCTGGATTCTAGGCAGTGTGGCGGAACAGAAGGATCTTGGGATTCGTATCTGCAGATCCCTCAAAGTTGCCAGGCAAGTTGATCATTTGTTATGTGCCATGTTGGGTAATGTGGACCATCATGTCTTTGCATGACCATGAACATTCTTGGCAAATTTTTCTACAGAAGTGGTTTGCCATTGTCTTCTTCTGGGCAGTGTCTTTGCAAGATGGGTGACCCCAGCTACTATCAATACTCTTCAGAGATTGCCTGGCGTCAGTGGTTGCATAACCAGGACTTGTGATATGTACCAGCTGCTCATACGACCATCCACCACCTGTTCCCATGGCTTCACATGACCCTGATCGGGGGGGGCTGGGCAAATGCTACACCTTGCCCAAGGGTGACCTGCAGGCTAGCGGAGGGAAGGAGCACCTTCCACCTCCTTTGGTAGAGACGTATCTCCACCTCCCCAACCCCACACATGTTGATAGGGTGGTTAAGAAGGCGTGTGGTGTGTTGGCCTTCATTAGTCGGGGGATTGAGTTCCTGAGCCACAGGGTAATTTTGCTGGTCTATAAAACTGGTTAGACCACACTTGGAATATTGTGTTCCATTCTAGTCACCTCGTTATAGGAAGGATTCAGAAGCTTTAGGGAGGGTGCAGAGGAGATTCACCAGGATGCTGCCTGGATCAGAGAGCATGTCTTATTTTTTTTATATATATTCTGATGTAATTTATAGTAGAACCTTGGCTGTAAGGATATTGCAGGGAGCAATCTCGTGTATTTGTTTTCAGTGATGGTGAACTGTGACAATAATCAGAATCAGGTTTATTATCACTGATGTATGTTGTGAAATCCGATGTTTTGAAGCAGCAACACACATCAAAGTTGCTGGTGAACACAGCAGGCCAGGCAGCATCTGTAGGAAGAGGTACAGTGGACGTTTCAGGCCGAGACCCTTCGTCAGGACTAACTGAAGGAAAAAGGGTCTTCCTTCTTCCTTCTTCCTTCAGTTAGTCCTGACGAAGGGTCTCGGCCTGAAACGTCGACTGTACCTCTTCCTAGAGATGCTGCCTGTCCTGCTGCGTTCACCAGCAACTTTGATGTGTGTTGCTTGAATTTCCAGCATCTGCAGAATCCCTGTTGTTTGCGTTTTGAAGCAGCAGTATGGTGCAATACATTAAAAAAATGATGTTACAATAGAAATATATAAATAGTGCAAAGAGAGAGAAAAATAGCAAGGTAGTGTTCACAGAAATCATGGCGGAGGGAAAGAGGCTGCTCCTGAAGACACTGAGTGTGTCGCGTCAGGCTTCAGTGGCAGCAATGTGACGAGGGCAGGTCCTGGGTGGTGAAGATCCTTAACGATGGACGCTGCCTTCCTGAGGCATTGCCTTTTGACGAAGTCCTCCGTCCTGGGGAAGCTGGGGCCCGCGATGGAGTTGTGTGAGTTTACAACACTCCGCAACTTTTTCCGATCCTGCGCAGTGCCCGCCCACCGTACCGGACGGTGATGCGACCAGTCAGGCTGACCTCCACCGCACACCTGCAGAAATTTGCTCGAGTCTTTAGTGGCACACCAGATCTCCTCAAACTTGTATTGGAATGGAGCCTCTGGGGTGCTTCCTTCAGAACTGCATTAGTATGTTGGGCCCAGGATAGACGTTCAGAGATGCTGACGCCTAGAAACTTGAAACTGCTCCCTCTTCCCACTGCTGAGCCCTCGCTGAAGTCTGGTGTCTGTTCCCTGGACTTCCCCTTCCCGACGTCCGGAGTCAGTTCCTTGGCAGTGCGAGGCTGTTGTTACCAGCTGATCTATCTCACTGCTGTGAGCTGGGAGCTACAAATGGCTGCTTGCCATGCCCAATGAGACTCGCCCATCAGTTCCTCCATCGCCTCTCCCCCTCTCCAAGCCAAAGAGATTTTATTTTTCTCCGGTTTCCAGGCCCTGACGCTACGTCTTGTGGCTTGCTGCTGGACTTTGTTTGTACTGCTGTGAGGTGGATTTCCTTCTGGTTCGTTAACCCTGACCTTTGGATGCGGAGGTTTATGGAGTGTAACGAGGACTTGAGTTTCGAAGTTAATGTTTCACGATGAAGTGGGAATGTGTGGACACCAACTTGTTTTCTCTCCGTCGGCCTTTGACCCGTAACATTACTGAGCAAGCAGTGTGTCACCGGAGGTAGTCACATTCGGCCGGGGGGGGGGGGAGGTGCTGCCCGCTCTCTCAAGCAAGTTCTGGAGGGCCCCACCGGGGGGAATGTTTCTCTCCCTTGTGGATCAGCCACCCACCTTCCACCCTGGTCACGACTCATCCACCTTCTCCCTTCCTCTTGTGAAACTTGTTGTGGAAGGAGATTGGTGGCGAGTGCTGTCAGTCTCTTGTCAACCTGTCCCTCTCCACTGACCTCTCTCCAGGTATTTATCCGTGCAAGCGGAACAAGTGCTACACACCCACCCCTGGACTTCTCCCCACACTACCGTTCAGGGCCCCAAACAGTCCTTCCAGGTGAGGCGACACTTCACCTGCAAGTCTGTTGGGGTCATTTACTGTATCTGGTGGTCCCGGGGTGAGACCTGGTGTAGATTGGTAGGCTTCTTCGCCAAGCATCTACGCTCCATCCGCCAGAAAAGCAGGATCTCCCAGTGGCTATACACATTCTACTTCCCATTCCCGTTCCAACACGTCAGTCCATGTCCTCTTCTACTGTTGCCATGAGGCCGCACTCGGGTTGGAGGAGCAACACTTCGTATTCCATCTGGATAGCCTCCAACCTGATGACCCAACCGTCAATTTCTCTAGCTTCATCCTTCACCAGTCCCCATCCCCTTTTCCCCTCTCTCACCTTATCTCCTTACCTGCCCCACCTCCGTCTGGTGATCCTCCCCCTTCCACAGCCTTCTGTCCTCTCCTATCAGCCCCCCTTGTCCAGCCGTTTATGTCTTCCAGCAATCAACTTCCCAGCTCTTTACTTCAGCCCCTCCCCCTCTCCCGCTTTCACCTGTCACCTGCCACCTTGTCCTCCTTCCTCCCGTCGCTCCCCCTCCAACCACCTTAATCTGACCTCCCCTTCCTTTCCCGTCCTGGCGAGGGGTCTGGGCCTGAAACGTCGACTCTTTATCCGTTTCCATGGATACTGCTGAGATCCTGCAGCATTTTGTGTGTGTCGCTGGCAGTCCATTACCTGTTACTGCTTCTGTTCACCACTTGGAGTGTGAAGCATCTACTTACGTGGCAAATGGTTTATTTTAATCAATTTGCATGATAGTCATAGAGATTCTATCGGGGATTTGTCAGTTTGAAGTTATGCCACTTTAAATTTAGAGATACGACATAGAACAGTACAGCACAGTACAGGCCCTTCGGCCCACAATGTTGTGCTGACCTTTTAACGTACTCTAAGATCAATCCGACACTTCCCTTCCATTTTACGGTCATCATGTGCACGGTGGGGTGGAACCCTGGCGGAGTGGTTAGCACGACGCTTTACAGTACCTGCGACCCGGGTTCAATTCCCGCCGTTGCTTGTAAGGAGTCTGTACGTTCTCCCCGTTTTCTCCCACAGTCCAAGGACATGCTCATTGTAAATTTCCCTGTGATTAGGCTCAGGTTAAATCGGGGGATTGCTGAGAAGGGTCTATTCTGCACCGTATCTCAATCAGTCAATCAATCAATAATTATCTGCCTCTACCACCTCCCCAGGCAGGGTGTTTCACTCACCCACCACTCTGTGAGCGAGAAAAAACAACTTGTCTCTGACATCCCTTCTTTACTTTCACCCAATCACCTTTAAGTTGTGCCCCCTAGCCCGGTAACAGCTCAGCTGGTCCACGGTACCGACCGGTACTGACCTGCCGACTGGTACGTGTTTGGGCCGTGAGGGGAAACCGGTGCGGCTCTTACCAAGCCCGCGCGGTCACGGGGCGAGCGTGAAAAAGCACCTGGCGGGAATCGAACCCGGATCGCTGGCGTCACGCTAACCGTGCCATTAAGGATGAGCGTTGCCCCCGTTCACAAAATCCTGGTGACGGTACCGTTCATGAAGAAATGAAGGGCTGATTGCTGAGCGCAGACGGTCGGTTCCAGCTGCGGCAGCTTTGTGCCTTTCGTGAGGCGACAATAGATTGGGATTGTTCTGTTTACAATGGGTTGGTTTGTCGCGGCCCTGACGCTTTAATCTATTATTGTCCCAGTTATAACAACCTGATAATATGGTATTATCATTCAGAGGTCACAGATGGATTGGTATTGTTGCAATCACAAAACCTCGCATTACTGAATTCTGTGAGCTGAGGCTTTGAATACAAATTTTGTGCCTCTGCACAGGGTGGGAGGCCGTACTTAGTTTTCCCTTTTACAGTCTTCCATCGGATTCTGTTGTGCTGAGTTGTCACCAGGACTATGCTGCCAACTGGGTGGTGGCAGAGTCAGATACAGCAGGGTCATTTAAGAAACTCTTAGATAGGTACGTAGATGAAAGAAGAATGGAGGGCTGTTTGGGAGGGAAGAGTAGGATTGATCTAGGAGTGAAGGGCCTGTTTAGGAGGGAAGGGTAGGATTGATCTGGGAGTGAAGGGCTTGTTTGGATGGGAAGGGTAGGATTGATCTGGGAGTGAAGGGCTTGTTTGGGTGGGAAGGGTAGGATTGATCTGGGAGTGAAGGGCCTGTTTAGGAGGGAAGGGTAGGATCGATGTAGGACCAAAGGGCCTGTTTGGGAGGGAAGGGTAGGATCGATGTGGGACCGAAGGGCCTGTTTGGGAGGGAAAGGTAGGATTGATCTGGGACCAAAGGGCCTGTTTGGGAGGGAAAGGTAGGATTGATCTGGGACCAAAAGGCCTGTTTGGGAGGGAAAGGTAGGATTGATCTGGGACCGAAGGGCCTGTTTAGGAGGGAAGGGTAGGATTGATCTGGGAGTGAAGGACCTGTGCTATTTTATACTCAGTGGCCACATTATAAGGACACCTGTACACTTGCTCATTGATGTAAGTATCTAATCAGCCAGTCATGTGGCAGCAACTCAATCATGCAGACATGGTCAAGAAGCTCAGCTGTTAGGAATAGGGAAGAAATATGATGTTGACTGTGGAACAATTGTCGGTGCCAGACGGGGTGGTTTGAGTATCTCAGAAGCTGCCAGTCTCCTGGGATTTTCATGCACAGCAAGTCTCTAGAGCAGGGGTTTCCAATGTCTTTTATGCCATTGACCAATACCATTATCCAGGGGGTCCGTAGACCCCAGGTTGGGAATCCCTGCTCCAGAGTTGACAGAGAGTGGTGTAAAAAACAAAAAAACAAAATCCAGTGGGTGAAAGCACCTTGTTAATGAGATCAGAGGAGAAGGGCCAGACTGCTTCAAGTTGACAGGAAGGGAGCAGTAGCTCAAATAGCCAAGTGTCTCTGAATGCACAACACGTCGAACCTGGGCAGGGAGGAGCTGCAGCAGCAGAAGGTCACGGATAGACACTCGATGGCCATTTTGTTGTGTACGGGAGGTACCTAGTAAAGTGGCCACTGAATGTTTGTATGTTCTTTGTTTACCGCCTGGTCCCGGTCCCATGAACTTGCTCTAGAATTGGGCCCTTGACCTCCCTTTTCCCAGACAGTTGGACGGGATGCCGAGGTCCAGTGCTATGACCATCCATTGCTCACTTCGCGAGACTGGTGGAAGTTGGCTTTCCAATCATCACAGAGTCCACAGTGAGAAGTTTTCCTGTGAAAGTGGGTTAGGAGCAAGACACGTAAGAGTACTGGAGGAATAAATAGTCGATGTCTCAGGCTGAGACTTTTCATCAGGACTGTAAAGGAAGGGACAAGGTGTGATTTCACCAGGAATTTGGATATTCGATTTCCATTTCAAGACCTTGATGCTCTTTCCATTGGAACTGAGAGCCGTAAAGAACTCGTCCGAGGCTGAGGGAAGACAACTCTCCCTCTGTGGGCATGTGGCCAAGTGGTTAAGGCATTGGACTAGCGACCTGAAGGTCGTGAGTTCGAGCCCCAGCCGAGGGAACGTGTTGTGTCCTTGAGCAAGGCACTTAGTCACACATTGCTCTGTGACGACACTGGTGCCAAGCTGTATGGGTCCTAATGCCCTTCTCTTGGACAACATTGGTGTCGTGGGGAGGGGAGACTTGCAGCATGGGCAACTGCTGGTCTTCCATACAACCTTGCCCAGGCCTGCGCCCTGGAGAGTGAAGACTTTCCAGGCGCAGATCCATGGTCTCGCAAGACTAACGGATGTCAGAGGGAAGGGTTAGATTAGTCTTTGAGAAAGTTAAAAGGTTGCCACAACACCATGAGCCGAAGAGCCTGTACTGGGCTGTAATGTCCTGTGTTGTATCTCTACATGAAAGAAAAAAGCGACATAATTTCAAGTTGACAAGCCCCCTGAGAAAATCTTTGAATATCATGGGTATTAAGTAGAATAAGTCATTTACCTTGTATCTGGTACCAGTGTGTGGTTGGCTTTCCTATTAGTAGGATCCAGACCACTCCTGTGAAACTCCAGGTGATGTTCAAAGAAATTAAAAGTTTTTGTTGCCTCGTTCTCCAGTCTTTTTGACATCTGATCTTGGCTAACCACTGGTTTGTCTCTTCTTCCTCCCTCCAGCCTGCCGTCCTAGACAATCTCCTCAGTTCAATGAAGTTCGTGCTACAAGGCATGGGCATCTTGCGGATCAACCTGGCCAACCCCAAAAACACGGTGAGAATGTGGTGCCCGTGGGTTTGAGATGACCCACCGTGAGGGGGTGAATGAGGTGTGTGTTCGACGCCGAGTTGTGCTGATCTGGGGCACGCGGCCTGAATGGGGCTGACTTGACGGGAGCTTTGCGAAGGGCTGGGTAGCACTTCCCACAGCTATGAGATAGAAGAGGCTGGGGGCAGATTAGATCCTCCTTCGAAAGAGCTGCTGAGCACACTGGCCTCATGAATGGAAGTTCTCTTTCACCATGAAGCTCAGGTTCAAATTCTGATGAAAGGTCTCGGCCCGAAATGTCAACTGTTTGTTCCTCTCCACAGATACTTCCTGATCTGGGGAATTCCTCGTGTGTGTGTGTGTGTGTGTGTGTGTGTGTGTGTGTTACTGTGGATTTCCACATCTGCAGGATCTCTTGTGTTTAAGATTTATTCATCAGATGTAAATGAAACATAGAGTGGAATGAGTCAATGGTGTTAACCAGAATGCACTAGGGGCAGCCCGCAAGTGTTGCCACACATTTTGGCGCCAGCATTGCATGTCCACAATGTTCAACAGAGCAGCACAGAATAGACTGAAGTTCAAAGTAAATTATTTATTATCAAAGTTCAAAGTAAATTTATGATCAGAGTTCAAAGTAAAATTTATTATCAGAGTATCTACATGGCACCACATACAACCCTGAGATTCATTTTCCTGCGGGCATACTCAGCAGATGTATAGAACAGTAACTTTAACAGGATCAATGGAAGAGCAAGAGCATAGAAGACAACAAACTGTGGAATTGCAAATATAAATAAATAGCAACAAATAATGAAAGCATGAAATAACAAGATAAAGAGTCCTTAAAGTGAGATCATTGGTTGTGGGAACATCTCAGTAGATGAATGTAATTTTCCTCCTTTGTTCAAGAGCCTGATGGTTGAGGGGTAGTAACTGTTCTTGAACCTGGTGGTGTGAGACTTAAGGCTCTGGTACCTTCTACCCAATGGTAGCAGTGAGAAGAGAGCATGGCCTGGGTGGTGAGGATCTCTGATGATCGTTGCTGCTTTTCTACAGCAATGTTTCATGTAGATGTGCTCAATGGTTGGGAGGGCTTTACCCGTGATATACTGGGCCAAATCCACTACCTTTTGTAGGATTTTCCATTCAAGGGCATTGGTGTTTCTACTGCAGTCAGTCAATATACTCTCCACTACACATCTATAGAAGTTTTAGATGTCATGCTGAATCTCCACAAACTCCTATGGAAGTGGAGGTACTGCTGGGCTTTCTTCATAATTGCCTTTACTTGCTGGGCCCAGGACGTTCCGCTGAAATTATAAAACAGAGGAATTTAAAGTGGCTGACTCTCTCCACCTCCAATCCTCTGATCAGGACTGGCTCATGGACCTCTGGTTTCCTCCTCCTGAAGTCAATCATCAGCTCCTTGGTCTTGCTGACATTGAGTGAGAGGTTGTTGTGGCGCCCCTCAGCCAGATTTCCAGTCTCCCTCCTGCATGCTGATTCATCACCACCTTTGATTTGGCCTGTGGGACAGTGGAGTTATCAGCAAACTTGAATATGGCATTGGAGCTGTGCTTAGCCACACGAAGCGAGTAGAGCAGGGGAATGAGCACACAGCCTTGTGGTACGTCTGTGCCGATCGAGATCATGGAAGAAATGTTGTTGCCAATCCAAACTGACCTGGGGTCTACAAGAGAGGAAATCAAGGATCCAATTGCACAGGGAGGTATTGAGGCCAGGGTCTTGAAGCTTACGGATTAGTTTTGAGGGGGTGATGGTATTGAATGCCAAACTGTAGTCGATAAAGAGCATCCTGATGTGTGTATGGATGTACATATATCTAGCAAAACAAGCCCCATTCTTCCCTCACACTCACCTACGCACATACACTGCCCTCCAATCCCATGACAAGCCATTTTGGCCTCCAGCCTCTGTTGGACCTCTGTTGACTGGCAGACACTGGGCCTTCGACTTCCCCAGTAGACTTGCAGAGATTCCTCAGCAGAGTGGCCCTCAGGCCACTGGGCTCAGACCCTCTCCAGTATATTTCTCGTAGGTGATCCGAGGTCGCAGAAACACTCCACTCCCGGAGATCATCCATGGTTACAACCATGTCTGGGCCCTCTGGAGGGGCAGAGGTGTGTTTGGAGGCCCCAATCAGTCCAGAGTTCTCTGTCTCTCCCTCTCCCCCCGCAGTGTGAAGAATGTTTAAACTTCTGTGTTTGCCCGGTGAATGTGAAGTTGAGTCTGGGACTGTGGCCCAACACAACAACGGGGAACCTTGGGGGTGGATCGCGGAGTTAGTTTCCACGAGGAACCAGAGGTGACCGACAGCTGAAGCCTGGAAATTGGGAGGACTGTGTGCGTGGGTGGGAGAGGGGAACGGGGCTTGCTTCCCCGTTGTTGTGTTCTGTGTTGTTCTGCCCAGCATCGTGGGTGTGCTACGTTAGCGCCGGAATGTGTGGTGGCACCCGCCGGCTGCCCCCAGCGCATCTTTAGATTGTATTGGTTGTAAAAGACGCATTCCACTCTGTACACGTGAACAATTCTGAATCTGAGCGATACGGTCTTACTGAAATTTATTTGGGAGATATTTAATGTGCAGGTCTGGTCACCTACGTGCAAGAACGGTATAGGTAAGATTGAAAGCATACAGAGGATATTTACAAGGGTGTGGCTGGGACTTGAGAACCTGAGATATGGGGAAGGCTGAATTAGAACTTCATTCCCTGGAGTGTAGAGGAATGAGGGAGATTGATAGAGGTATACAAAATTGTGAGGACTGTGGATAGGGTAAATACAAGCAAGCTCTTTCCACTGAGGTTGGGTGACGCTAGAACTAGAGGTCATGGGCTCAGGGTGAAAGGTGAAATGTTTAAGAGCGTCTTGAGGGGAAACCTCTTCTCTCAGGGGGTGAAACGAGTTGCCTTGGACCGGCTGATGGCGCATCGACATCGGCGCCAGACCCGGGAGCGGAGGTTCCCGGGTTCAAAACCAGTCGTGTCTGCTCCCGAGTACGCTTTCCATCCGTGCCGGGTTGAGTGTTGAGATCGCAACTCGACCTCGTAAAACAAAGGGAAAAATACTGTGAAAAATGTCTGTGTGGGGAGTGGCACCCCTCCTCCTCCCCCCGTCCTCTCCCCCCTCCTCTCCCCCCTCCTCTCCCCCCTCCTCTCCCCCCCTCCTCTCCCCCCCTCCTCTCCCCCCCTCCTCTCCCCCTCCTCTCCCCCTCCTCTCCCCCTCCTCTCCCCCTCCTCTCCCCCTCCTCTCCCCCTCCTCTCCCCCTCCTCCCCCCCCTCCTCTCCCCCCTCCTCTCCCCCCCTCCTCTCCCCCCCTCCTCTCCCCCCCTCCTCTCCCCCCCTCCTCTCCCCCCTCCTCTCCCCCCCTCCTCTCCCCCCCTCCTCTCCCCCCTCCTCTCCCCCCCTCCTCTCCCCCCCTCCTCTCCCCCCCTCCCCCCTCCTCTCTCCCCCCCTCCCCTCCCCCCTCCCCCTCTCACCCCCCCCTTGGAGAAATCCATCATCACAGACACACGCATGGACACGCAGACACGTGCACGTGCAGGCACACACCAAAAACAAAGAAACGAGTTGCCAGCGGAAGGGGTGGATGCGGGTTTGATTACAACATTTAAGGGAAATTTGGATAAGTACGTGGATGGCAGGGCTATTTTCTGGGTGCATGTCGATGTGACTAGGCTAAATAATATTTAAGCTCAGACCAGACAGGCTCAGGAGCCCGTTTCTGCCCTGTGACTCTTTGTTATACTCTGAAAAATAGAAGACAGGCGCCAAATGGATGAAAGAAAAATTGGAGGGTTCTGTGGGAAGGAAGGATTAGATTGATCTTAGAGTAGGTGAAAAGGTCAGCACAGTATCGAGGGGCTAAAAGGCCTGTACTGTGCTGTTAGGTTCTATGTAATTATCGGTATCTTGTTGTCACGGGAGAAGGTCTGTAGCCCAGGGAGAAGCTCCCTCCCACTGGGAGTCACTGTGGCAAGTTGCAGATAAAGATTGAAGAAAAGAAACTGGATAAAGATGAAGAGGGAATTGTGGATCAGTTCTTATGGAGGAGGCAGATTTGGAACAGTTAAGGTGTAAAATTATTTACATCAACCTATCAGCTCTGTTTGCAGCATAGAACACCACGGCACAGTACTTGCCCTTTGACCTATGGTGTGCCAACCATTTAACCGATCGAGGAGCAATCTAACCCTTCCCTCCCACAGAGCCTCTATTTTTCTCCCATCCATGTTCTGCTGTCTTTCTGCAGTGATACAAGCCTTGGTGCAGATCACAAATACAGAGGTACGGATGGGGACCTTGGAATCTGGTCCAACACGTACAGTGCTTGAGGACCTCAGCAAGTCAGGCAGCGTCTGTGAAGGGGAATAACATGGCCGACGTTTCGGCTGAGACGAGGTCCAAAAAGTCGACTGTTTACTCCCTTCCAAAGATGCTGCCTGACCTGCTGAGTTCCTCCGGTATTCTGTGTGTGTCGCTCAAGATTTCCGTCACAGGCAGAATCTCTTGTGTTTGCTATCTGCTCCAGTGGGATGGACTGTGAGCTGTATGGACGTGTGATGCCAGCAGGTGGCAGCATTGCGCCAACGCCAGACGTTGTTCCTGGTTTGTGGGACCAGTCCTATCGACACATCCCTGTTCCTCCCATGCTCTCCCATGGTAAAGTTCTGTGGATCTAGGATTTTACACTCGCCCCCATTGAACTTTGTTCACTTTTGACCCTTGACTGTACCTCCTTCGGGGAAGTATCTGGATGATAAAGTTGCTATCTTTAACTTCCACCTTCCACTCTCACCATTTTCTTCCACAAAATGCTGGAGGAACTCAGCAGGCCAGACAGCACCTATGGAAAAGGGTACAGTCGAAGTCTCGGGCCGAGACCCTTCAGCAGGACTGGAGAGAAAAAGATGAGTAGATTTAAAAGGTGGGGGGAGGAGAGGGAGTGAAGAGTCAGAGGGGTGCAGAGATCCCAGAGGGGGAGCAGTGGGAGAGGGTTTCACTGAACTCCTGTCGAAGAGAAGATTTAAACTTCTTCATTGTTGGCAACCCTGGAAGAGGCTTTGCAGTGTAATAATCCAATCACAGACACAAAATCTGCAGATGCTGGAAATCCGAGCAACACACACAAAATGCTAGAGAAACTCAACAGGTCAGGCAGCATCCATGGAAAAAGAGTACAGTCGACCTTTCGGGCCGAGACGCTTGGAGCTCCAGCCTTTTAAATCTACTCCTCAGCTTTTTTTCTCCAGCTCAGACGAAGGGTCTCGGCCAGAAACGTACCACTGCCGGAAAACAACAAATTTCATGGCGTGTGTCCGTGATGGCAAACCGGACATTTGTTGAATCCGTCCCCGGCCTTGAGGACATCTTCACAACGCGATGCCTCAAAAAGGCAGCATCAATCGTTAAAGACCCCCACCACCCAGAATTGGCCTCTTCTCATTGCTAGCCTCAGGGGGGAGTTTCAGGAGAGCGAAGACACTCACTCAACACCTCAGGGGCATCTTCTTCCCCTCCGCCATCAGTTTTCTGAATTGACAATGAACCAGTGAACGCTACCTCAGTATTTTTGCTCTCTTTTTAAAGTACTTGTGTAATATTTCTTATTCTAACTTAGTTTTATGTATTGCACTGTACTGCTGCTGCAAAACAGCAATTTTCACAATATTTGTCAGAATCAGGTTTGATATCACTCGCAGATGTCGTGAGATTAGTCACTGTGCGGCAGGAATACATTGACAACCAACAAACTCATTCGTAAGGCCAGTGATGTTGTGGGGACGGAGCTGGACTCTCTGACGGTGGTGTCTGAAAAGAGGATGCTGTCCAAGTTGCATGCCATCTTGGACAATGTCTCCCATCCACTACATAATGTACTGGGTGGGCACAGGAGTACATTCAGCCAGAGACTCATTCCTCCGAGATGCAGCACAGAGCATCATAGGAAGTCATTCCTGCCTGTGGCCATCAAACTTTACAACTCCTCCCTTGGAGGGTCAGACACCCTGAGCCGATAGGCTGGTCCTGGACTTATTTCATAATTTACATATTACTGTTTAACTATTTATGGTTTTATTACTGTTTATTATTTATGGAACAACTGTAACAAAAACCAATTTCCCCCGGGATCAGTAAAGTATGACTATGACTATATAAACCTGATTGACTCTGATTTCTTGTTTACTGGAGATTTGTACTCACGTTGATATCTGGAGTGCCCCGCCCTCCTTCCCTTCCCCTCGCCGCCCCCACCCCCGGCCAGCGTCCTGGCCCCGCGCCGCCGCTCTGAGACCCGTGACCCGTCCTTGGCAGGTGCTGACCGCTCTGCTCCTTGTCTTCCAGATCCACGCTCAGACGGTGCTATCGTGCGGCCAGTGCGTTGACGAGGATTGCGCCCTCTTCCCGTTCGTCGCTCACGCCCTCCGCTGCCTGTGGGCCGACCCGCACGTAAAGCTGGCAGCAGCGCGCGGCTACGAGTTTGAACTGAACGACTCCGCTCACTAGTAAGAACGTGAAACACTTACGGCGCCGTAGAAACCTTCCCGCCAACGGTGTTGTTTCAACCTTTTTAAGATGGATCTAACGTTTCGCTCCCACTTTAGCCCTTAGCCCTCCATTTTTCTGTTGTCCTTGTGCCTGTCTAAGAGCCTTGTAACTGTACCTAATGTATCTGCCTCTCCCACCCCCACTGGCAGTGTGTTCCACACGTCTACCACTCCCTGTGTTATAAAACAAGATGAATTTCTGCATCCCCCTGTAATTTCCTCCATCTACCTTAAAATTATGCCCTCTTGTACCAGGAAAAGGCCTCTGGCCTGCTTATCATCTTACGCTCCTTTAACAAGTCACCTGTCGCCCTGTGTGACTGAGGGGGTGAACTGGCTGTAGTGTGTTGCCCAGGAGACCCAGGGACATAGGAGCAGAATTAGGCCAATTAGCCCATTCCATCACGGCTGATTTACTTGCCCCCTCAACCCCACTCTCTGCCTTCTCCCAGTAACCTTTGACGCCCTCACTAATCCATTACCTATCAGCCTCTGCTTTAAATATACCCAGTGACTTGGCCTCCTCGGCTGTGCGTGGTAGTGAATTCCACAGATTCACCATCCTTTGGCTAAAAAGATTCCTCCAAGGGTACGTCCTTCTATTCTGAGGCAGTGCCCTCTAGTCCTAGACTCTCCCACAATAGGAAGCATCCTCTCCATGTCCACTCTATCTAGGCCTTTCAGTATTCAGTAGGTCTCAATGAAAGATTTTCCCCTCCCAACCCCATTCTTCTAAACTCCAGCGAGTACAGGCCCAGAACCATCAAACGCTCCTCATATGTTTCAAAGGTACATTTCATGTCAGAGAAATGTATACAATATACATCCTGAAATACCTTTTCGTCGCAACCATCCACGAAAACAGAGGAGTGCCGCCAAAGAATGAGCAACAGTTACATGTTAGAACCCCAAAGACCTCCCCTCAGCTCCCCTCCCTCGCACGCTTAAGCGGAAGCAAGCAACAATCCCCCCCTCCCCCCACTGGCACTGCCACCGAGCACTCACTCATGCAGCAAAGCAACGCAAATACCCAGACTTGCAGTACTCCATAGACTGCTCGTTCACCCGGTATTTGACATACCACAGGCTCCCTCTCTCCCTAATAACCCTTTCATTCCTGGGATCGTTCTTGTAAACCTTCTCTTTACTCTCTCCAATGCCAGCGCATCTTTTCTAAGATGAGGGGCCCAAAACGGCTCACAGTACCATAAGTGAGGCCTCACCAGTGCTTTATAAAACCTCAGCGTTACATTCTTGCTTTTATATTCTAGTCCTCTCGAAGTGAATGCCAACATGCTGACCTTGGCAGTAGAAGGCAGATTTAGAGAGTGCTATTTGGTAACCGAGGTGCATTTGTACACCATCCATACCACAAACTCTGTGCCGGTGGTGATGGAAACAAGTAATTACAGTGGTGGACAGGACGCCATTCAACTGGGCTGCTTGGTCCTATATGGATGGTATTGAATACAAAACACGAGAAAATCAGGCAAGAAAACATCGCTAAAATGTCTTTTCTGAGGTAAATTGTGTTAAAATTTCGCCGGAAACAGTGAAGGGGCGAGCGATGGCGTGGAGAGTTCGGGGAATGGCCTGAGAGGGTGCGTTGCAGAAAGGTTGCAGATAGAGTGAAAAGACAGGGAGTCGGGATCGGAGACGAGCCTGTTTCGCTCGCTCTCCACGATGGTCATCTCCATGGTGCTGAGGTTTTGCAGACTGCCCTGGCTGTTGTGCTCCTTGCCCACTAATATGATGAATTGATACCGAGGCTTTGGGCCTACTCCAGGCTTTTCCGGGGGTCGGATCTGAGGATTCAGATTTGATACCGAATGCGGTTGTTCGTTTCAATTGTTTGAATGACTTGGTTTTTTTAATCTTTCTCTTGCGCTTCAAGTGTTTTTTATTATTTCTATTATTTTTTGTCTTCTGAGTTTCTTGTTTTGTGGCTACCTGTGAGCAAGCAAATCTAAAGTTTATATCCTTTGATAATAAATAATCCTGAAGCTTGAAGTCTGCAGATGCTGGAAATCCAAGCAACCAGTAGACACAGACACACAGACGCAAAAGCACACACACAAACACACAATGCTGGAGGAACTCAGCAGGCCAGGCAGCATCTCTGGGAAAGAGTAAACAGTTGCCATTCTGGGCTGAGACACAACGTGAGGAGCAGTTCTGCTGAAGGGTCTCGGCCTGAAGCATCGACTGTACTCTTTTCCACAGATGCTGCCTGGCCTGCTGAGCTCCTCCTGCATTGTGTGCGTGTTGCAGGGAGTTGTTGGAACAGTGTTCACCCCGGTGAGGGGGAGGGTGTGTCGCCCTGCTCCTGACTTGGGAGGCCATGGGAAGAAATCGGGTGTCAGGAGCTGACGCGCTCAAATCGGGAGCCGGTCTGCTGGGCACTGGGTAGCACAGTACCATAGCGGTTAGCGCAACACTTTACCGTGCCAGCTGTGAGATCAGGGTTCGATTCCTGCCGCCGGCTGTCTGGCGTTTTGTACGTTCTCCCCGTGACTGTGCTGAGTTTCCACCGAATGCTCTGGTTTCCTCCCACATTCCAAAGACGTCTGTTCATGCTTGTCAAACAATGCGGGGTGGTGTTTAAGGAAGGAGTGTGCTGATAAAGTTTAAAGTCTTAACAGCATCGAAGCAGTTAGCCTAACGCTTTACAGCACCGGCTGTAAGATTGGAGTTCGAATCCTGCCACTGCTGGTAAGGGCTCTGGGCACTCCTTCCCCATCACCCCCAGGGGCTGTGCTTTCCTTCCACATTTCAAAGACGTACAATTACCGTTCGTGAACGGAGGGTGCCGGAAACTTGGCAAAACTTGCGGGCAGCCCAGCACAATCCTCACTGATTTGATTTGACACAAGGCCCCCGTTTTCACTGTATGTTT
This sequence comes from Mobula hypostoma, assembly GCF_963921235.1. Classification (NCBI taxonomy): domain Eukaryota; kingdom Metazoa; phylum Chordata; class Chondrichthyes; order Myliobatiformes; family Myliobatidae; genus Mobula; species Mobula hypostoma. The sequence continues at coordinate 51,559,790 of NC_086118.1, forward strand.
TGACGCCAATCTTTAGTCTCTCACACCAAGGTGCTCACGTACAAGACAAGAACAGCCAGTAGTGTAGTGCTGGCCTCGTGTCTCACACCAAGGTGTTTATGTGCTACTGTTTACTGTCCGGTACACCGCTGGCGATCGGGGCAGCAATGAAGGTCTCCCATCTCTGGCGGTGTTCAGGGCTTCCTTCATCATGTCAGTAACTTCCTGTCGGTTTTCACTACTCTCAGTTACACAAGTCCCAGGTGGAGACTCAGGAATACTGTCACACTCAGATGTAGAAGGATTCTTCATTGCTGTTTCTGTAACAGTTTTGTTCAACAGGTCAGGTTGTTAGCCCTGAGCTAAACCCCTGAACCTGGAGGACTGGCGGACCACTCTTAGCCTGACCTCTACCCTTTGACCTGTTTGGCATGGTTGACCCTACCAAGAGTGAAAGCCTAAAGCCCTGACTCCAGCCGGGTCATTGAGATACGCCAGCCTCCAAACCCTACGACAAGGTTGTGTCCTCTTGGAGGAAGGTATTTAATAACTGGACGTGAGTACTCACTTGTAGCACTGGCATAAAGGAAAAGGTGTAATGTTTTGCTTTTCAGTGCTTAATTTAAAAAAAATGACTCACCTTATACAGAACATTACTATTATTTTTTCAGGATGTGAGTGATATTTAATTATAATTGCAGATGTTGAAACAATTTTTTTAATGAAATTTCCCTTTAAAAGGTCATTAAAGAAGCACAAAATGTAGATTATATCCTGCACTCAGTTGCTGCACAATATACTCGCGGTCGGCGTCCCGTGAGGGGTCGAGTCAGTGGCTCTGTGCATGCAATTTCAGCCCCATGTTGTGCGTACTTAACTCTTTCTCCGCCGCTGTGCAGGGGAGACTTGCCTTCCAAATCCCTCTGATGCACCCCTCGGGGGCCCAGGGACTGGAGGCCTAGAGGCAGCCTGTCCTGTAGTTAAAGGCCAACGTGTGTGTGTGTGTGTGTGTGTGTGTCTCTCTGAGAAGGTGGAAAAGAGCCGCCTTTTGTCCTGTTGTTGTTGCTGTTTGAGTCCTTCTCTGTGTGGTTCTGCGGGACATTGTGGGCTTGCTGTGTCCGCACCAGGATGTGCCCCCCCCCAGCATGTCAGTAGGTGTGTTTGCTGTTAACGCAAATGTGTCTTAATGGTATGTTTCACTGTGTGTTTCAGCATACAGTATATTCAAAGTACATTTATCATCAAAGTATGTATACTATATAGAACCCTGAGGTTCGTCGTCTTACAGGCAGCTGCGAAGAAAAGAAACCCAATAGAACTTATTTTTAATAAAAGACCATCAAACACCCAACGTGGGGGGAAAAAAGAACAAATCGTGCAAACAGTAAAGTGAGTTCACGGCCACGAAGCCCGTTCATCTCTGCAGCAGGTCCAGGGGCCCCGTTAGTGGCGGGCCTCATCTCGGTCCAGCGCAGAGACAAGTTAACCTCGCAAGCAGCGAGCTGAGCACTGACCTCAGCTTGACCCTCGTTACCGTTAACACGCAGCTGGGTGTCGGATTAGCAGGTGGCGTGGAGTTAAACTGCGTTTGTTGTTGGAGAACGTGTACAGTATACAACCTGAAATCCACGAGAAACCGAACCCCAAACAAATGAACATTAGAACCCCAAAGACCCCCCTCCCGCCACGCAAGCCCCAGCAATCAGTAACGCCTCAACCTCTCCCCCCCCGTCTGTTTCAGCAAAACGCGTCAGTGTCCATCACCCAGCAAGCAACAGCAAAACACCAAATAGAGACCAAGATCTGCAGTCAGTAAAACTACTGTTTACCCGATAGTTCGACATGCCACAGGCTCTCTCTCTCTCTCGCTAACAAGGTACAGAGAGATATCAAACAACAGGAATTCTGCAGATGCTGGAAATTCAAGCAACACACATCAAAGTTGCTGGTGAACGCAGCAGGCCAGGCAGCATCTCTAGGAAGAGGTACAGTCGACGTTTCAGGCCGAGACCCTTCGTCAAGACTAACTGAAGGGTTTCGGCCCGAAACGTCGAATGTACCTCTTCCTAGAGATGCTGCCTGGCCTGCTGCGTTCACCAGCAACTTTGATGTGTGTTACAGAGAGATATTGCCCATTTTCACAGTGAAGGGGGAGACTGACGATCACTATTAGGATATTACCATCTGCCGTGAGATTCTGCAGCAAACTCTCCCCAGCATTGAAAGAAAGAGAGCAAGAGAATGCGAGATCGCTGGATTACAGAGACCTCCGCCCGTACGTGCTCCGCAGCGAAATCCCGATGTTCCTTCTCCCGCGACGCCTCGGTCAGCAACACCGGCCTGGAATCAGTCGTCCACAGTGCCGCACCCCCGAGGCGCCATCTTCCGTCCTGCGCCCGGAGAATGTCAGGAAGCAGTCAGCCACTGAGCTCCAGGAGCAGGAACTCATCCGCCGTAAAATCAAACTGCAGTTTGAACGCCGGTGCAGATCAGGACCTCGATAGAACTCCAACCACCTTGAAAAGGGGATTTTTAAAAAAAAGGCATTAAAAAGAGGAATTTTAATGGCAGGGTGTTCCATACACCCACCACTCTCTGTGAGATAAACTGGAACAAAGATGGCTTACCGGCACGTTGCCGGGAGAGGTTGGGCAGGCTGGCACTTGAAGTGGGGGAGATTGACTTTAATCTTATAAAAGTGTAACATCATGAGGCTCGTAGATACGACGATGCTTGCATTCAGAGCCGCGTAGCGGATAAGGCATCAGTGATCACCGATCGGAGTTCAGTCCTCCCACGGCCTGTAAGGAGTTTGTACCTTCCCCCTTTGACCGCGTGGGTTTCCTCCGGGTGACCTGGTTTCCTGCCACGGTCCAAAGACGTACCGGTTAGGGTCACTGATTTGCGGGCCATGCTGTGACATCACCAGCACGATTCTTGCTGATTTGGTCTGACGCAGAATGGCACGTTTCACTGCGCGTCTCAATGTATGTGTGACAAGTGAGACTAATTCTCTCTCTCTCTTTCCTCAGGAAAGAAGGAATCAAAAATATAGAGGGCATAGGTGAGGGCTGAAAGATTTAACAGCAAACTGAGGGGCACCTCCCATCAGAAGTTATGTGGTACTAACATCGCGAGCTGACAAAGGAGGTGGTTGGGGCAGGGTGAAGATATTCAGACTGGTACATGGATTGGAAAGGTCTGCAAGGTTAAATGCCGGCAAATGGGACTAGCATAAAAGGGCATCTTGGCCAGCATGGACTAGTTGGGCCGAAGGGCCTGCGCAGCCCCTTACTGGTGGACAAGGGTCCTAGATGGGAATGGGGCAGAGGAAGGAAGGCGAGGTTGTGTAGAGTGACAAGTTCTGATCTGAGAGATTTAAAATAATGATATGAGTCTAATTACTATGTCTTAACGGTGAGTGCTAGGAAGCTAAGGCTTGTTGGTTAATAGCTGGAAAGGGCTGGGAGTGACATTTCCAGAAATCGGCTTGTATTCATTGCTGTTGCGTAACGAGGCCAGCGTTAGTTTTCTCTTTAACACGCAGAGCAGTAATTACTGTCGCTGACATTAAGGCCCAGTCGCGGAGCGAGAAGGTCAGGTCTGCCGTAACCAGAGGTCTCCTGGCATTCCGGAGTGAGTGAGTCCCGGCACACTGACAGCCTCAATTAGAGCTAATGAGGGAGCGAGGTGCTCTAATCCGAGAGCCTGTTCTGCCTGGAGAGAGGCAGAGAGCACAGAGTAACTCCGCGAGCTGCCTGGCTGTGGACAAGGAGAGTCCGCGACAGTTTAATGTCAGTGTTGCTCATTTAGTTACGACTGCCATATCTTTCCCTTTTTTTAATAAACCCATTTATTTAAATGGTTTGGATTAGACTGGTTTGTTACTGTCACATAGTGAGGGACAGTTTACACACAACTCATCATCGTCATTATGCGCCGTGTCGCATGACGTGAGCAATCACTTCTTTCCAGGACCATGATTGTTCTTGGCAAATTTTTCTCCAGAAGTGGTTTGTCATCGCTGCCTTCTTCTTGCGAGACGGGTGATCAATACTCTTCAGAGATTGCCTGGCGTCAGTGGTCACATAACCAGGACTTGTGATGTGCACAGCTGCTCCCATGGCTTCACATCACCCTGATCGGGGGCTAAGCGGGTGCTACACCTCGCCCAAGGGTGACCTGCAGGCTAGCGGAGGGAAGGAGCACCCTGCCTCCTCTTCAGTCGAGACGCATCTCCACCCTGCCACCCAACACAATGCATTACACAGTGTATTGAGGGAGAACAAGGTAAAACAATAACAATGCAGAATAAAGTGTGACAGCTACAGAGAGAGAGTGCAGTGCAGGTAACCGGGATCATAATAAAGTCGATGTTGCACCATTCAATAATCTACCAGAAATGTCCTTGACCATAGGGGCAAGGCTTTTGTATCTTCTGCCCGATGAGAGAGAGGGGACTGCCCGGGGTGGACGGGGTCTTTAATTATGCTGGCTCTTTTACCGAGGCAGGAGCAGTGTCCGCAGAGGGGAGGCTGATGTCTGTGATTGGTGTTCTGTGAGCTGATTGTAAGCTGGGCCTCGGGTGGACGGGAGCTCAGAGCTGTTGAGGAGATACAGCCTGGAGGCAAACCCTTCGGCCCACCGAGTCAGTGCTGGCCACCCATTTTCTACCAATGCCCTTTAATCCCTTCACTTGACCAGTGAGGAGGTGCTGTGGGTCCAGGTTAGATTGTCTCTCCAAGGGACTTTGTGCTCTTCACTCTCTCCACGGCAGAGCCACTGACGTGCAACAGAGAGTGGGTGACCTGCGCCTTCCTGAAGTCCACACTCCTCACCTCTTCAGCCTTGTCCGCCCTCCTCATCTCTTCAGCCTTGTCCTCACTCCTCGTCTCTTCAGCCTTGTCCTCGCTCCTCGTCTCTTCAGCCTTGTCCGCGCTCCTCACCTCTTCAGCCTTGTCCGCGCTCCTCGCCTCTTCAGTCTTGTCCAGATTGAGACTCAGGTTGTTAGACCATAGGACACAGGAGCAGAATTAGGCCATTCAGCCCATGGCGTCTGCTCTGCTATTCTATGATGGCTGATCCCAGATCCCACTCAAGCCCATTAACCTGCTTTCTCGCTGTATCCTTTGATGTCCTAACCGATCAGGAAACGATCAACTTCCACCTTAAATATACCCACTGACTTGGCACCCGTCGCAGTTTGTGGCATAGTATTCCATAGACTCACTATTCTCTTGCTGAAAAAACTCCTCCCTACTTCTGTTTTAAAGGGTCTCCCCTCAATTTTGAGGGTTTATCCTCCAGTTCTGGATATCTCCACCACAGGAAACATCCTCTCCGCATCTGCCCTGTCTAGTCCTTTCACCATGCGATAGGTTTCAGTGAGATCCCCACGCACCATTTGATAAGCCTCCCTGCCTCTCTGTATGCCAGCTTGTCACAGTTGCTAATGAGGCCAGCCACTGTGGTGGTATCAGTGTAGTTGATGATGGGGTGTGAGCTCGATCTGAGCAACCCTGGGGGACATCAGTGCTCAGCACGATGGGGCTTGAGATGTTGCTGCCAACTCGGACTGACTGGGGTCTTTCTGTCCAGAAGTCCGAGATCCGGTTACAGAGAGGATCATTTTCTCTCTCTTCCCCCCCCCCCCACCTCCAGCCCCAGCCCCACCCCCACCCCCACCCCACAGGCTCTGAGGGCTAATCGTGTTTAAACACCGAGCTGAAGTCGATGAGTGACATCTTGGCATGCGGGGCATCGTTTTCTAGGTGGAACAGGGGTGTAGTGGAGGGCCGAGGTTATGGTATCTTGAGTGGACCGGTTTGAGCGGTGGGTCAGTGGGAAATGGTCTGAGGTGGGATTTTACACCATTCATTAACAGCACTTTATGATTGTGGAAGCCAGTGCCCATAGCCAGTAATCATTTGGACCAGTTACTGTCGGGCTCTTGGCCGCTGGAATGGTGGGGAACTGCCTTGAAGCCTGCAAGGACTGCGGGCTGTTTAAGAGAGATATTAAAGATGTCTGTGTGCTTTTGTGCATTGAGTTGCTGCCACATGATTCGCATGGTGAAATGGCCACTGAATGCATCTGCACGTTGCTGTGAACTGGAGGACGTATTTTCACTCAGGGCAAATGTGTGAACCCCACGCAAAGGTTAGGATTGAACCCCGGTCTCTGCTGTTGAGAGGCAGCAGCTCTGTCTCTCCACAACTGTATCGCCCAGAAAAAAAAAAATGACCATTTATCTTCTGAAGGGTGGATGTGGAGAGGTGAAGGTACATAACTGAGGAGTTGACCCTTACACCTCACACAACTGGTCACGTAGTATGCATACAGCCGCTGGGAGCCCAGGATCTGGGAGGGGGCCATGGATCTGTGATTGTTTCACCTACACCCCACCCCAATACACCTCGCACCTCATCTGGGTCAGTCTCGGAGCTGGAGACACAAGAGAGCAACAATCGATCAGTCTACTGGGGGAACGCAGCGGGTCGAGCAGCATCCTTGGGGATGAAAGGAAGTTGCCAGCGTTTCGGGGCTGACAGTGGAGAGGGGAGGAGGCCGGAGGTGATTGGTGGATGGGGGGGGGTGAAAGGTGACAGGCATTTTACGCTGGGAAGGAGATGGGGTGTAGAGTGGGGAGATGGTAGCAGGTGGATGATAAATAGATGGGGAAAAGAGGGAGGTGTGGAAGGGCAAGGAGGAGGAGGAATTGCTCAGCAGGAACACAAAGGGCCTAGCAGTACTATGAAAAGTTATTTATTTAACATACAGTGTTAAATAAACTGCAGGCTGCCCCAGCAACCCCACAACCCCAATTAACCCTAACCTAATCCCGGGACGATTTACAATGACCAGTTAACCTCCCTGGTACGTCTTTGGATGGTGGGAAGCACCCAGGGGAAAAACACACGCATTCCACAGGGAGGATGCACAAACTTCTTACAGAATAGCACCAGAATCAAACTCTGAACTCCAGAACACTCTGAGCTGTAATAGCATCCTGCTAACTTCTACACTGCCAGAGCGCCAAACCATCGACGTGTGGTCAGTCGTATCAGTCACACAGCACAGAAACAGGAGGAGGTACAGGAGCCTGAAGGCACACACTCAACGATTCAGGAACAGCTTCTTCCCCTCTGCCATCCGATCTCTGAATGGACGTTGAACCCATGACCACTACCTCACTACTTCCTTTTTCTCCCTTTTCTTTTGCACTAATTTAATTTACTTTTTTATATTTACTTATTGTAATTTATAGTTCTTATTTCTATGTATTACTGCCACAAAACAACAAATTTCCCAGCATGTTCTGATTCAGATTCTGAGCATGGGACTAGTCAGTGGAGGAGGGAAGGCGGGTCTCCATTGATGTATCGGCTGATGTCGTGGAGAATTGTCGGTCGTTGAAGGAGTTGTTGCCAGGGCAAAGGTCGCCTGCAGTGATTTGGTAGTATTTATGTTTCTGGGAACCCCCCCCCCCCACCCAAGTGGTGAATCTGGGGATACCGCAAGGTCACCTCAGACACCTGTTGAAAGATTTATGGAGTGGTTGGTTTTCCTTCTCTCTTTCTCCACCAATACTTCCCAATGTTGCCAAGACCTGAGGTGAAGCAGCCAAGGGAAAGGATTGTAAAAATAAAATTTATCTAAAGATCAAGTTTATGCTTATTATTCTATAGATTTATTGAGTATGCCCCCAAGAAAATGGATCTCCGAGTTGTATATGGCGACATATGTGCACCTTGATAATAAATTTACCTTGAACTTTAATTGTCGCATGTACACTTAAATTTTTTGTTTTGTGCCTGTCTGGGGTCACCCATCTTGTGAAGTCACTGCCCAGAAGAAGGCAATGGCAAACTACTTCTGAAGAAAAATTTGCCAAGAACAATCATGGTCCTGGAAAGACCATGATTGCCTACGACATACAATATGGAACATAACGATGGGGTGAATTGTGTATAAATTGTACGCAAGATAAGTTTTCACTGTACCTCACTCTATGTGACAGTAACAAATCAGTCCAATCCAAATCATTTAAATAAATGGGTTTAAAAAAAAAAGGGAAAAATATCACTCTTTAACTAAATGAGCAACATTGATAATGAACTGTCACGGACTCTCCTTGTCCACAGCCAGGCAATTATATATATTCTTACTGGAGTTCAGTATTGCAGAGCACTGCTGCTGCAAAACAACAAATTTCACCGTGTATTAAGCCTGGTCCTGAATGTGCCATGTGCCCGAGCGACCAGCACAGTCTGAGGATGTGCTGGGTGCAGCCTGCAGTGTCGCCAGGCTTCCAGCACCAGTATAGTCTGCTCACCGACTCTAACCCGAAATGTATGTCTTTAGGATGTAGCAGGAAACCGGAGCACCCAGACTCTCCTCGCACGGTCGCGGACGGGGAGAACGTGCAAACTCCTTAGAGTCAGCGGTGGGAATTAAACCATGATGACTACCACCTTGTGGGAACCAAAAATAAAGCCCCTTGATCCTGTGCAATTCCCTCACTTCTGAATGCACCATCACTCAGCCATTCTGCCCGCAAGGCCCTTGACATTGCAGCAAAGTTCAAAGTAAATTTATCACTAAAATACATATTTATCACCAAATGCTGCCTTAAAATTCATTTTCTAGCAGGCATTCACAGTAGAACAAAGAAAGACAATAGGATCAATGAAAATTTGCACACAAAGACCAACAAGCAACCAGTGTACAGAAGAAGACAAACTGCAAAAACAAAAAAAAATTAAGTCAATAAATAATACTGACAGCATGAGTTGTCAAGTCCTTGAAAGTGAGTCCATAGGTTGTGGAATAAGTTCAGAGTTGAGGTGAGTGAAGTTACCCATGCTGGTTCAAGAGCCTGATGGCTGAAGGGTTAATAGCTGTTCCTGAACCTGTTGCTGTGGGATCTAAGGCTCTGGTGCCTCCTGCCCGATGGTAGCAGTGAGAAGAGAGCATAGCCTGGATGGTGGGGTTCCTTGATGACGGATGCTGCGATTCTTGTAGATGCGCTCAATGTTGGGGAGGGCTCTGCCTGTGATGGACCGGGCTGTGTCCAACACTTTCTGTAGAAAGATAGATACTTTATTGATCCCAAAGGAAATCACATTGTCACAGTAGCATTGCAAGTGCACAGATACACAACGATATGGTGTTTCCATACCAGACCATGATGCAACCAGTCAGGGTCTTCTCCATTCTGCATTTATAGAAGTCTGTCAAAGTTTTAGGTGACGTGCCGACTCTGCAGAAACTTCTAAGAAAGTAGAGGTGCTGTTGTGCCTTCTTCGCGATGACACTAACACGCTGGTCCCCGGGCAAATCCCCTTACGTGTTCAACCTTCAAAGTGGATGGGAAATGTTTCTGCACGACGTCTCAGCAATGAAAGTAGCTCAGGGACAGCAACAGTGTTGTCAGGTGCTGGACGTGTTCTGTGAGCCGGTAGACACGACTCAAGACCCCTCTAATTTAATACACATGTATAAAATGTGTACGTTGTGGGGAGCTGCTCACATTAATATGTTGCTTAATATTCTCATCGGCCCGGGCAAGTTCCAGTTCCATCTGTTCCCGCGTACGATGTTTATTTTTTATTGGCACGATTGTCTTTGCAGCATTGATTGCTTGTCAGTCTTTATTTACGTCGTGTTTTCCATAAATTCCACTTTATTTCTTTATTTTTCCTGCAAGAAAATTATTCTCAAGCTGATGTGTAGTGACGCATGCATTCTTTGATAATAAAGTTACTTTGACTTTGTATCTCAGAATTGTCTGGACCACGTTGATGTGATGAGGTGACACGGTGGTGTAGTGGTTAGCACAGCGACCCGGGTTCAGTTCCCAGCGCTGCCTGTGAGGAGTTTGTACGTTCTCCCCATGATCGCGCGGGTCTCCTCCTCCCACAATCCAAAGACATGCCAATCGGTAGGTTAATTGGTCCTTGTAAACTGTCCCGTAATCCGGCTAGGGTTAAATTGGATGGATTGGTGGGCAGTGCAGCTCGAAGGGCTGAAATGGCCCATCCCACACTGTATCTCAATAAATAAAAATTTAAAAGTTATGATGGTAATTTAGGTTTGTTTTGCTCACAGCTCAGATCAAACTGAAAATGCCTCTGTGTTGGCTACTGGTGCCTGTGAAGTTAATTACGTGGACAAAATGCAGGGACTCTGCTTGCAACGGGGCTGCAGTGAGTTCTAACCAAGTTCCAGTGCAACAGTAACAAATCATCTCCCTGAGAAAGACGGTGACTCACTTTGCAGTCAAGCTGCAGTTGAGTGGGTGTTGGGCGATGCTGTCATCCATAAATAGGTGCGTTTATATAAAACTCTCTTCAGCATCTTAGGGTACTATAAGTTCTCTACAGCTGACGTCTTAACAATTGTGACAGAGCCATTGCTCTGGGAGGTCGCAGCCATCTTACAAACAGGAAGCTCCAACTAACAGGGATGTGTTAATAAACACAAGACGTTCTGCAGATGCTGGAAACAAGCGTGTCTGTCTGTCTCTCTCGTTCACACACACACACTACTGGAGGAACTCAGCATCTATGGAGGGACTAAGGAGTCGACATTTCGGGCTGAGACCCTTCATCAGGACTGGAAAGGAAGGGGGAAGATGTCAGAGCAGTAAGGTGGGGGTCGGGAGGGGGTGTTTAGTGACGCTCTAGTCTCCTCCCCGCTTCCAAAGACTGAAGTGTTAGGGTGAGTGAGCTGTGAGCGCGCTACGTTGGTGCTGGACGCATAGGTTCACTTGCGAGCTCACCCAGCACATCCTCGGACTGTCCATTGTACTGACACGAGGCAAGAAAATTGCTGATATTTAATCAAATTATCTTCTTTTGGGGGTGGCGGGGTGGAGATACGTCTCTACCAAAGGAGGTGTAAGGTGCTCCTTCCCTCCACTAGCCTGCAGGTCACCCTTGGGCGAGGTGTAGCACCTGCTTAGCCCCCGGATCAGGGACACGTGAAGCCATGGGGGCAGGTGGTGGATGGTCATATGAGCAGTCGGTGCTGATCACAAGTCCTGGTTATGCGACCGCTGACGCCAGGCAGACAATCGTTGAAGAGTATTGATAATGGCTGGGATCACCCGACTTGTAAAGAAGGCAATGGCAAACCACTTCTGTAGAAAAACTTGCCAAGAGCAATAATCATGGTCAAAGATAATGATTGCTGAGCTGATACGACACAGCCGATAACGAACAATCTTTTTCTGGGCGGCACCGTGGCATAGTGGTTAGTGTGACACTTTACAACGCCTGTGACCCAGGTTCCATTTCATCACTGTTGGTAAGGAGTTTGTACAGCTGGGTGCTCGAGTTATCTCCCACATTCCAGAGGTGTACGGGTTAGGGTTAGTGAGCCGTGGGCAAGAAGCAGCGCAACATTCGCGGGCAGCCCCCAGCACATCCTCGGACCGTGTCAGTCATTGATGCAAGCAACACATTTCACTGTGCAAATGAAGGTTGGGGCATAGGTAACAACTTCCTCACTGTAATGCGCGGAGGTGCTGTTTAATCCTCTAAGAGTCAACAAGCACTTATTATAGAGAGTCAGCAATGGAAACCAGCCATTCGGCCCGACGGCCCATTCCAGCCACAAGTCGTCCAAATTGCCTGAGTTCCCAAAAGATGTCTCCTCTGCCTGAGTAACAATCCCCCAGAGTAGCACTGGACTGCTGCTGGAGAGGAGAGACTACCTTTTGATCACTGGTGGGATCGCTCTGCTGCTGGAGAGGAGAGGCTGCCTTTTGAACGCTGGGGGATCGCTCTGTTGCCAGAGAGGGAAAGACCTGCCACTGTGCCCAGAGAATGTTAGCCAGGTTTTCTGCGTTTTGGATATGGACTTGAGACTATAGACTGTTTTCAGTCTTATAATTTTATTATTCTGTGTTTTTAACCCGATCTTTCTCATTTTTGTGTGCAGGGGAGGGGGATTTGGGGGTCGATATTCCTTTTCCATTTTTGTTCATGTTTTTGTGCAGGGGAGGGGCAATGTGGGAGCCGGTGATCCTGCTGCCATCTTTTCTTTTTTGGTTTCGTGGCTATCTGGGGAAGAAGAGTTTCAGAGTTGTATACTGTGGTAAGAAATGAACCTTTGAGCCTCTTTGACGGTGAAGTTGATGTTCCAGATCACTAGGGTGGCGCGGTGGCGTAGCGGTTAGTGTAACGCTATAACAGCGCCACCGACCCAGGCTCAATTCCCTCCGCTGTCTGTAAGGAGTTTGTGCGACCTCCCGGTGACCTCATGGGCTTCCGCCAGATGCTCGGCTTCCTCCCACAGCCAAAGACGTGTGGGTTGGTAGGTTAATTGGTCACATGGGTGGGCTCGTTGGGTCGGAATAGCCCTTTACTGTGCTCTGTCCTGAAATAATTTTTTAAAAATCTCTGGTGTAGGGCAGGAATGGCCTTCAGAGGTGACATGTGCACATCTGCTCCCTTCTGTGTCAGGGTATCTTTTCAGAGTTGGCCTTGTTTGTAAGCCCACGTACTGAGGATGGGATCAAAGTCGAATGAGCAAGACACAGAGTGTGTGAAATCTTTATTTAAAAATGCAAACTCAAATGTTTTCAGACAAGGTCTTTATTAAAAATGTACATTTATGAAACACGGGCATAACTTTAAAAATTACTCCACTCTCTGCCGTCCTGAAGGCATTAGTAATCTGAAGTCAAATGATTTTAGGCATTTTAATAACCTACCTGGTCTGAGGTTATTTTGCACTCTTGGGGTTTTCACTCATCGCTGCCTGCTTGCTGGCCACAAAATTTTGTTTTTTACATCAATATACTTCCCACAAGGGCTTTTGTAATTGAAAACCAGCCTCCAGCTCCGAAGTGGACCCAACTCTTGATTTCAACATTATTTGATTAGCTAGTGAGGGAATCAGCTCTGACGTTATTAACCAGGAAAAGGCAAAGGGAGTTGGAATAAGATTCAAGGCTGTTCATTGTTGGTCTTCAGTACGCCAGTGTAACGATGAGCTGAGTGATACTCTCTCCGAATCTGATAGAAACATAGAAAATAGGTGCAGGAGTAGGCCATTCGGCCCTTCGAGCCTGCACCGCCATTTATTATGATCATGGCTGATCATCCAACTCAGAACCCAGCCTTCCCTCCATACCCCCTGACCCCTGTAGCCACAAGGGCCATATCTAACTTCCTTTTAAACATAGCTAATGAACTGGCCTCAACAGTTTGCTGTGGCAGAGAATTCCACAGATGCAGCATAAAGAACACAATCGATTAAAACATAAAAGCAATCCTACAAAACACAATGTACAAGTAACTGTTGAGTATGGCTGAGTGGCTCTATATATGTACGATGAGCTTATGTACATCGACTGATTGAATGTACATAAGGTGACACTAGATGCAGAAGTGTCTGAACGTAAGGTGACTGACAGGAAATGATAAAAGGACAGAGAGACTCTTGACAGGAGGAGCTCGTCCAGGTAGCCGCAGGGCATGTGGAAACGCAGTGGGACGGTGACAGTATCGGAGTAGGTATGAGGAATGGAGTGTGAGCGTAAAATGGGGAGGGTGAAAGTTTCTGAGGGGTTGTGGCTGGTGTGTATGTAGCGGCGGTGTTTGATCGGTCTGACGGCTTGGGGAAAGTAACTGTTCTCCATTCGGGTGGTCCTGCCTGACGGGAGTGGGATAACACGGTCCACGAGCAGGGTGTGCTGGGCAGTTTTAGCTACCCTCTTGTCCGCCGCGGTGTGGTTTCCGTACGGTAATAATTTGGTGAACCAAGTTTTAGAGGCAAAGCCAGGGATCAATTCTGACTTACGGTGCATGGCAAGGAAACGGGTGCTTGTTCCGCCGAGTCAGCACTGACGGTCAACTACCTCGTCCTACCTTAAACCCGTTATCATCCCCATCAAACTCGTACCGGTTAGTAGGTTAATTGGTTACACGGGTGTGATTGGGCGGCACGGGCTCGCTGGGCCTGAAGGGGCCTGTTACCATGGTGTATCCCTGAGATAGAATAAAAACTAAAAATAAACCTCCCCCACACATTGGTGGCCATTAACAATCGGCCAGTCCGACCTGCTGTTTCTCGGGACGTGAGAGTCAACCCAAAGGCAAGTTTATTGTCGGGTGCACTGAAAAACGCACCTGCAGCCGCATCGCGGGCACGGAGCATCGGCAATCAGCAGAAACTCGCGCCGCCTCGGGAAGAATGTGCGGACTCCGCACGGAGGCCGGATTCGAACCTGGCTTAAAGTTCGGCCACTGGTGACGATACGCTGACCGCCAAAGTTCAAAGTAAGTTTGTCACTGAGGTACATGTATGTCACCACATACAACCCTGAGATTCATTTTCTTGCGGGCATTCTCAATAATTCCACGATAGAATAATAATCATAACCGAATCAGTGGATCACCAGCGAACGTGACTCCCGCTGTAACCTACTCATTCCCTCTGTAAGTCCCCCCCTCACCTGTCTAATTCGTTACCCAGTCTTGTGCCCTCTTGGCACAGTGTCGGATTGTGTTTGGTAACGCCTTGGCGCTATATCAGGAGCACTGCCTGCGTGTGAGCTGAGGGGGAGCAGGCTTTTAACTCCAGTCGTTGGCCAGTCTTAACAGTTCCTCTGGTTGCTTGAGGTTTTCATAGCTGGGGTGGTAGTGGGGACAAGCTCCCACTACCTACTAAATGCTCCCAGTGTCGAGCGTCTCAAATAAGCTGACATCCTAGTCCAGCTCCTGGCCTTCACATGGGGTTTAGCTGCTAAGCTCGGCTGAACCGATTCTACTGACAGGGGAAGGGGCAAGGGCGGGTCACTGGCACCTTAAAACCAGTCGCTTCGGGCAAATGGGGCTCATCAGTTGTGGTCGGCAGCTCATCCAGGAGAAGGAAAACACTGATCTGAAACCTCCACTGCCTTGTGGCTACACCCACTCATGGGGAAGGAATATTCTGATTTCAAACCTACGCTGCCTTGTGGGGAAGGCTTCGGGAGTAAACCCCAAAGAAAGACCCTGAGCTTGGGGTCCCTAAGGCAGTCCTACAGTCAGTTGGACGCAGACTGGCAACTCCTGTGACGCCACTGGTACCAATCTATCGGTCTCTGCCATTCCTTTGGATTCATCAGCTGCGTGGAGAGGGGGAGCCTGTTACCTGCATGGGCAGCAGGTTTCTCTCCATGCGTAACACGTGGACAGCTGGGACACCCGTGGTCGACCAGAGATGGCCTGGCCTGTGGTTGAAGGCCTGTCTATGTGGGTGGGAGAAGGTCTGGTTTTGCTGTTGTCCTGTTTGGTTGTTGCCGCTCATGTTGTTCTGCTCAGCTTTGTGGGGGTGTTGGGTTGTCGCTGGAATGCGTGGTGACATGTGCTGGGCTGTCCCAGCACATCATTAGGTGTGTTAGGTGTTGGCGCAAGGCAACGCATTTCACATTTCACTGTGTTTCAGTGTTTCGCGCGAGCGTGGGTTGGTAACGCCAGTGACACCTTTCACCGTACGCTTTGAAATACACGCGATAAGTAATTCTGAATCTGAATTAAATCTGCACCAGCATTCTATGCTGTGCCTCATTGGCTGGGAAACTCTTCAGAACTTCCTCAGGTGATCGAAGGCTGTTATATTTCATATCTTGTTCGAACAAAGGCCATTCAGCCATCAAGCCGATGCTGTCTCCAGTGCACGCCCATCATTTCCAATTCCCCCCGCTATCCCCTTGTGACCTATTCTGTCCCCGTTATGTCCACCCGCCCATCCACTCCAGGGTAGTTTGCCGTGACTAACTAACCAGCAGCCCACGCGTGTCTGGGGTGTGAGAGGAAAGGGGAGCACCCGTTGTGGGGGGGGGGGGTTGTCAGTCACATAAACTCCACGTGGGCTGGATCGAACCCAGGGTCACTGGAGCTGGGCGTCAGACTCTTCCTGCTGTTCTGCCCTAATAGGAGAAGGACTGAAGATAAATAATGGAACGTTGTGGGGAGGGGAAGTGGGAGAGAGGAAAACTGGTAAGCTGGTAACCTCTGTGTTAAAAATACCAGCAGAAGAACAGATATTTTTAGCAAAATGCCGTCGCTCCATCTGCCACTAAAGACGGGATTTCCTATTTCCAGACCACTTTCAGGTTCCATTTCAACAAGTCGGTCTATGGCCTCCCCTCCTACCAAGACGAGGCCACACTCAGGAGTGAGGAGCAACACCTTACATTCCGTCTGTGTAACCTCTGACTTGGCGGCCTGAACGTTGATTTCTCCATCTTCCGGTGATTCCTCACCCCTCTCCCCTCCTTCACCCTTTTCCCATTCCTCCTCACCCTTCCCTCCTCACTTGCTCATCCCCTCCCCCTTCTCCCACGGGCCACTCTCCTGTCCTGTCCTGCACCCTTTTCCTCTTCCACCTAACACCTCCGTGCTTCATCCCACCTTCCCCCTGGCCAGGCCTCACCTATCACCTTCCAGCTTGGATTCCTTCCCCCCAACCCCACTCCACCTTTTTATTCTGCTTTCTCCCCTCCCCTTCCTTTCCAGGAATCTCAGCCCCAGACGTCAACCATAGGGGCTGCCTGACCTGCAGGATTCCTCCAGCGTTGAAGATTTCCAGCGTCTGCGGAACCTCCTGTGCTCATGCTCGTGCTCCTGCGTCCCAGTCTCGATCCAGGCTTTCTGTTGGAATGAACGGTGGCTTGACAGGCTGAATCATATAACTACCGGGGCCGAGGAGGAGTAACGGTCAATCCTGGGCGGACAGCTCGTCCAGCTCCCACACAGAGGCAGCAAAGCTCAGGCCGCTGCCTCTGCTCCGTAGTGCATCCAAACGGCGTGGAGAACCTTGTCCTGTACCATGCCATTGTCATCTTCTCTACTTCATGCCCAATCCTCTCTCGCCTCTGCTGTCTTTTAAATCGGATCCTCGATACGTCGAAGGAATTGAGTTTCCGTGGTTCTATTTAGTCCCCCGTGCCTACATTCCCACTTGAAGCTGAGAACTGCAGTCAGTTCTTTGAAAGAATCAGCGCAAGATTCAGCAGTAACAGAGAAGTACACACCAAATGGAGCCACAGAATAAAATAGAGGCACAGAACACTACAGCCCTTCAGCCCGTCTAGTTATCTACTCAGGGAATAAAATCCTAACCTATTCAATCTTTCCCCATAACTCAGTCCTCAAGATGCTGGATCTCTAGAGGGGAATAATCAGTCGACGTTTCATCAGGACTGGAAAGGAAGCGGGCAGAAGCCAGAATAAGAAGGTTGGGGGGGGTGGAGGGGAAGGAGAACAAGCTGGCTGGTGATAGGTGAAACCAGGTGGGTGGGGAGGGGAGGTGAGGTAAGAAGCTGGGAGGTGATTGGTGGAAGAGGTAAAGGGCTGGAGAAGGAGGAATCTGATAGGAGAGGAGAATGGACCACGGGAGAGTGGGAAGGAGGAGGGGTGCCGGAGGAAGCTGATGGGCAGGTGGAGGGGGGACGAGGTAAGAGGGGAGGCAGAACGGGGAGAGAAAAGTGAAATGGGGAGTGGGGGGGGAAGTTAGTTAAAATGATGTTCATGCCATCAGGTTGGAGGCAACCCAGACGGAATATGAGGTGCTCCTCAATCTGAGAGTGGCCTCACTGTGACTGTGGAGGAAGCCGTGGACCGATGGGTCAGAATGGGAGCGGGACGTTGAATTGAAGTGGGTGGTCACTGGGGAAACTCTACCTTTTTTGGTGGACAGAGCAAGGTGGTCCCCCAGTCCACGTTGTGTCGTACCAGTGTTTACTCCCCTCCGTAGATGCCGCCTGACCTGCTGAGTGGGAAGTTCAATCCTCCATTGTGTGTGTCGTTCTTTGGAAGAGCGGTTTTGATGGGCTGGAACAGACTCCATCAGAGTTCTTGAGTAACGGCTACCCCAGGTGTGTCATGACCACGTCTGAGCACATAGAGTGCACTAGGGCTGACAGTTGTGCCCAG
The DNA here is from genome assembly GCF_963921235.1 of Mobula hypostoma. NCBI lineage: Eukaryota > Metazoa > Chordata > Chondrichthyes > Myliobatiformes > Myliobatidae > Mobula > Mobula hypostoma. The sequence goes on from NC_086118.1 coordinate 51,577,702, forward strand.
CTGCCCTGGCACCCGTCGTACTGAGAGTGGGTAGGCTCCTGAGTGGTACAAGACAAGAACTGAGCCCGCAGAATCCCTCTTGCTCCAACCCGCTCCAACTCCATCTTGCACCTGCACGCCTCAACCCTTGGGTCAGCTCACCTTCATCTGCCTCTTCACTGTTTGCGGCGATCGTTTACCACAGTTTTCCACAGAAAAAATGTTATTAATAAAATATTTAGTTGTATTTCTTGCTTTATGATCTGCCAGTAAATTGTCACCAATCTTCAGCAGCGCCATCTTAAACCGGAAGCCATTATCAATACCCTTCGGAGATTGTCTGCCTGGTGTCAGAGTTCGCATCACCAGGACTTGTGATTTGCACTGGCTGCTCCCATGGATTCACATGACCCTGTTTTGGGGGTGGGGGAGGAAGGTCGAACGAGCAGCTGGTGCTCATCACAAGTCCTGGCGATGCGGGACGGTGATGGAGGGTGACCTGCAGGCTAGTGGAGGGAAGGAACACCTTTGATAGAGACGTATCTCCACCCCGCCAACCCAATGTACATACGTTAAACAAAAGTAATCTCGTAATAAAGCTGAAAGAAGTTTAATCTTTATTTCAAGATAAAGATCCAGTACAAATTGCACTATTTCAGCTACTAGGATAGATTTTCTCTTTTCTTATTTTATCCGGGGAATGGGATACGTTTTCCGGTTTACCCTGGATAAAGCAAGTATCCGTAACAATACCTGCAATTTTCCGGCCAAGATGGCATCTGCATACAAGGCTACCTTTGGTCAACAGCTCCTGGATATATTTCACTTCTTTTACGTCCTTTACGTTTGGTTTTCGTCTTGGATGTGATTCTGGAACTGTTGGAGCCCGTGATTTGCTGTTTGGAGATCGTTTGCGTGCTCCAGAGCTCTGCAGTCTCCGAGAGGATTTTGGGAGGCAGAGGCAGCAGTGCGGGATCCTCGTGGTGAGACGGGGCGTGATCCGATGTTCGACTCCCATTTTGCTGATTAAAGCTTCCATTTGCCGCCAATTAAAGCGACAAGGGAGACAGGAACATCGACGTGGGTGCAGAGGGTGAGCGCTGGCTGGTGACTTTTGATGTCTCTGCTACCAGAGAGGGGAAAGTCTGCTGTTGGGCCTGGAGGGTGTTGCCCAGGTTTTCTGCATTTTGGATGTGGACTTGGACTATAGACTTCTTTTTTCAGTCTCATAGCTTTTTATATTCTGTGTTTTTCGCCTGATCTTTCTTGTTTTTTTGGGGGGTGGGGTTGATGTGCCTGTTCCGTTTTTGTTCATTTTTCTGTGGGGGGAGGAAGGATTCGGGGGTTGATGATCGTGCTGCCTTTCTGGGTTTCCTGGCTACCCGGAAAAGAAGAATTTCAGAGTTGTATACTTTGAGAATAAATGAACCTTTGAACATATATTATTTGTATAAGTTACCCTCTATTACACACTAGTTAGTTCTTGTTTACAGATAGATTTCCATAAATTCTATTGTATTTGTTTATTTTCCTGTAGATGCCTAACCAGGATATGAATCCAAAGGCAGTGAATAGTGACACATTCATAGCAAATGTAGTTTGAACTTGGGTTGTGTGTCAGCCTGCGCCTGTTTATGTATAATATTTTATAAAATTCTATTGTTTTTTTACCCTGTAAATACCTGCAAGAAAATGAATCTCAGGGTAAACATATGCACTCAGTGGCCACTTTATTAGGTACAGGAGGGATCTAATAAAGTGGTCACTGAGTGTATGTTCGTAGTTTTCTGCTGCTGTAATCCATCTGCTTCAAGGTTCAACATGTGTGTTCAGAGAAGCTCTTCTGCACACTGATGTTGTAACGTGTGGATATTTGAGTTACTGTGACCTTCCTGTCAGCCTGAACCAGTCTGGCCGTTCACCTCTGACCTCTCTCACTGACAAGCTGTTTTCACCCACAGAACTGCCACTCACTAGGTGTTTCCTGCCCCGTTCTCTGCAAATTCTAGAGACGGTTGTGCATGAAAATCTCAGATCAGCGGTTTCTGAGATACTCAAACCACCCTGTCTGGCACCAACAATCATTCCAGAGTCAAAGTCACTTAGATCTCATTTCTTCCCCGTTCTGATGTTTGGTCTGAACAACAACTGAACCTCTTGACCATGCCCGCATGCTTTTATGCATTGAGTTGCTGCCACACGATTGGCTGATTAGATATTTGCATTAGCGAGGTGTACAGGGGTACCTAATAAAGTGGCCACTGAGTGTATGTACTTTGATAATAACATTATTGTCGGCAAGGGGTGGGGAGAAGTCAGCCTGGAACAGAACACGTCTTCCTCCAACTTTATACAGTTGGTTGAAGTTAAGGTTGGAAACATTCTGAGTCCCAGTGTGTCGATGAGAAGTTCAACCAGCACAGAGTGGGAGATGGGGGGGGGGGGAGGAGGAGAGGGGGAGTGCTTTCTTTTGCAGCAAAGGATGGTGACAGCTCGAGCTATGAAAAGTGTTCATTAATGTGATTGTCACCTTATGATTAACACCCTGCGTGTAGGTTTCAGCGGGCAACCGACAGGTTGGGTTAAAGTAAGTTGGTGCTTAAGGGCGAGTGTAAAATGAGTTATTGTATTTATGAAATGCTTCTCAGACAAGGTGGATCTGCGATTAATTTATAAATACTGAGGGGTGTCTGCTCGTGTTCAAACTGGAAGCTCAAAATGCAGTCTTAATGGGCAACTGTATTTCTACATTATGTTGACTGTCCTGTTGTACATACTATTTATTATAAGCTGCTATAAATTGCACATTGTACATTTAGACGGAGATGTAATGTGAAGATTTTTACTCCTCATCTATATGAAGGATGGAAGTAATTAAGTCAATTCAATTCAATGTGCGATGTCTGTGAAAGAGATCATTGGAGGCAGAGATCGAGTGGATAGCCAGAGACTTTTCCCAGGGTGGAACTGGCTAATACGAGGGTGGTATCATTTTAATTGGAGGAAAGTTTAGTGGGGGATCAGAGGTAAGTTGTTTTTACACAGAGAGTGGTGGGAAATTGCTGCCAGGGTGATGATAGGGCATTTAAGAAACTCTTTGACAGACACACAGCTGAAGAGCCTGTGCTGTGCTGTTACGTTCACTCTTCACTCCCCTCCCCTGGGCTGCGGGCTGTGGAGCAAGCTGAGGGATTTACCCCCTTCAACGAGACAACAAAAGGAATCAAGTTCAGCAAATCAGTGATCTCCAACAGGGTTAACATTTCTCAGCTTCAGAGTTGAGAAGCTTGTGGGATAGTGTCGGCCAGAAAGAACCACATTCTACAAATCAGTGAACTTGAATGAATCGAGGACAGCGGAAACAGACAGACTAATTGTCTTTGTTCTTGCCGCGTGCTTGGGGATGGAGGCAGCCATTTTGTGAAGACACTCTATTCTCCCATTTTGTGAGCTTGACATGCTGGGCTTGATCAATGATTTAAAGAAGACACAATGATACTTCGGGTAATCTGCTGGACTGGAGATCATTTCCAAATTAGAAGTTATTTGTAAGATGTTCTTTGGTTGGATATAACATGCAGGTTTGTGATGTAACATGACAGAGTGAACATAACATGCAGGCTTGCCTGGAGTGATTCCAGCTCATTGCTGATTGAGGACAAAGAGCCATAAATTATCGACTGTCACTTGATGGGAGGAGGGCAATAAATAGATGCTGGCTTGGACCAGAGCCGATAAAAAGGTGTTAAAGGACAGACACACATGACCTGTGGCCAATGACACTGGAATGCGATATTTGAATTGATGAGGAATGGATATAAAAGTGGGTGCTTTGTGTGTGCTGGCAGTGGTAACTTTGAAGAATAACCATCACAGATACAAGCGTGAACAACCCTGCGTGAAACACGTGGCGAGTAATCGGACAACGAGGAACGCCTGGCCAGCGTAAACTCCTTTGCCAGGGTAATACCTTTGCTATTCTTTGACTATTCAGGAGAGTCAGGGATACTTAGCGGGTGTGCACACAGGATATTTAGTGTATTAATTCACGTACTTGTTAGTTTAAACATTTAAGGTACTTGTCGGTAAATACAGATCTCTCTGTGCTTCACTGATCACCGTTCTAAGAGGTATTTCTTACAACAATAGCAATAGCTACTGATGTGGGCACGATGTACTGTTACATGTCAACAGACAGGGTCACCTCATCGTGAAGTACAAAGCAGGTGACAGACATACTTAGAAGGAAACCATTCTGTTCTTCATGGCTCTGCTGTCAGTCAGTACAACCTCGGCTGGTTGGCAGGATTCTGTATCCCTGCTTTCTCAGTCTTTCCCTTCACCCTTCGCCTCCTTAAAGAAATAAGCACCTTCCTCCTGTCTGCGAAGGTCAGAGGTCGATGTCCGTGAGTCGGACAGAGGCCAGAACCCCGGCCTGTCCTGCAGCTGGAGGACTGTCTGTGTGTGTGAGAGGGTGGGAGGAAAGGGACTTGTCCTGTCGTTGTCGTTGTTGTGTTCTGCTGAGCACTGCGGGCATGCTGTGTTCAAACCGGAACGCGCGGGCTGGCCCCCCCCCCCGCCCCCGCGCATCCTCAGCTTGTGATGGCTGTTCACGCCAGCAACGCCATTTCCCTGTACGCGTGATAAACTAATCAATCTAAATCCCAGTCTGACGGTGATATGGAATGTGGAAAAGATTTCCCCTCACCACCTCCAGTACCTGAGGGTTATATGAAAGCAGCATCAGATACTGGAGGGAAAGGCACGACTGGGCCGTTCGTCTCATGCACAATTCAGCTGCCAGACATGAAATCAGAAGCTGTTCCACACCGCAGAGATTAATAATATAATCTGCATTTGAGTGAATAAATCTAATCAGCATCCACCATCAGGCAGATGTCATCTGGATTAATTATTCAATTCATTAATTAATCCCCTGGCTGGTTGTGGTGGAGGGTCAGACAGTGTCGAGGATGCAGGCTGTCTGCAGAAGGACTTGGACAGATTTGGAGAATGGGCAGAGACAACAGTGTAGGGAAGTGTGTGGTAGAAGGAATAACGGTGTAGACTGTTTTCTAAACGGGGAGTGAATTCAGAAACTGGAGGTACAGAGGGATGTGGGAGTCTTCATGCAGGATTTCCTGAAGGTTAACTTGCAGGTTGGATCAGTGGTGAGGAAAGCGAATGCGAAGTTAGCACTCATTTCGAGAGGACTGGAATGTAAAAGCAAGAATGTAGTGTCAACCCTAGCCCTAATGCGAAGCTTTAGTAGGCATTGGTTAGACATTTGGAATATTGTGAGCGGTGTTGGGACCCCTTACCTAAGAAAGGATGTGCTGGCATTGGAGAAGGTCCAGAGGAGGTTCACTAGAATGACCCCAGGAATGAAGGGGTTAACATATGAGGAGCCTCTGATGATTCTGGGCCTGTACTCACTAGAGTTTAGAAGAATGAGGGAGAACTCAGACACCTGTCAAGTATTGAAAAGCCCAGACAGAGAGAATGTTCCCAAGAGGGTCCAGGACCTGAGGGCACAGCCTCAGAATAGAAGGACAGAGATGAAGAGGCATTTCCTTAGCCGGAAGGTGGTGAATCTTCCGTAGAAGTCAGCTGTCTGTGGAGGGTCACTGGGTGTATTTAAAGCCGAGGGTGATAGGTTCTTGATTAATGAGGCCATCAGAGGTTACGGGGAGAAGGCAGGAGAGTGGGTTGAGAGGGATAATAAATCAGCCATGATGAAATTGTGACGCAGACTCACTGGGCCGGTTGGCCTATTTCTGCTCCTACAGTTACTGTGCAAAAGTCTTGGGCATATACAGATAGCTAGGACGCCTAAGACTTTTGCACAGTACTGCTGTAGTTTTATGTATTGCACTGTAGTGCTGATGGGGAAACAAACAAAATCTCATGACATCTGTGAGTGATGATAAACCTGACTCTGATATGGGTCCCTATTGTGGACTGAGAGCGGGAAGGGGGACAGGGAGAGGGAATCATGGTTGGGAAAAGAAGGAAGAGGGGAGCACCAGAGAGACATTCTGTAATGATCAATAAGCCAATTGTTTGGAATCAAATGGCCTTCCCTGGTGTCTCAGGGCTGGGTGTGTCTGCATGTGTGCCACCATCCGCCCCTGGCACTCCCTCGCTGCCACCTGTCCCAACCCCTCCCGCGGCACTCTGCCCCCACCAGATATACAAGCTCACTCTCTGCTCCACATTGGCAATTAGAGTACTGTGCAAAAGTCTTAGGCACCCTGGCACAATAGTGTATGTCAGATGGTTTGAGGTGAGGGGCTCACCCTCTCCTACCCTAAGGGCAACTAGGGATGTTCTGTGAGCGCAGTTGGGCAGACACCGGAGAATGTATAAACTGTAATAATGATGTCCCGGTTTATCCCGAGCACAACCGGCAGCCCTGGCTCCACAGTTGCAGATATCACCGTGGACCCCCCCGAAGCGAAGGGGGGGATGTGGAACGCACGGCCATTATCTGTCACATCCGGTGAATTCTGAGCAGGCTGACTCACAGGAGATGCACATCTGATCTCCATTCATTAGCTCCACTTCAAAGGAGCCCGGCGTGCATCATTTCCAACAGAGCGGAGTTGTAATGCTGTGGGAAAGAGGAGGAGGTGGGGGGGGTGCACAGGAAGACCCGGAGGAGCAGGGGAGAATAACCACCTCTCGGTCGATTTTCTGTCTGCAGTGTAAGATGGAGGGCGGCTGTTGGTGCGATCAGGTCACTCACTCAGAAAGAAATGTAGTTGCCATGGTAGCGCGGGCGCTATTACAGCCTGGGGTGTCGGAGGTCAGAGGTCATTCCCGACGCTTTATAAGGAGCCTCTGTACGTCCTCCCCGTGGAGTGCGTGGGATTTCCCCGGGCGCTCTGGTTTCCTCCCACAGTCCAAAGACAAACTGGGTAGGTTAACTAGTCGTTGTAAATTGTCCCCTAATTAGCTTAGGGTTAAGCAGAGTTGCTGGTGTGGTGCAGCTCAAAGGCCCGGAGAGGCCAGCTCGGCGCTGTATTGCCTCCGGGGCCGTCGGTAGAGTGTTAAACACAAAGTGAACGTCAGCGCAGGTCAGCAGACACCTGAGACTTGCACCAAAACCCTCCCAGAATGAGTGAGCAGGGATTTGGGTCAGGGAGGAGGCCTTGAAATGGCTGCGGTGTTTCCAGAGGAAGAGCTTGTCAGACCTAACAGGCATTCAGGGCTGGGAAGGGATTCCCAACACTCGGGCGGGGGTGGGGGGGTGGGATTCTACAAGGGGAGGGTGATCGGGCACGGCTGGCACATCGCTGCACAGCGTCAGCTGCGTCTAAGGAGTCTGTATGTTGGAAGTAGATCCGGAAAGGGTGTAGCTCGGGTGGCTGAAGGCTGGATTGCGTTGTCCTCCGATCTCGGCAATTTACTCGCAGATGTTCCGTTGCCGCGAGAGGAGACGCCGTCGGTGCGCTGATGGGAAAGCGTAGGGGTGGAATGGTGGCGTAGTGGTTAGCACAGCACTTTACGGTACCAGCGACCCGGGTTCAATTCCCACCGCTGCCCATAAGGAGTTTGTATGTTCTCCCCGTGACCGCGTGGGTCTCCTCCTCCCACAGTCCAAAGACATGCCGGTTGGTAGGTTAATTTGTGAACTGTCCTGTGATTAGCCCCTCTCCCCCACCGACCTAGCTTTGGCTCCTTCCCCCCCGCCCTACCTTCCTATTCTGGGACCTTCCCCCTTCCTTTCCAGTTCTGATGAAGGCTTCTGGCCCGAGACGTCACCTGTTTATTCCCCTCCACAGACTCTCCCTGACTCGCTGAGTTCCTGCAGCACTTTGCGTGTGTGTGCTGTTGTGGTAATAATTTTCATGGGTCCATTGTCTGTTCAGAAACCTGGGGCAGAAGCTGTTCCTAAAGTGTCGAGTGTGCGTCTTCTCCCTGATGGCTGTTATGAGACGAGGTCATGTCCTGGGCGGTGAGGGTCCTGTCTTCTCGAGGCATCACTCTTTGAAGATGTTCTCAATGGTAGGGAGGCTGGCTCCTGTGAAAGGTCTGGTTCCTTCTCTGTTTCAACAAACCCCTGGCTGCTCCTCACTTCGATTCTGTTTGCCCACCCTGCTTCCTGGTCAGTGCTTGAACTGCATCCACCTTTGCCTTGGAAACGCAAGTGGCCCCTGAGTGGGCAGCAGCTGGCGAAGGGGCGAAGGTCCTGGAGCAACGCACACAAGGTGCTGGAGGAGCTCAGCAGGTCAGGCAGCATCTATGGAGGGGAGTGAACAGTCAATATTTCGGGACGAGCCTGGGTTTTCACAAACTTGTTTCCTGATATCACCCCCCCCCCACCTGTGTTTAACAAAGTGGTTGAGCCAGTAATGCCATCATGGCGTTGAATGGACAGTGACCTCAGCGGGTGAGACTTCCCCCTCTGATAATGAGTTCAAAAAACTCTTGAAGTGACAGGGCATCATGTCTGGCTGAAGGATAGAGCTGACAGCTGGCACTTTGCACCTAAACCGTCCCCTTGCCCAGGGGCTGCTTGATCATCATGCAGAATTTAAAAGCACCAGGTAGCTGACGTTTTGACAGGCGAATTTGAAACCAGCAGCGCTAATTCTTCTGTCTCCCCACACAGAAGCTCAAGGTCCTGGGTACCACCCCCGAGGTGGCGGGCTGATGTAATAATTACAGTGTGGATCAATGCACCGTCAGCTGCATGTCATGAGCCAAACGCACTGCAGGAAAAGGCTTGACGGCTGATTCACTCTGACAGGTGAATTCACGAAAGGGCCTTAAGGGGACAGGTTTTACGTGACACCGTGGAGATGTTTCCCTTTCATTCCAACCTGACTGGTTATGCCCTGTTTGAACTGAGGCAGCGCATTGCCATTGGCCTCTTGTTGTCATGTGTACCCCGATACGGTGAAAGGCTTCTCCTGCGGACTGTTCACACAGAGCGGATCACTGGGGTAGAGCAAGGTACGGCAACAACAACGCAGAATAGAGTGCAAAAGTTGCGGGAAGAAGTACAGAGAGGTAAAGGATACAGTGCAAGATCGTAACGAGGTAGACTGCGAGGGTTATTGTAGAAGGGTGTGTTGAAAAGTCTGATAACCATGGGGTAGAATCTGTCCTTGAGCCTGATGGTACGTCCCTTCAGGCTTTTGTGTCTCCTGCCCAAAGGGTTTAGATTTCTGTACAGACAATAAACCGACCCATGAACACTAGCTCAGTACCTTTGCTCTGTTTGCACTACTTTTTATTCACTTTGTGTGTGGGTGGGGGGGTATTTATGTTACTTTTAAGTAGTCTTCTGTACTTCAGCAAACTTGCAAATCTCATGACATTATGCCAGTGATGTTAAACCTGATTGCTTGTGCAAGGTCCCCCGAAGGTTAACTTGCAGGTTGAGTTGGCGGCGTGGAAGGCAGATGTGACGTTAGCATTCATTTCCAGGGCACTAGAATATAAAAGCAAGGATGTGATGCTGAGGCTTTGTAAGTCACTGGTCAGAGCACACTTGGGGTATTGTGAATGTATTAAGAAAAGACGTGCTAGCATTGGAGAGAGTCCTGGAGGAGATTCGCGAGAATGATCCCAGGAGTACAAGGGTTGACGTATGCGGAGCATGTCATAGCTCTGGGCCTGTACTCACTGGAGTTCAGAAGAACGGGGATGGGGGATCTTATTGAAACTTATCTTTTATTGAAAGACCTAGGGAGACTGGCCGTGAAGGGGATGTCTCTTATCGTGAAGGAGTCTAGGAACAGAGGGCACAGCCTCTGAATAGAGGGACATCCATTTAGAACAGAGATGATGAACAATTTCTTTAGCCAGAGGGTGGTGAATCTGTGGAATTCATTGCCACAGTGGGCTGTGCAGGCCAAGCCAGTTGGGTATGTTTAAGGTGGAGGTTGATAGGTTCCTGATTCATCAGAGAGTGAAAGGTTATGCAGAGAAAGCAAGAGAATGGAGTTAAGAGGGATAATAAATCAAGCATGGTGAAGTGGCAGAACAGACTGGATGGGCTGAATGGCATAACTCTGATTCTGAGAATATTCCTGTCATCCGGGGATTGGTGGGCGGCAAACTGTGGGAGAGAGTGAGAAGCGCCCTTCAGTCCTGCCTTCGCTGGGGAGGATCATGGGTAACGTCTGGGTGCTGGAACCAGCAGTGAGTGGGACCTCGGTGCTGGTGTGGGGTCAAGGGGGCAGTGTTTGGGGCCGGAGAAGGAAGTGGGATTTGGTGGACGAGGGAAGCCGGGAGTGAATAGAATGAGAGGGTGGAGTGAGAGAGGAGGTCACATTGGCGAAGGGGAGCACTGAGACGAGAGATCATACAGGTTTTGATGGGCTCTAGATCAGGGTCTGTTTGCTACGCTGTTCCTTGCATGGTGGGGGGAAGGGGGGTCGGTACCTTAGCTGCTGTGTTGGGGGGCAGGAGGGCTTTGGAGTTCTGATGCTTCTGTCATTCATTCTTCGGCGTTCATTTTTTCTTGGAAGTCTATGATGAGTAAAAATCTCAGGTTGTATATCGTGTTCATTCTCTGATATTAAATTGAACCAGTTGAAAGTGTTGGAGCTGGATTTTCAAAGGCCTTTGACAAGGTGCCACACACGAGGCTGCTTACCAAGTTCAGAGCCCAGGGTATGACTGATGGGCTAATGGCCTAATTCTGCTCCTGTATCTTATGGTCTGACGTGCTGGAGGAACTCAGTGGGCTGGGCAGCACCCATGGAAATGAACAGACAGTCAACGTTTCAGCCCGAGGCTCTTCACCAGAACCAGATAGTAAGGCGGGGGGAGTGGATTGTGTTGGTGGGTGAGAGAACATTGTGAGCGGTGGGGTGGGAGAGAAGAGGACATGTCAGGACAACGGGCAGATAGGAAGAGTCCATGGCGGGGGGGGGGCGCGGTTTGCCCTGCTGGTGGGTAGTCGGAGAGGGGCCAAGGGAGCGGGGTCTGTGTCCGTGGATTGTGCCCTCCCCTCGTGAGACCTCACTTCTCTTCTTTCTGCAGTTTCTTCCTCAACATAAACAGGATCACTGCCCCCGAGTACAAGCCGACGCAGACAGACATCCTGAGGGTCCGCCTGCGCACCAGCGGTGTGATCGAAACCCAGTTCAAGATCAGCAGCCTGGTCATCCGGTAAGCGCCAGCTCGCAGTTCACCGCCGCCGGGCCCACCCTTGTGCGAATTGGGCAGACGTGATCCGCGGGACAGCTGCTTGCAGCGCGAGGGACCCGAGGGGGGCACAGTGAGTGTGTTGCTCTGCCCCCCCCCCAGTGTTCCGCCGGTAGGGTGCAGGAACCCGTTTCTCAGTCCCAGGGTGAGTTTGGGTGAAGGGGTGGGGGAACGAGTCTCGCCCAGCTGGGTGCAGAGGGTGGGTGTTCGCAGTGGTCACCGCCCCCCCCCAGGGACACCCCTGCCTGTTACATCAGCACCAACTGCTTGAAGATGTAATACTGAAGTCTTCTCATGAACTCCATCCCTGTACCTCCAAATCTCCCAAAGCCCCTTCCCGGCATTCCCCCCCCATTTCCTCTCCTCCCCCAAAACCCCTTCTCCACACCCCCACTCTCCCAAAATCCTTTACCCTCACCCCCACTCTCCCAAACACCTTTTCCCTCATTTCCACCCCCTGACTCCTCTCCCCAAATCCAACCACGACCCCCCTCCCACCCAACCACCCAACCCCTCTGCAGTCTCCCTGTCCCACACACAGCCTTTCTTTTCACTTCAGGTGTACACTGCTGTCAGGACGCTGAAGGGCCTGTGGAAACGCAGGCTGTGGGCATGGAATACTGTTCGGGCAGAGTCTGTGGCTCTCTCCTGTTCAGCGTGAGCCGAGCTTCTCCCCGTCTCCCCCTGGACCTCCGTGAATCCGGGACCAGATTTATTAGTTGGCTTTTGTGACACTTGTGAACTCCCCAGAGCTCAGTATAAACGATATCTGAGGCTCCTGGTGACTGGTGGTCCACTCAAACCAGTTCCTAATGAATTTGTAGCCATCACTGTTCAGCGTGATGTGTTTGAAGTGTTGCTCAGTTTAGTTTTTCTCCCCGTCACCGGGTGACGTGTTGGTCCTTTTGAACGTGAGTCCTGCTTTGTAGTTTCTGAATTATCTTCACTTGCACATTTCCAGCATCATTATTTTCTCAGAATATCCCAGCATTCAGATAAAAATTGTAATTACTTCTCCACACCTCTCATTGAATGTCCCACCTATGACAGAGGCAGCTTTCTGTTTGTCGCAGCACCTGTCACGGTGTTCGAACCCAGCGGGAGAGTTGTCCGCTGAGGCGCGCACGACCGCTTGCGGCGGGATCTTGCTGTGTGCAGAGAGGTTTCCGCTTCAGTGCTTCTCGTAGAGTCAGACTGCACAAGCGAAGAAAGGCCTTTCGATCCGTCACGTCCCTGCTAGTCCCATCCGCTCGCACCCGGACCGCGACCCTCCGATCGTTTCTCATCCATTTAGAGATTAGCTTTATTTGTCGCAGGCAGCCTGTGCCGCTCTGCGTCAAATCAGATCGGCGAGGGTGGCGCTGGGCAACCCGCAAGTGTCGCCGCGCTTCCGGCGCCAACGTAACACGCCCGCGACTGACCCGTACGTCTTTGGAGAGTGGGAGGAAACTGGAGCACTGGGAGGAAACCCGCACGGTCATGCCAACTTCTTACAGGCAGAGGTGGGAATCGAAACCCAATTGGTGATCAGTGAAGAGATTGCGCTAACCGCCAGGTTACTGCCCCTCCTGCATCTATCCAAGCTTCTCTCAATCTGTATCCGCCACTTCCAGTGGCACTTCATGCCACCCTCTGAGTGAAGAAGCTCCCCCTCAGATTCCCCTTGGACATTTCACCTTTCACCCTTAACCCATGACCTCGAGTTCTAGCCCTCACCCAACCAGAGGGGGAGGGGAACCCTGCTTGGAGTCACCCAGTTTGTGCAGTGTATGTCTAAATGCCTCTTAAACGTAATTATATCTGATCCCACCACTTCTTCCATCAGTGCATTTCCCAATATCAACCACTCTCTGGGTCCACACAAAGGACTTCCCCTTATGCCCTGTAAAACTTGTTTTAAACCTATGCTCCACGATTGAGAAAAACATTTTGATCATTAACCCTCTCCTTGCCTCTCAATCTATCAGGTCACGTTTGGCCAGGTTTATCAGGAATGGAGGGTGTATCTTTTGAGGAAAGGTTGAGTGAGCGAGGGCTTTTCTCTTTGGAGTGGAGGAGGACGAGCGTTATTTCAATGGAGGTGTACGAGATGATAGGAGGCATAGATTGAGTGGACAACCAGAGACTTTCCCCAGGGCGAAAATGGCCAATTCGAGGGGGCATAATTTTAAGGTGATTGGAGGGACGTATAGGGGTGATATCAGAGTGGTGAGTGTGTGGAACACACTGCTGGAGTGGTGGTGGAGGCAGGTACATTCGGGACATTTAAGAGGCTCTTAGATGCGCACACGAATGACGGAAAAATGCAGGGCTATGTGGGAGGGAAGGGTTAGAATCTAATGATTAGATTGGTCCTGGAGCAGGTTAAAAGGCGCCGGGAGGATAGGTGTTAGATGCTATAATCAAAAAAAAAAATCAGCTTGTTCTGCATTTGTAATGGTGCGTGACGCATTTGAGTCAATTACAAGCAAAACTCTGACCTGGGGCGGGGGGGGGGGGCGCGGTCTGCAATGGCAGCAACGGAGTGAGTGGCCTGCAGTCGGTGACTGACTCTGCCCAGTGTCCGAGTAGCTGATGTGCTGCTGGGGCCGTGTGTGTGGAATGCACGCTGGATAACGTCGGGCTGTTATGTAAGTGTACAGCCCTGGGGAGAGAGAGGAAATACTGGAACGCGTTTACAATGTCTCTGAATGTATTGTTTGTGAAACCGACAATTAAAACTGCAGTACTACAGTTGAATTAACATCTTCCCTTAATGGAAAAATCACCAGTGCAAGGACGCTGATTAAACACACGATACAATAAGCTAACACAGGCATAGCTGAAGTCTGCAGCACAGGATATTGCCTGGTGTGGGCTGGTATGCATGTTTTATTAAACATTAACATAGAACGGTAAAGCACGGCACAGGCCCTTCGGCCCACAATGTTGTGCTGACCCCTAACCTACTCCAAGATCAATTTAACCCTTCCCTCACACATAGCTCTGTATTTTTCTTTCATCCATGCGCCCATCCAAGAGCCTGTTAAGTGTCCCTAATAGTACTGCCTCCACCACCTCCCCCTGGTAGGGTGTGTAAAATCCTCCTCTGGCAATGCCCTTATATTTTCCTCCAAACACCTGAAAATTATGCCATAAGACCATAAGATATAAGATCAGAATTAGGCCATTTGTTCCATCGAGTCTGCTCCACCATTTCATCAAGGCTAATCCCATTTTTTCCTCTCATTCCCAATCTCCTGCTTTCTCCCCATATCCCTTCATGCCCTGACCAATATAGAATCTATCAATGTCTGCATTGAATATACATGAAGACTTGGCCTCCACAGCCGCCTGTGGCAATGAATTCCACGGATTCACCACCCTCTGGCTAAAGATATTCCTCCTCATCTCTGTTCTAAAAGGACATCTCTCTGTTCTGAGGGTGTGTCATCTGGCCCAGGACTCCCCCACCATAGGAAACATCCTCTTCATTTCCTCTCTATCAGAAAATATCCAACCGCCCCTTGAAATAGCCATTTGCTCCGATCATCTCGTACACCTCCATCAAGGCGCTTCTCGTCCTCCTCTCTAAAAGAGAGAAGCCCCACCTATCCTCATCAGATACGCCCTCCAATCCAGGCAGCATCCTGTGGTAAATCTCCGACTCTCTCTGCTGCCTCCACATCCTTCCTATACTGAGGCAACCAGAACTGAAAAGAAAACTCCCAGTTGGCCTAACCAGAATTTTATAAAAGTGCAGTACACTTCGCGGCTCTTGAACTCAGAGCCCACTATGAAGGCCGACGCACCGTGCGCCACCTCGACCAGCCGATCAACCTGCGCAGCAACTTTGAGGGATCTATGGACGTGCCTCTGGTCGGGCTACCGACCTCTGTGTCTGGCCGTGTCCTTGTTCAAAGGGGAATGAACAGATGAGCTGGTTTGTAACGCACCGTTGAACTTGTGTTTGATGATCAGATTACGATTCAGGTTTATTTATCATACGGAACATACAGCGAAATGCATCGTTTGCATTTAGAACCACCACACCTGAGGATGTGCAAGTGTCGCCAACACAGCATCCCCATAATACTCAGCAGAACAACACAACAACGATATCCTCTGAATGGAATAACTCCACGAGTCGGGCAGCGTCTGGGGAGGGGAATAAACAGTCGGCGTTTCAGACCGAGACCTTTCATGGGAACTGATGAGTCCTGATGAAGGGTCTCGGCCTGAAACGTTAACTGTTTATTCCTCTCCATAGATGCTGCCTGACCTGCTGAGTTCCTCCAGTATTCTGTCTGTGTGTGCTGTTCTGGATTTCCAGCATCTTCAGAATCTCTTTGTGTTTCTGCATGGAATTAAAAAAGGCTTCAACCCCCATAGGATTGTCTCCACATTAGGCTTGGAAGCTCTTCTGCACTGACTTCACTTCACGGGGTAGGTGGGTACATCTCCACAGCCCTCTGCGGGTGTTAGCCGTGAGAAACTTCACTTGTATTGGGCGAAGTGGGCGTCAGCGTGTGACAGCCTGGGGAGAGGTATTGCTCCTTCCGGTTCCGTGCAGATCCTGAACGCTGGAAACGCATCCTGCTCGTCGTCCAAAATCCGGTTCCGGCTGAACAGAGGGATCTTGATGTTCCTGTTCATATCAGAAAAGGATCGCGATGGAGAGGCCACGTCCGTTGTGAGGTTTGGTTAAACTGTTCACTGCCTGGAATTCAGACACCATGACCCTCTTTACATAGTTTTAACAGCTGAATTTAATTTTTTTTTGGGGTGGGGGGGCAAGTACCTTAACAATGGAAAACTGGATGTTATATTCTGTTAAAGTGACATGGTGGTTCCTGGACAGTGTGGAAAGAATCACCATTGTCACAGTACATATACACTCTGGCCACTTTATCACCTACCTCTTGTACCTAGTAAAGTGGCCACTGTGTGTATGTTCATGGTCTGCTGCTGCTGTAGCCCGTCCACTCTAGGGTTTGACGTGTTGTGCGTTCAACCACTGTTGTGCTCTCCTACAACCACTGTTGTAACCTGTGGTTACTTGAGTTACTGTTGTCTTCCTGTCAGCTTGAACCCGTCTGGCCTTTCTCCTCTGACCTCTCCTATTCTGACGCTCACCGAACGATTTCATCGCACCATTCTTTGTAACCTCTAGAGCATGGCTCCCAAACCTGCGGTCCACGGGCCCCTCAGTGAATGGTAGGGGCCTGTGACGTAAAAATAATTGGGAACCCCCCCCCCCCACACTTAGAGACTGTTGAGCGTGGAAGAATCCCAGGAGATCAACAGTTTCTGAGATACTCAAGCCACCCCATCTGGCACCAAATATCATTCCACTGTCAAATCACTTAGAGCACATTTCTTCCCCCACTCCGATGTTTGGTCTGAGCAGCAACTGAACCTCTTGACCATGTCTGCATGCTTTTATGAGTTGAGTTGCTGCCACATAATTGGGTGATTAGATATTTGCATTAACAAGCAGATGGACCTGATGAAGTGGCCTCTCTGTTTCTGTTCCCTCTGGTCTACCACAGTATAACATCAGGTGTTGCATTAAACAGCTCAGAAACAGCCAGGGGAGTTCGAGTCACCGAGTTCACCTGTTGAAGCCTAACCGTGTGTGACATTCAGTGTAATCTCCGTGAGACGGACAGGGGGGCTACAGCTGGGTACACTGTCTTCAGCTTACTGCCTCGTGGTGTCGTATATTAGTCAGCTAGCCAAGGACGTCAGCCTGTCATGTCACAGAGCCAGTCATTAATAGAGCATAATTACCTGTGATTGATGAAGCCCACTCAGACGGAACGTTTATTTTCATCTAAATTAGTTCCCATTGTAAAGTATATTTGAGTAAAGGGCAGTGATGATTGAGTCTGTTGAAGGTCAGTGATCTTCGCCCTAGTGTACTTCTCTGCTTTTTACATAGTTAATGATAACAGCCAGTTTTCCTTCAGATGGGGTAATTACTGTGCTAGATGAAGGCTGTGGTTATCTGACCAGCGTAAACCTTGATTACAGGCTAGCTGCAGAGTCACAGGGAGCAGGGCATTTGGCCCGTTCTTCATTCCTGCCGTCACGACCCATTCAGTCTAGCCGCACACCTTTCGGATCGTCCTTTTGTTGGGGAAAACTTCTAAATCTCCCTCGCAGTAATTAGTGGATTCTGGTTCAACATCACCCTCAGCTGCGGGATTGTGCTTTCTTCCTCCCTTCTCTGTGATTTTATTTTATTCTGTCCTCTGGTTAGGGAGAAATCATTGTATGGTATTCTGGAAAAGCTGGCGTGGATTGGCAAGTACATGACTAATCAATCCACTGCCTTGTGTTGAATGAAGAAGAAAGCCTTTAACTCCGAGTGGAGTCATCGGGACGCCATCATGACGGCTTTTTTTAAAGCAGGCTTTCTTGTTTTAACGAGGCCGAGTTGCTAGCTCGACGCTCAACCGGGCACGGATGGAAAGCGTGCAAGGGAGTTGGCTGGATTCGAACTCGGGAGCCTTCGCTCTGAAGTCCGCCGCTGATGCCACTAGCCACCAGCCGGCGTTATGTTGAATGGTATCCTGGAAAAGCTGGCAAGGTTTATCAGTGATTAGCACGTACATGACTGTTCCATTGCCTTGTGTTGAATGGCATTCTGGAAAAGCTGGCATAATTTATTACGGATTGGCAAGTACTTGCCCAGGAAGCAGGTTGGCAGGGCTGTGGAGAAGGGGCAGGGGGGAATGGGTTAACTCACTGTGACACCCGAAGCTGGCAGTGGGATGATGGGCTGGACTGAGTTGGTCTTCTCCAGCACAAGGCTCCAAGGTTCATTGTAAAGGGAACTGTGGTTTCCATAACAGAAAATAGGAACAGACCAGCCAGCAATGTTCCCTCTGAGGTGTTTGCCACACACTCATCTTTTGCTACTGTTGCACAAAGAATTTGCTTCTTGAGGATGAACTTTAGGACCTGGGGGAGCCGGGGAGCTCAGGAGCCACCGTCCTCAGCTGCTGCTGAACCTGCAGTATTTTTGTTCCACTGACGGATGCCATTAATGCATTAAAATTAATGAATGGATAATTCTCAAATTATGTTTATTTCACTCTCTGCAAATTTATACTTACACTGGCTTACTCAGGACTCAACAGCAGCCGAGGACGGTGGTTCCTGAGCTCCCCGGCTCCCCCGGGTCCTAAAGTTCATCCTCAAGAAGCAAATTCTTTGTGCAATAGTAGCAAAAGATGAGTGCACGCCGCACACTCCTCACAGGGAACATTGCCAATGGTCTCTTGGATCTGAGTTTCATTTCGACACTTGAGAAATTTGGATAGGTACATGGATGTTGGGGGAGGGAGTATGGCGGGCTGTGTTCTAGATGCCAGTCGATGGAATTAGGCAGCATAATAGTTCGGCACAGACTAGATGGGCCAAAGGGCCTGTGACTGTGCTGTAGTGTTCTATGACTCTTCCATTCAGTACAGCCGCGCCCAGTCATCTGCCTCAGTACCATGCTCCCACCATCTCCACATACACCCTTAAGCATCCAGAAGTTTATCGACCTCCTTAGGTTTGCTCAGCACTTTGGTCTTTGCAGCAGTGTATTGCAAATTTGTGCCTCCTCATCTCAGAACTAAAACAGGTTTGTCCCATTCCACGGTCTCTCCGCTCTCACGGTGAGGCCATCCTCGGGTTGGAGGAGCAACACCACGTACTAATTAGGGTAGCCTCCAAAACTGATGGCATGAACATTGATTTCTCCAACTTCTGGTATTTGTGCCCCCTCCCCTTTCTCCTCTTTTCCATTCTTCACTCTGGCTCGCCTCTTCTCTCTTCTCCTCACCTGGTGCCCCTCCCCCTTCCCTTTCTCCCATGGTCCACTCACTTGCTCTCAGATTTCTTCTCCTGCCCTTTACCTTGTCCACCTCTCACCTTCCCTCTTCACTCTTGCCTCCCTCTCACCCACCCAGTCTGCTTCCTTCTCACCCGCCACCTTGTACTTCTTCCCTTCCCCCTTCCCTTCTTATTCTGGCTTCTTCCCCCTTGCTTTCCACTCCCGATGAAGGATCTCAGCCCGAAACATCGACAGTTGATGCCCACCCATAGGTGCTGTCTGACTTCCTGACTTTTGTTGCTTGAGATGTACTAGGATGCTGTGGGAGTTGAGTTTTGGGGAGAGGTTGTGCAGGGTGCGGAGTTAATTTTTGCCATTGTCTTCATCTCCAGGAGCCTCAAGCTCCAGAGATCTAGAAACCCCTCAAATGTGTTGTGGCAAGGAGCCCTGTGAAGAGTCTTTAAACCTTTCCTTGTGTGCAGGACAAATCATTGTCCCTTCCACAAACCACGGCCAGGAGAAATGTTGAAATGAAAATGTCGCAGACGATGAAAATCTGAAACGAAACAGAGAATGCTGAAAGCACACACCAGGTCAGGCAGCATCTGCAGGAAGAGAAATACGGTTAACGTTTCAGATCCAACACCAGGATTCCAGTTTTCATCCCTAACTGTGTCTAAGCTCTGCCACTTTGAAAGCAGAAAATGTGGGAGGAGCTGGCCACGTTGGGCAGCATCCGGAGGGAGAAACAGGGTGACAGCTATCCTCTCCTGACAAGAGCTGTGCTGTTTCAAGTTTCATCCCTTCTGCTTCTGATCAGTCTTTCATATAGTTCTAGACCACTGCCACCCACCAGGCCTTTCGGCCCATCAGGTCCATGCTAATCTGTTATTCTACCTAGTCCCATCAACCGGCAGCTGGACCATTGTTCTCCACACCCCACCAATCCATGTACTCACCCAAATTTAAATGTTGCAATCAAACCCACATCCACCATCTCCACTGGCAGCTCATTTAGATTAGATTAGATTAGATTTAACTTTATTGTCATTGTGCCGAGTACAGGTACAAAGTCAATGAAATGTAATTAGCGTCTGACCAGAAGTCCAAAAGAATAGTGTTATTTACAAAATAACTGCGAATAAAAAGTAAGTGCTACAGCACACAAATATAAAAGTACTGAGACAGTCCAATATGGGTGCAATACTGCTTAGCGCTGTGATGTGAAGTTCAGCAGGGTCACAGCCTCAGGGAAGAAGCTCTTCCTGTGCCTGCTGGTGTGGGAGCGGAGGCTCCTGTAGCGCCTACCAGATGGGAGGAGAGCAAACAGTCCTTGGTTAGGGTAAGATGCATGCTTGATAATGCTTTTTGCCCTGCCAGGCAGCGTTTATGGTAGATGTTCTCAATGGTGGGCAATTGGGTGCCGGTAATCCGTTGGGCAGTTTTCAGTACCCGCTGGATTGCTTTGCGGTCCGTACGGGACAATCGCCATACCTCTTGAGTATGAGATTTCATCCTCTGAGTGAAGAAGCTCCCCTTAAATACTTCACCTTTGACCCTTAACCCAAGACCTCTAGTTCAAGTCTCACCTGACCTCAGTGGAAAAAGCCTGCTTGCATCTACCCTATCTATACCCCTCATAATTTTGTATATCAAATCTCCTCTGATTCTCCTACGCTCCAGGGAATAAAGTGCTAACCTACTCACCCTTTCCCTATAACTCAGGTTCTGGCAGCACCCCTTGAAGTTCTCCCTGTGACTTTCAATCTTAGTGGTATCTCCATATTTTTCCTGCTTCTATTTTGGGTTTCCAGCATCAAACACTTTTGGCTTTCATTTTATACATTGGCAAGATTAGCTTTATTTGTCATGTGTCCATCAAAGCATTGAAAACAGAGAGTGGAAGGTTGGCAGCAGAGAGATGACTGGCATTCTGTGAGGTAGGGAGGAGCAGTGGCCTTAAATATTTACCTGCTTCATCAGGGAAGTTCATTCTCTGGAGCTTGTCAGAAAAGAATGATTTGATAGACTGTTTATTAACTGTCTCCAGGAAGTAACATTGTCAACTGTGATTTCATTCACGCCACTGATGGAATGGCACTTTCTGGTTCTTGCTTTCATTTGAATGGTAGGTTCCTTTGTTGCTTGTCGTTTAGACAGGCCATCAGCCTCCAGGTGCTGGCAAACCCTTCGGTGAGAAATGCTTGTTACATCGGAATGAGACTTGTGAGTTTCCAGCCACAGTGAGTGTGCACCTGGTGCTCCCCTGACTGCTGATGGAAAACAAGGAAATCGAGGGGGGGGGTGGTGGGTAGCTGGAGCAGACCACTCGGCCCCTCAGTCTGGCCCTGCTGTTCAATATGTTCAGGGGCGATCCGCCCAGCAAATTAGGAGAATGGGCAAAGAATTAGCAAATGGAATATAGTGTAGGCAAGTGTATGGTCATACACTTTGATAGAAGGAATAAAAGGAGAGACTGTTTTCTAAAGGGGGAGAAAATCCAAAAATCTGAGGCGCAAAGGGATTTGAGAGTCCCCGTGCAGGATTCCCTGAAGGTTAACTTGAGGGTTGACTCGACGATAAGGAAGGCAAATGCAATGTTATCGTTCATTTCCAGAGGACTAAACTATAAAACCATGGATGTAATGCTGAGGCTGTATTAGACATTGGTCAGACTGCTTTTGAAATATTGTGAGCAATTTTGGGCCACTTATCTAAGAAAGGATGTGCTGGCATTGGAGAGGGTCCGGGGAGATTCGGGAGAATGATCCCAGGAATGAAAGAGTTAATGTATGAAGAGCAATTGATAGCTCTGGGCCCATACTCGTTGGAATTTAGACGAATGAGGGAGGATCTCATTGAAACATCGAATATTAAGAGGCCTTGATAGAGTGGATGTGGAGAGGATATTCCCTTTGGTGGGAGAGTCCAGGACCAGAGGACACAGCCTCAGAACAGAAGGGCATCCATTTAGAACAGAGATGAGGAGGGATTTCTTTAGCCAGAGTTTGGAGAATCTGTGGAATTCATTGCCACAGACAGCTATGGAGGCCAAGTCACTCGGTGTACTTAAAGCGGAATTTGATAATTTTTGATTAGTAAGGGTGACAAAGGATATGGGGTGAAGGCTGGAGAATGGGGTTGATAGGGAAAATAAATCAGCCATGTTCGAATAGCGGAGCAGACTCGATGGGCCAAATTGCCTACTTCTGTTCCTATATCTTATGGTCTAATTCTAACTCGAAGATGCTCGACAAAGCAGTCCCCCAGTCTACGCCGGATCTCACCAATGCAGTGCAGGCCACATCAGGACCACCGGATACAGTTGATGACCCCAACCATATTTTTGCAGGTGAAGTGTTGCCTCACCTGGAAGGACTGTTTGAATGGAGGTGAGGGAGGAGGTGAATGGGTAGGTGTTGCACTTCGTTCACTTGCGGGGGTAAGTGCCAGGAGGGAAATTAGTGAGGAGTGGCGATTGGACAAGGGAGTCACAGAGAGAGCGACCCCTGCGGAAAGCGGAGAACAGGGGGAGATAAAGCTGTGTTTGGTGATGGATCCCATTGAAGTTGGCAGTAGTTGCAGAGGATGATGTGTTGGATGTGGAGGCTCACGGGGTGGTAGGTAAGGACAGGAGGAACTCTGTCCCTGTGAGGGGTGGCGGGAAGATGGAATGAGCACGGATGTCTGGAAAATGGAAGAGTTGCAGATGGAGGCAGCATCAATGGTAGAGGAAGGGAAACCCCGTTCGTTGGAGAAGGAGGACATCTCTGACGTTCTGGAATTACTTGTGCCAAATTCAAAGAATACAGAGGCAGGAATTGTCACCATTTCAGGCTTTGGGTGCTCTGAACAATGTGATGCATTTCATTCCGGTTTTAACGGTCAGGATAGAAACCTGTTCTGCCCCTTGCTGTGGTCCAGTTCTGACCACTCGTTCTCAGTTTAATCTTCCTTGCTGTCTCCGCCTGACTTGACAATTTATTTACTTATTGAGGCATACAGCACAGTGATGGGCCCTTCCAGCTCAACGAGACCAATTACAGCCATTTGACCAAGTAAACTACCCACCCATGCCTCTTTGGAATGTGGGAGGAAACCAGAGCACCCGAAGGAATTACTTGAGGGGGGAGCTTCTTCACACAGAGGGTGGTGTGGAACTAGCTGTTAGAGGAAGTGGTGGTTGCAGGTTCGATTTCAATGTTTAAGAGAAGTTTGGATAGGTACGTGGATGGGAGGGGTACGGAGGGCTATGATTGAGGTGCAGGTCGATGGAAGAAGGCAGAATAATAATTTAGCACAGACTAGATAGACCGAAGGGCCTCTTTCTGTGCTTTCGTGCTCTATGGCTATAACCCATCCCACAAATTACTCTGAAGTGTGAATGGGCAGGGCAAAGCTTTGCTGACGGTCCATTCAAGTCACAAAGAGGTTACTGCAGTAATGAGTATTCTCAGCTGACGGAACCCCCGCTGGACTGTGTTAGGGCAATCCAGCCAGTCCCACACACCCTCTCGCCCTCAGAATTCTTTCGTATCAGACACGTGCACAATTCCACTTGGAGCCCTTCAGTCAAATTCACCTCCATTCTTTCCCCTGCCCTCCTGCCATTTGGTACACGTGACCTGCGTTGCCTGGGCCGCTGCCGCTTGGCTCCTCTGCCCGTTGCGACGCAGTGGGTCAGGCGGCTGCCGCAGAATTCCTCCTGTCCTTCGTCAAGCTCCTTTGCTCCGTCCGCACAACAGTCGGGATCTCCTGGTGGCCACCCACTTTGATTCTGTTTCCCATTCTGACATGTGGGTCCATGGCCGGCCTTTGTCACGTTGAGCAGTAACACCTCAGATTCTGGGTAGCCTCCAACCTGACAGTATGAACATCGATTTCTCTAACTTCCAGTAATTTTACCCCCTCTCCATCCTCTCTTAGACCATAGACCATAAGATATAGGAACAGAATTAGGCCAATTGGCCCATTGAGTCCGCTCTGCCATTTCATCTTGGCCGATCCAACTTTCCTCTCAGTCCCAATATCTTGCCCTTTCCAGCATCATTTTCCAGTGGTCCGGTATCCACTCTCACCTCTCTTTTACACTTCATGTATCTGAAGAAACTTCTTTATATTATTGGCTAACTTACTTTCCTGTTCATTCCATCCTTACCTTCTTAATGACTTTTTAGTTGCCTTCTGTTGGTATTTGACAGCTTCCCAATCCTCTAACTTCCCACTAATTTTTGCTCTGTTATATGCCCTCTCTTTGATTTTCTGTTGGCTTTGACTTCTCTTGTTAGCCACAGTCGTGTCACCTTTCTTTAGAATACTTCTTCCTCTTTGGGATGTATATATCCTGTGCCTTCCAAATTGCTTCCAGAAATTTTAGCCATTCCTGCTCTGCCGTCATCCCTGCCAGTGTTCTTTTCCAATCAATTCTGGCCATCTCCTCTCTCATGCCTCTATAATTCTGTTTACTCCACTGTAATACTGATACATCTGACTATTTTCTCCTCAAAATTCAGGGTGAATTCAATGGTATTATGATCATTTTCCCCTAAGGGTTCTTTTACCTTAAGCTCTCTAATCATTTCTGGCTCATTGCACAACACCCAATCCAGAATAGCTGATCCCCTCGTGGGCTCAACCACGAGCTGCTCTAAAAAGCCATCTTTTAGGCACTCTAGAAATTCCCCCATGGCTATTGTAACACTGCCCTCTTCTATCTCCCATTGTAATTTGCGGACCACATCCTTACTTCTGTATGGGGGTCTGCATATAATTCCCATCAGAGTCTTTTTACCCTCGCAGTTCCTTAGCTCTATCCACAATGATTCAACACCTTCCGACCCTATGTAACCTCTTTCTAATGATATGATTTTACTTTTTATTAAAAGAGCAACTCCACCTCCTCTGCCTTCCTGCCATCCTTTTGATACAATATGTATCCTTGGACATTAAGCTCCCAGCTATAATCTTCTTTCAGCCATGATTCAGTGGTGCTTACAACATCGTATGTGCCAATCTGTAACTGTGCTGCAAGTTCATCTACCTTATTTTGGAAACTTTGCGCATTGAGATATAACACCTTCAGTCCTGTATTCACCCTTTTTGATTGTGTCCACCTTTTACGTTGCAACTCATCCTATTGACTTCAATTTTGTCCTATTATCAGCCTCCCCTTGCTGGGTTTCTCACTACACACTGCCTCTGTTTGTAAACCAACTACCTCATCTTCAGCACTATCATTCTGGTTCCCATCTCCCTGTCTAATTAGATTAAACCCACCTGAACAACTCTAGCCAAACTGCTCACAAGGTGTAACCTGTCCCCTTCGTACAGGTCGTATCTTCCCCAGAAGAGATCCCAATGATGAATAAATCTGAACCCCTATCCCCTGCACCAGTTTCTCAGCCACACATTCACCTGTCAAATCATCCTATTCCTACCCTCACTGGCATGTGGCACAGGCAGCCATCCAGAGATTACTACTTTGGAGATCCTGTTTTTCAGCTTTCTACCCAGCTCCCTAAAATCTCCCTTCAGGACCTCCTCATCTTCTCCACCTGTATCATTGGTGCTAATATGTTCCAAGACTTCTGGCTGCTCACTGACACCCTTGAGAATGCCATGGGCCCGATCTGAGATATCCTTGATTCTGGCACCAGGAAGGCAACATACCATCCGGGTGTCTCTATTGCACCCATAGAACCTCGTCTCTGTTCCTCTGACTAATGAATCTCCCATCAACACTCAGTCCTCTTCACCTCTCTGCTCTTCTGAGCCACAGCACCAGACTCGGTGCCAGAGACCTGGTCCCTGTGGCTCTCCCTGGGTGATGTCCCTCTCAGTAGTATCTAAACTTATATATGAATTATCAAGGGGAACGGCCACAGGTGTACTCCGCACTGGCTGTGCATTTCCCCTCCTTGTCCTGCAGCCTGGGGGTGACTGCCTGTCTCTCACAGCTGCAATAGTCAGTAGTGTATTTGGGCAAGTCTCTTCTAGCTTTGCACAATGTGATGGAGCAAGATTTGCCCATTCCTCCAGGTTAGTTAGGGAGTGGCGGTGGGCAGCAGTCTTGCCAGAGGTGTTCAATCAGGTTAGGGTGAGGATTCTGACTGGGCCACTCAAGGACATCAATTTTCTCCATTTGAAGCCACTCCATGTTTGCTCTGGCAGTGTGCTTTGGGTCATTGTCCTGTTGAAAGACAGACTTCCTCCCCAGTTTAAGAGTTCTGGCAGAGACTATCAGGTTTTTATCCAGGATCTCTACGTAGTTAGCAACATTCAGCTTCCCATCAGTCTTTGATGCTACAGGAGGGACAGTGTTACCTGGCTGGCCTGCAGTATGAGATTCACACCACACGTACCACCTAAAAAAGCACATCCTTGCTTGTGAAGACTTTGTAAAGCGTCACTTAGAAGATACCTTAAAGATGCGGTAGAAGGTCTTGTGGTCGGATGAGACGGAAGTGGAACTTTTAGCCCTCAGCACTAGCGGTGTAGATGGCATGAATCTAATAATTCACATCAGCTGGGTCACTCCATCCCCACTGTAAATACGGTGGAGTTTGCATCACGCTATGGAGATGCTTCTCCGCA
Source organism: Mobula hypostoma (assembly GCF_963921235.1). Lineage (NCBI taxonomy): Eukaryota > Metazoa > Chordata > Chondrichthyes > Myliobatiformes > Myliobatidae > Mobula > Mobula hypostoma. The sequence continues at coordinate 51,604,250 of NC_086118.1, forward strand.
GCAGGGACCAGAAATCTGGTCAGAATTGATGGGAAGATGAATGCTGCTAAATACAAGGAGATTTCTAATATTTAAAAAAAACTGCTAGCCTCTGCTGGAAAGCTTAAACTGGGGAGGAATTCATCTTCCAGCAGGACAATGACCCAAAGCCTACTGCCATAGCAACCACGGACTGGCTTCAAATGAAGAAAATTGATGTCCCGAGTCCTGATCGTAACCCCATCGAACATCTTCGGCAAGACCTCAAGGTTTCTGCCCACTGTCACTCCCCAGCGAACCTGGCACAACTTGAGCAACTTAGCTAGGAAGAATGGGCAAATCTTGCTCTATCATGTTGTGCAAAGCTAATAGAGACTTATCCAGGTAGACTACTGGCTGTAATAGCTGTGTGAGGTGGTTCAACTAAGTACTGAGCCAAGGGGGATGAATACTTTCAAACTGCTGACATTTCAGGTTTTGAATTTTTAGTCTTTCATGCTTTACAGTTTTCCCTGTTTTTTTTTGGGCTGCAGTGTGGGGAAAAAAGGGAGCACGTGATTCATGAAAAAAAATTCTCAGTTAAATTGATTAAAGTCCCTGGTTGTAAATCTCAATTATGTTTGGGGGCTGAGTACTTTTTCAAGGCATTGTAGATCACATATTTTCCCCATTGTGGTGTTTGGTCTGAACAACAGCTGAACCTCTTGACCATGTCTGCATGCTTTTCTGCATGAAGTTGCTGCCACGTGATTGGCTGATTCGATACTCGCATTAACGAGCAGGTGTACCGGTAGGTGTGCCTAATAAAGTGGCCACTTAGTACATATCAGAACAAATAAGTTGCTGTCTGAAGAGTTGTAAAACTCTCCGGTGAACAAGCCTGGAATAGTTTTTCATTGTGTTGTCTGAAAGTGCAAAGGAATAATTAGTAGTTTGAAATGAAAAAGAGCACATGATGTTAAGGCAATTACATTTCAAATGGATAAATTATTAACAATTCCGGCAAAATTGATAGTGGTTTACTGGTGTGAAATGGTGACATGTCAGAAGAGGAACTCAATTATATTTTTTTCTGAGATGAAGATTGCCTGAATCACAGATATCTCTGAGAGAATAACTTAAATATTCCTTTATCACTGACAAGAGTTGTAAAGTATCATTAAATCCCTCCTAATGTAAAAGCTTCCAGTGATGATCACTCTAAATGGGCTTTATATCAACTTGTATTTTCTTTTATTAAAGATAATGAAGCCCTTTGGCCAGAAATATATCAAGACAACATTTCAACTATAACAATTCATGAAACAATTAACTCAGTATTATTTGGTGATTACCAGGTACTGTATAACTTAGACCATAAGACCATCAAACATAGGAGCAGAATTAGGCCATTGAGTCTGCCCTGCCATCCCATCATGGCTGATTTATTATCCCTCTCAACCCCACTCTCCTGCCTTCTCCCCGTAACCTTTGACACCACACCTTTGATGCTAGAAGTAGGCCATTCGGCCCTTCAAGCCCACTTCACCGCTCACCGTGGCCATGCTGTTCACGCTCTTCACAAACACGCAGAAGTTGGTGCAGGAGCCTCGGGATTGGGAACTGTCGCTACCCCTCAGGCTCTTGGACCGGGAGGGGGGTGGATAACTACACTCAACTTCACTTGCCCCATCATTGAGATGTTCCCACAACCAGCTGACTCACTTTCAGGGACTCTTCAACTCATGTTCTCAATATTTATTTTCTATTTATTTATTTATTATTATTTCTTTCTTTTCATATTTGCTCAGTTTGTTGTCTTTCGCACTCTGGTTGAGCAACCCTTCATTCTTGTGTGACAGTTATTATTCTGTAGACTTATTGAGTATGCCTGCAAGAAAAGGGTTGTATATAGTGACATATATGTACTTTGATAATAAATTTACTTTGAACTTTGAACTCAGCAAGTGAAGCAGTATCTATGGAGGGGAATACCTATGGATGCTGTCATCTACCTGCTGAACAGAACCTACTCCCATTTGGATAGGCATGGCAGTACTGTGAGGATCATGTTTTTGATTTCTCAAGTGCCTTCAATACCATACAGCCCTCATTGCTGGGGGGGGAAAGCTCCGCTCCGTGCAGGTTGGCACCTCCATTGTATCTTGGACACTGGACCACCTGACTGGTACAGACCAGTTTGCACGGCTTCAGAGCTGTGTGTCAAACATGGCTATAAGCAGCACTGGGACCCCACAGGGGACTGTATTGGCTCCCTTCCTGTTTACCCTGTATACCTCAGACTTTAGGTACAACACTGAGTCATATCATCTGCAGAAACTCTCTAATGACTCAGCAATAGTTGGGTATATAAAGGGAGGTCAGGAGAATAAATATTGGGCCCTGGTGGAGGACTTTGTCAAATGATGCAAGCTGAATCATTTGCAGCTCAACATCAGTAAGACAAAGGAGATGGTGATGGACTTTAGGAAGATTAAGCCTGCACTGCTCCCTGTTACTATTGATGGTTAGGACCTACAAGTACCTAGGGGTCCACCTGGATGACAGACTTGAGTGGAGCACCGACACAGCCCGTGTATGAGAAGGGCCAGAGTCACTCTACTTCCTGGGGGGACTGAGGTATCTTTGGAGTATGCAGGCCTCTCCTTCATATGTTCTACCAGTCTGTTGTCGCTAGTGCAGTCTTCCATATGGTGATGTGCTGAGGCAATGCGTCAACACGGGTGATGCCAGCAGACTCAATAAACTGATTAGAGAGGTTGGCTCTGTTATAGGAGTCAAACTGGACACATGGGGGGCTGTGGTAGAACAATGGACCCTACGTTAAATCCTGGCAATCCCGGACAATGTTTCTCACCCTCAGCATGCCATGTTGGCTGAACAGAGAGGCATTTTTAGTAACAGACTAAGACAACTGTGCTACTCCAAAGATGCCATTCTTGTCCTCGGCCATTAGGCTCTATAATGAGTCAACCTAGAGCTGGGGAAGTGACGACCCTTCCTGTTAGACTGTCTGACTGTCTTATTTTTTTATTCTTTCATACTTATCTTTTAATATTTGTATATTTATACATCTGTGCACTTGTAATACTACCATGACACTGTAATTTCCTTTGGGATCAATAAATTTGATAAAGCCTGATAGAGGTGTACAAGATAATGAGAGGCATTGATCGTGTGGATAGTCAGAGGCTTTTTTCCCAGGGCTGAAATGGCTAGCACGAGAGGGCACAGTTTTAAGTTGCTTGGAAGTAGGTACAGAGGAGATGTCAGGGGTAAGTTTTTTACGCAGAGAGTGGTGAGTGCGTGGAATGGGCTGCCAGCGGCAGTGGTGGAGGTGGAAACGATGGGGTCTCTTAGCTCTTCCTTCAGTTAGTCCTGACGAAGGGTCTCGGCCAGAAACGTCAACTGTACCTCTTCCTAGAGATGCTGCCTGGCCTGCTGCGTTCACCAGCAACTTTGTGTGTTGCCAGGGTCTTTTAAGAGACTCCTGGATGGCTACGTGGAGCTTAGATAAATAGAGGGCTATGGGTAAAGCCTAGGTAGTTCTGAGGTAAGGACATGTTCTGCACAGCTTTGTGGGCTGAAAGGCCTGTATTGTGCTGTAGGTTTTCTATGTTTCTATAAGTATTTATCTAAATTGACAATGTTTTAGACCGGGACCCTTCACCCGGACTGTAAAGGACGACAGAATAAGAAAGGTGGGAGGAGGGAAGGGAAGGGAAGGGGTGCAAGCTGGTAGGTGATAGCTGAAGTCAAGTGGCTGAGTGGGGGAGGCGGGATGAAGTAAGAAGTTGGAAGGTGATAGGTGGAAGAGATAAAGGGCTGAAGAAGAAGGACTCTGATAGGAGAGGACAATGAATCATGGAGAAAGGGAAAGGAAGTGGGGTCCAGGAGGAGGAGAAAGGAAAATGCGGGTGGTGTCAAGGGAAGGGGTAACTGGTGAGCCTGAATGGGAAATGGAAAAAAAGAGAGAAGGGGAGGGTCTAGAAGCTACCAGTAGTTAGAGAAATTGATGTTCAGGCCATCTCTCCTTGACTTTTAAACTATTACAAGCCGATATGGCTGAAACTACTGTTTGAAGAGAGAGATGACAACAGACCTTGGTTCAAGAGATGTCCCTTGAGCCCAGAAAGCCAATGTGTGTTAAAATGCTTCAATAATTTTAAGGAATTTACCAACTCAAGTTTGTAAAAGTTCTAGTATTTAGCAATAAATTGCTTATTCTTCAGTGCTTAAAGCAACTAGTTTAGAAGAAAGTCGATTGTATGCATAATTATCTATATTCCTATATTATCTTGTCATAAGTTCCAAACAGTAGGCAAGGTCTCAGACGAAGTTAATTCAGTGTTAAATGTTAAAACCATAGCCATTACGTTTTTAGTTTGCTGTACATTTTAACGTTGCATTTATTGACAACAAAGCAGAGGGGATCACTAATGTATGGCATAAATCGTTTAAGTCCCGATTGGGATCATTTTGATCTTTACGATGTCATTTGTGTTTTCTCATTTTTATTCGGGAATTAACTTTCAGATTCCAGATCACTGCACAGAACGGTGTCATCTAATCGAATAATCTGTCTCTCCTTACATGCCTTCATTTTCATCTGCAATTCCTTTTCAGTACACCTTTTAACGTAGCTAACAGAGTGGGACCTTGGTCAGAATCAGGTTTAATATCACCAGCATGTCTTGAAATTTGTTAACTTTTCGGCAGCAGAACAATGCAATACATGATAAATATAGGAAAGAAATTGAATTACAGTAAGTATATATATATGTTAAAATAAGTAGTACAAAAATAGAAATAAATAATAATAATAAAAGTGTAGTAGTCACGGGTTCAACGTCCATTCAGAAATCAGTGGCAGAGGGGAAGAAGCTGTTCCTGGATCGTTGAGTGTGTGCCTTCAGGCTCCTGTACCTCTTTCCCAATGGTAACAATGAGGAGAGGGCATGTCCTGGGTGGTGGAGGTCCTTAATGATGGACGCTGACTTCCTGAGGCATTACTGGATACTACAGAATGAATTAGCTCCTTGTTTGCCTGGAGGGAGGTGGTAGATATCTTCCTCCCCACCCACCCCCCCTTCCGTGTGGTGAAGGTGGAAAGGATTAAGCTGCATTTGGTAGTGCCTTTCACAACTTCAGTGCCCTAAAGTGCTTCACAAGCAATGGAGTACACTTCCAAGTGCTTCCCCTACACAAGTAGATTAATTCCTGTGCTGGGGACATCTAGGGCCAGAGGGCACAGATTCAGAGTAGAAGGACGTCCCTTTAGAACAGAGATGAGGAGGAATTTCTTTATCCAGAGGGCGATGAATCTGTGGGATTCAATGCCACAGTCAGCTGTGGAGGCCAAGTCATTAGGTATGTTTAAATCAGAGGTTGATAGGTTGTTGATTAATCAGGGCATCAAAGGCTATGGGGAGAAGGCAGGAGAATGGGGTTGAGAGGGATAATATATCAGCCATGATGGAATGGTAGAGCAGACTTAATGGGCCCAATGGCCCAATTCTGCTCCTAGGTCTTATGATCTGTTCGGGAGCAAGGGGTGGGCACTTCGATCCTCAATCTTGCTCCACCAATCAGTGAGGTCCCGGTTAAACTGACTATAAAATCAACAACCCTCCTCCCAGTAACCTTCAGAGTGCACAGCGGCAGAGAACTTATGCTAATTTCCCTTTCTCTCTTTCCACTCCTGATGCTGTTACACTCTCACCCCTTCTCCTCATCTGCTTCCTCACCTCCTTCCCTTTCTCCCATGGTTCACCCTCCTCTCCTATCAGAGTCCTTCTTCATCCCCTTACCTCTTCCACCTATCACCTGCCGGCTTGTACTCCTCGTCACCTTCTTATTCTGGCGTCTGCCCCCTTCCTTTCCAGTCCTGATGGAGAGTCTTGGCCTGAAACGTTGACTGTTTCTTCCCCTCCATAGATGCTGCCTGGCTTGTTGAGTTCCTCCAGCATTGTATGTCTGTTCCTCAACTGGTACACAGTTGGCAACCTATGTACCACAATCTCATAATGACCAGGTGTTCTTGCATGGAGATGTGACTGAGGGAAAAGTATTAGCTGGGAGATTAGAATGAATTAACCCCACTGTGACATCTTGTACATCCACCTGCAATGTACTTTATTCTTTATACTTTATTGTCGCCAAACAATTGATAATAGAACGTACAATCATCACAGCGATATTTGATTCTGCGCTTCCCGCTCCCTGGATTACAAATCGATAGTAAATATTAAAAATTTAAATTATAAATCACAAATAGAAAATAGAAAAATGGAAAGTGAGGTAGTGCAAAAAAACCGAGAGGCAGGTCCGGATATTTGGAGGGTACGGCCCAGATCCGGGTCGGGATCCGTTCAGCAGTCTTATCACAGTTGGAAAGAAGCTATTCCCAAATCTGGCCGTACGAGTCTTCAAGCTCCTGAGCCTTCTCCCAGAGGGAAGAGGGACGAAAAGTGTGTTGGCTGGGTGGGTCATGTCCTTGATTATCCTGGCAGCACTGCTCCGACAGCGTGCGGTGTAAAGTGAGTCCACGGACGGAAGATTGGTTTGTGTGATGTGCTGCGCCGTGTTCACGATCTCCTGCAGCTTCTTCCGGTCTTGGACAGGTTGTATATCTGACCAACTGCTCTTCAAGGTGTAGCCTCCCCCCAGCACCCATCTCACGTCTCAACCTGGGTTTTGTACGTGGTTCCCTGGAAAGTCAATCCGTGTCTTTCCTATCCAAAGATCAACATGTGGATGTTTCCAGCGGGGGGGGGGGGGTGGAGGGTCTAGGTCCAGAGGGTGCAGCCTCAGAGTAGAGGATGTTCCTTTTGAACTAAGCTGAGAGGTAATTTCTTTAGCCAGAGGGTGGTGAATCTATGGAATTTGTTGCCACAGACGGCTGTGGAGGCAAAGTCATTGGGTATGTTTGATCAGGAAGGACATCAAAGGCCACGGAGAGAGGGCAGGAGAATGGTGGTTGAGAGGGAAAATAAATCAGCCACAATGGAATGGTAGGGAAAATCTGATGGGCTGAATGGCCTACTTCTGCACCTAAGTCTTCTTAGTTTTATGGACCTGTATCTCTTCTGTGTGGTGTACAGTTTTGGTCTGTTTGCCATAGAAAGATTGTACCTCAGAAGAAGCTGAGCAAAAGTTTACCAGATCAGCTCCCAGGATAGTGGGGTTGACGTAAGAAAGGTATTTAGTCGAGCAGGTCTTTAGCCTCGAGTTTTTTTTAATTTGTCATATTTACATCAAAACATACAGTGAAGTGCATTGTTTGTGTCAGATCAAACCAACAAGGATTGACCTGGGCAGCTCGTTAGCATCGTCACACTTCCAGTGCCAACATAGCACACCCACAATTCACTAACCCTGTCTTTACGTCTTTGGAATGCGGGAGAAATCCGGAGCAGCCAGAGGAATCCCCCGCGGTCACGAGCGGAACGTACAACCTCCTTAGAAACAGTGGCTGGAATTGAACTCGCTCTTACAGCTGGCGTTTAAAACAATTGTACTAACGGCCACACCCCATGGCAGGAAAATGACGCTGAGATTAAGAGTCAGCTGTGGATGATAGAACCGACTCGAGGGGCGAATGGCCTGTTGCTCCCACGTTGCCTCAGTGTTAGGGGGCTGAAAAGAGAAGTGTTGCCCCCATCTCGGGATGTTGCATTGGTGATTGATGAGAAAGAGGGACCGGCTGGTTAAAATGGGAGCCAGCGTGAGCGTTTAAACAGAGGCCCATCACCGACAGGCTGGGCCAAATGATCGTCAAAAAATGGCGTCACTGCTTAACAAGATCGGACCCGCAGAGGATTATCCACCTTACTGACCCGGGACGCTGGTGTACTGGTTAGCTCACCGCTGTTCAGCGCCAGCGATCACCGGCCTGGGTTCAATTCCCGCTGCTCTCGGAGGGGTTTGTACATTCTCCCCGTGACCACGTAGTTTCCCCCCACAGAACAGAGATGTACGGTTCAGGTCGCGCAGAGAAGATGCCGGGGGAGCTCGGCAGGTCAGGCAGCACAAGACTAAACGGTCGACGTTTCAGGCCGAGATCCTTCATCGGGACAGTTAGGGCTAGTAAGTTGTGGGCATGATGTTTGGTGCTGGGAGTGTGGCGACGTTTACGGGCTGCCCAGCACGGTCCCCCCCCCCACCCCATTGATTTGACGCAAACGGTGCATTTCACTGTATGTTTCGATGTACATGTGTCAAATAAAGCTTATCTTCAATCTCTGGTTCCCCGTGACCTCTCTTCTGCCCTGCTGTTAGAGTGCTTTGTCAGCCTTTCGGCTAGCAGTTCCCAGCCTGTTCTATGACACGGACCCCCACCATTAACCAGGGGTCTGGGAACCCCTGTTTGCGACTCTCTTGGGGTGGAAGGCCAGAACGATTGTCCTGTGACACTGCAGCAGTACCTGCAGATCAGCTGGGCGCTGCAGCATTTTCCTGTGCTGTTGTCCCTTTCAGCAGTGGTTTGTTAGTGCATTAGCTTTGATCCCAGTTACATGATTGCGGGGAGAAAGGAATACTCAGCTCTTAATTACAGAGGTTATTGTGTGCCACCAAGTGAAGCGAGTTTATACAAAGCAGGAAATTAATCTGCACTCCTCCTCCTCTCAATCCACTGCTAATGAGCAGGATAGGCTTTTGACTATTACAGCTTTCTTTTCGATTCATTCTCATCCCAGACTGAAGTGGAAATTTCCCCTGGGTATCTGTAATGAACGGCAATAGCTGGCTTCTCTGCTGCTTCCAGATGGCATTTGTCGTTGTCCTCGCAGTTTCAGGATGTGGTGGAATGTGCATGGCTCGGGTGGCAGCCGGCAATACCGGAGGCAGTTTCCAGATTTCCGAGAGGGAATTCCGCAGCGTTCAGTCTGGGCCTAACCTGACATTCCAGTCTTCCTTTGTGTGCAGTTTTTCCTTGATTCTATCATACTTCCGTGAATCACTGCAAGAAAATGAACAGCCATCAGATTTCTGAACAATGAACCAGTCCATGAACTCTACCTCAGTACTGTTTGCTCTCTATTTCTACTTATGTAATTATATATATATATATATATATGTAAATATGTGTACATGTACACAAAAATATATATTTAGTTAAATATATAAATACATAAAATTTGTATAAATTAAATTTAAAGTGTGTGTGGTGTGTGTAAATATATATATATATATACATATACACACACACAGTATGTGGAAGTTTTAGGCGAATATGTATAGCTAGGGTGCCTAAGACTTTTGCACAGGTGTGCAGTTGTCAACATGAGACAAAGAGCGAGTTCTGTGAATCTGTGAGGAGCAAAAAGGATTTTGGGGATGGCGAGGGTAGAGCACCACGGGAGGGGTGTGGGACAGGTGGCAGAGAAGGAATACCGGGGCAGGATTTGCCACGGGTGCAGCCACACCCAGCCCTGGGACGCCAGGCAAGGGTCATTTGATTTCAAGCAACTGGTTCATCGCTCATTACGGAATCTCTCCCACTTCCTCCCCTTTTCCTGTCCCTTCCCACTCTCAGTCCACAATGGAGACCCATATCGGAATCAGGTTTATCATCACTCACGTATGTCATGATTTTGTTTCTATGGCAACAGTACAGTGCAGTACATAAAATTACTGCAGTACTGTGCAAAAAGTCTTAGGTACCCTGGCATGTGTCTAAGACTTTTGCACAGGACTATATATGTACAGTGTCTTATTGTAATTTAAAGCTTTTTATGTATTGCATTGTCCTGCTGCCTCATTTGGGAAAGTGGGGATGGTCAGCCATGGCTGGTGGCTGATCTAGCAGAAAGAAAACTGATCTCCTCCCTCTGTTGCCTTGCGGCTGTACCCACTCACGGGAAAGGCTTCGGGAGTGAACTGCGAGGAAAACTCCAGAGCTGGATGGAGTTCCTAAGTTGAGCTCAACGCTGACGGGCAACTCCTGCTTCGCTGCCAGTGCCAAACCGTATCGGTCTCTGCCGTTCCTTTCGATTCATCGGCTTCGTGGAGAGGGGGCACTTGCTGCACGGGCAACAGCTTGCTCTCCATATCGTACTTATCATTTGGGGAAGTGGGGGCTTAGACAGAAACGGGGACTACAGAAGGACTTACACCCATCAGGAGGATTGGCAGATGGAATGCAGTGTCAGGAAGTGTATGGTCACGCTCTTTGGTAGAAGGGATAAAAGCATGGACTATTTTCTAAATGGGGAGAAGATTCAAAAATCCAAGGTGCAAAGGGACTTGGGAGTCCTTGTGCGGGTTGCGTTGGTGGTGAGGAAGGCAAATGCAATGTTAGCATTCGTTTTGAGAGGACTGGAATATAAAATAAGGATGTGATGCTGAGGGCTTACAAGGCGCTGGTGAGGCCTTATTGTGAGCAGTTTTGGGCCCCTCATCTGAGAAATATGTGCTGACATTGGAGAGGTTCATGAGAATGATTCCAGGGATGAAAGGCTTATCATATGAAGACATAGCTTCAGAATAGAGAGATGACCATTTAGAATGGAGATGAGGAATTTGTTTAGCCAGACAATGGTGAATCTGTGGAATTTGTTGCCACAGGCAGCCGTGGAGGCCAATCTTTCTGTATATTTAAGGCAGAGGTTTATAGATGCTTGCTAAGTCAGGGCGTTAAAGGTTATGGGGAGTAGGCAGGAGAATGGGGCTGAGAGGGAAATGGATCAACCACGATCAAATGGTGGGACAGACTCGATGGGCCGAGTGGCCTAATTCTGGTATTACTCTGGCTTGCCTATTGTGTAGTCAGCTGGGATCCAACATCTGTGGGCAACCCCGACCAGTGGAGGGCTGCCCCAAAAACAACAGATTTCACATGTCACAAAAACAACATTCAACAATTATAGAGAACAAAGAAACATAAAAAAGTAATGTTGGAGGTTAAAGTATGGATCTGGAATAGAATGTGTAGAAAGAATCAGAGTCAGGTTTAATATCACCAGTACATGTTGTGAAATTTGTTAACTTTGTGGACGCAGTACAACGCTATACATGATACTATAGGGGAGAAAACGGAATTACAGTAAGTTTACAGCAGTGTATATTAAATAGTTAAATAAGTTGTGCAAAAACAAATAAAACAAAAGTAGGTAGTGTTCATGTGTTCAATGTCCATTCAGAAGTCGGATGGCAGAGGGGAAGAAGCTGTTCCTGAATCGTTGAGTGTGTGCCCTCAGGCTCCTGATGGTAACAGTGAGGAGGGGGCATGCCCTGGGTGCTGGAGGTCCTCAATAATGGATGTTATTTTTTTGAGGTATCACCTCCTGAAGATGTCCTGGACTCTACAGAGGCTCGTGCCTGTGATGGAGCTGACTAACTTTACAACTTCCTGCAGCTTACTTCGATCGTGTTTGGCAGTCCCCCCACCATACTAGATGGTGATGCAGCCAGGCAGAAATGCTCTCCACAGTACATCTGTAGAGGTTTTTGGGTGATTTAGATGACAAAACAAATCTTCTCAAATTGCTGCTACATCGATATGTTGGCACCACATTAGGTCCTCAGAGACATTGACACCCAGGATCTTGAAACTGCCCACTCTCCACTTCTGATCCGTCCTTGAGGGTTGGTTCATGTTCCCTCATCTTACTCTTCCTGAAGTCCACAATCAGCACTTTGGTCTTGCTGACGTTGAGTGCCAGGTTGTTGCTGCAGCCCCACTCCACTAGCTGGTATACCTGTACGCCCTCTCGTCTCCATCTGAGATTCTACCAACAGTGGTTGTATCAACAGCAAATTTATAGATGGAATTTGAGCTGTGCCTGACCACAGTCATGGTGTAGAGAGAGTAGAGCCCCCTGAGGTGCACCAGTGTTGATTGTCAGCGAAGCAGAGGTATTATTTCCAGTCCGCACAGATTGTGGTCTTCCAGAACATAACTACTGAAATAAATATTTAAGTAGAAGCATGGATTATAAAAAGTGGTTAGAAGTGTGTACAGTGCAATGGCTGAGGTAGTAGATAGAGGGTTGGAGGAGGGGGATGGAGACTGGAGTGGCTGATCTGCCACTGCCAATCTCATCATTCGTGAACCTCCTACCATTCTTTCACTTGTTGAATTATTGCCCTAATAAGACCATACCGGAGCAGAAGCAGGCCATTCGGCCCATCGAGTCTGCCCCGCCATTCAATCATGGGCTGATCCAATTCTTCCAGTCATCCCCACACCCCTGCCTTCTCCCCATACCCTTTGATGTCCTGGCTAATCAATTACCTATCTATCTCTGCCTTAAATGCACCCAATGACGGCCTCCACAGCTGCTCGTGGCAACAAATTCCACAGATTTACCACCCTCTGACTAAAGTAATTTCTCCGCATCTCAACTCTAAAAGGATGGCCTTCAATCCTGAAGTCGTGCCTTCTCGTCCCAGGTAGGAAATAATTTTGCCATATCTAATCTGTTCAGGCCTTTTAACATTTGGAATGTTTCTATGAGATCCCCCCTCATTCTCCTGAGCTCCAGGGAATACAGCCCAAGAGTTGCCAGACATTCCTCATATGGTAATCCCTTCATTCCTGGAATCATTCTCGTGAATCTTCTCTGAACCCTCTCCAATGTCAGTATATCCTTTCTAAGATAAGTAGCCCAAAAATGCACACAATACTCCAAATGTGGTCTCAGGAATGCCTTATAAAACCTCAACATCCCTGCTCATATATTCTATACCTCTAGAAATGAATGTCAACATTGCATTTGCCTTCTTCACCACTGACTCAACCTGGAGGTTAATCTTTAGGGTATCCTGCTCGAGGACTCCCAAGTCCCTTTGCATCTCTGCATTTTGAATTCTCTCCCCATCTAAATAATAGTCTGCCCGTAACACTACCCATGATTAAACTCATGCCATACAGACTGTATCTAGTCCTTAATGAAAACCATGAAGCATTTTATTTGAATTACTGGAAGCATTTAAGTTACTGTCTGCAAGTTGGGCCATTCATAATCTGACGATGAGAGTGCGCTGTGGGAGGTTTCTGGAGATCGAGATCAGTTGAGTTATTGGGAACGAAAGAGCGCACAAAAGGGTGGTCTGTGCACTGGTAAAGCTTGTCAGGAGTTAACATGAACAAGCTGAATTTCTTTAGCTGCCTGAGGAAGTAGGAGTCGTCGGTGAGCTTGCTTGGTCGTGGCGTTAACATGGTTGGATCAGGTCGGGATGTTCACACCTATAACTTAAAACTTCTTACCAAGTTTTATAGCCCCATGTGATAGTTCCCCCAAGGCTGCGTGGGGTGGTGACCTCTGACCCAGGGAGCTCCCTTTCTCCACACCCGGCGGGGATGGGGCAGTAACCGCTCTTTGTCCTTACGGATTCCAGGCTGTACGACGTTGGGGGACAGCGGACGGAGCGGAGGAAATGGATTAGCTGCTTCGAGGACGTGAGAGCGGTGCTCTTCGTGGCGGCCTTGAGCGGATACGACATGTCGCTGCTGGAGGAGCCATCCGTGGTAACGTTCTTTGTCAGGAATCTGCCTGTAGCCTGGTTCAAAGTTCAAAGTGAACTTATTGTACGTATGCTACTGTGCAAAGTTCATAGGCACACTGATGTATAGTTAGGGTGCGTAAGACTTTTGCACAGTACTGCAGTAATTTTATGTATCGCACTGTACTGCTGCCACAACAAAAACACGTTTCATGACATATGTGAGTGATGATAAACCTGATTCTGATTATGGGTCTCTATTGTGGACTGAGAGTGGGAAGGGGGCAAGGGAGAAGGGAATCATGGTTGGGAAAAGGGGAAGGGGGCAGGAAGCACTGGAGAGATATTCTGTAGTGATCGATAAACCATTTGTTTGGCATCAAATGACCTTGCCCGGTGTCTCAGGGCTGGGTGTGTCTGCACTTAAGCTTTAGTGATTAGTTCCTCCCTCTGATCAGTCTGTCCACTGGGGTTCAGTCTCTTCCCCCCATCCCAGTGCCCAGCTTCTGTCCCTCTGGCTTGGGGGAGGCCCGCCTCCCCTTATCTGTCAGTTCCATCACAAGGTCATAGAAGCAGGCCAAAAAATTATACAGCCCTATGTATTACAGTAATTCAGCTCTGTGACTGTATGCCCACTTCCTGCACAGACAGAATTAACACGCACAAAATGCTGCAGGAACTCAGCAGGTCAGGCAGCATCTGTGGAAAAGCATGAAGAGTCGTCGTTTCGGGCCGAGACCCTTCTTCAGCACGGGAAGATGCCGGAATAGGTGGGAGGAAGGAGGATAGCTGGACGGCGATAGGTGAAGCCAGGTGGGTGGGAAAGGTTAAAGGACCGGAGGTGAAAGAATCTGATAGGGGAGGAGAGTGGACCTCAGGAGAAGGGGAAGGATGAGGGGCATCCGGCGGAGGGGGTGAAGAATTAAGAGGCCAGCGAGGGGAATAGAAGAAGGGGGAAGAGAGAAGAAAGTAAATTACCGGAGGGAGAAATTGATGTTCCTGCCACCAGTTTGGAGGCTGACTAGACAGGATATGAGGTATTGCTTCTCCACACTGAGCGTGGCCCCATCGGGACAAAAGAGGAGGCCGGGGACCGACATGTCGGGATGGGAATGGGGCGGGGAATTAAAATGGTTGGCCGTGTAGGATTACTCTTCCTAGTCGGCATACGTTGGGTAGTTGCTCTGCAAGTGACTTCCGTTCAGATTGCGAGGGCAGCCCTGAATTCCCAGCCGCCTTTCGCTCTAATCCTGCAGCACACTCCCGCTCTGACCTGTTGTATCTGTTCAACACCTCGTCGTCCCACTGGACCAGTGGCAGGTACGGGGCCTGGAAGGTGCCCGCAGGCGACAACGGCTGAGCTGCTGATCTGAAAGAGGAGCTTTTGAAAAGAGCTGAACCTGAATTTCTGTAGCACCTGTCACATGTACCCAAGGGTGTTGGTGCGGAGGAGCAACACCTCATATTCCGAGTGGGTAGCCTCCAACCTGACGGCATGAACATCCCCCTCACCCGCCAGCTTGTTCTGCTTCCCCTCCCCCCAACTTATTCTGGCTTCTTCCCCCCTCCCTCTCCAGTCCTGGTGAAGGGCTTCGGCCCAAAACTTCGCCTGTTTGTTCCTTTCTAGAGTTCCTCCGGCATTGTGTGTGTGTTAGCCAGAGGAAGTACTGTTTTCTTTAGACGTATCGTGATGTGGCGGAGGAACATTGGAACCTGCAGGGTTTGATATCGAATCAAACTATTTCTGCTGTGTGCTCCTTTTCTTCCCACAATTATGCGCTGTTTTAATGGGCTGTTTTAATTTTATTTTTTCCACCTTATCACAGACTTTCCCCACCCCCCGTATTCTCCCCCTGCCCAATTTACACGTCCATTTCTAATGAAAAGTCCCCGAAGGCTGACTGTCTCTCTCTGCACTGAGGCTGTCTGATTTGCCAAAGCCTTCCAGTCTCCTGTCTCTCCTTCAAATGCCGATTTTGCGCCTGTGACCCACCTGCTCCGGTCTCCCTGTTCTGGCACCGCTTCTACTCTACCCTGTTTATTGGGTTGACTCGCTCGGCTTGCTTTTCCCACCCAGCAGCAACGCTTTGAACTCCTCGCCGTCACATTTCATCTCCCACCTGTCCGCCCCTTCCTGCAGCTCTTTGTAGTCAGCTTCAATACACCTCGCTGCTCACCACTCCTCCCAGCTTTGTGTCATCGTTGAATCATTAGAAAATTCATGATGCTGAGAGGGGACTGCTCAGCCCATCGTTTCCCGTGCTGATGGAGAGAGATCTCTCTGTCTAATCCTGCCCTTCCCGGCTCTGGCTCCGTAACCGTGTTTAAATGCTCCCTATTTAAATAGCCTAGCGGTTAGTACGACACTTCACAGAGCCAGTTGCAAAGGTCGGGGTTCGATTCCCGCCACTGTCCGTAAGGAGTTTGTACGTTCTCCCTGTGACCGTGTGGGTTTCCTCCGGGTGCTCGGGTTTCCTCCCACAGTCCAAAGTTAGGGTTAGTGGGTTGAGGGTGTGCTATATTGACATCGGAAGCCTGGCAACACTTGCGGGCAGTGCCCGGCAAAATCCTTACTGAATTGATTTGATTTGACACAAGCTATGCATTTCCATGTACGGTCACATGACAAAGTTAATCTTTGTGACACAGGGCCATTCAGCCCATCTGGTCTGTGCTAGCTTACCTGCTATTTTCCTTATAACCCTGCAGGTCATGGCTGGTTGTCCTGTTTAAATGTGGAGGGGGTTTACTGCTCCCTTGGGCAGTGAGTTCCGGGGCCCCCGGGTAGAAATATTTTACCTCTGTTGCTTTTGCCAATTACTCTGCCCCTGCTTTTTGGCATCACTGGTAATGCGAGGGAGTTACGTCCCTACCAAAGGAGGGGTAAGGCATTCCTCCCTCCTCTAGTCTGCAGGTCCCCCCTCCCCCCCGGGCAGGGTGTAGCACCTGCTTAGCCCCCCCTCACCTCCCGATCAGGGTGACATGAAGCCATGGGGTCAGGTGGTGGATGGTTGTATGAGCAGCTGGTGCAGATCACAAGTCCTGGTTATGTGACTACTGACACCAGGCAGACAATCTCTGACGAGTATCAATAATGGCTGGGGTCACCCCTCTTGTAAAGACACTGCCCAGAAGAAGACAATGGCAAACCACTTCTGTAGAAAATTTTCCCAAGAACAATCATGGTTATCACCCACTTCATATGACACAGCACATAATGATGTCATATGACACGGCACATAATGATGTCATATGACATGGCACATAATGATGTCATACGACATGGCACATAATAATGATGTCATACGACACAGCACATAATGATGTCATACGACGGCACATAATAATGTCATATGACACGGCACATAATGATGATGATGATATGATGGTTGTACAGGAAGAAGGTCCCTCACCTTCATTCACAGCTCTATAGGAGGGTAGGATTAGAACAGAGTTCCCAACCCTTTTTTATGTCATGGACCCCTCCCATTAACCGAAGGGTGCATTGCACCCCAGATTGGGAACCCCTAGATTAGAATATTCTTAGTGTAGATTGAAAGACTGGCAGGACATCATGGGCCAGAGGGCCTGTACTGTGCTGTGGTGTTCTATGTTCTCATCTCTCTTCCTAATTTCAGAATACTCTTCAGAACTAAAAGCCGTCTCTGTTATCAGGATACAATTAAGTGACGTACATTTCTGAAGCCGTTTTCCACGGCTGACTGTAAACTCCAGGCAAGACTCTGTGTGGCTGCCTGAGTTCAGGAGACACTCTGGTGATGTGACTCTAACCTCTCCTTCTCTCTCTCTATACCTTCCCTCCATTCCAGAACCGGCTGCAGGAGAGTTTGAGGCTCTTTTCCTCCATCTGCAACAACATCTTCTTCAGGAACACCTCCATGGTAGGTCACCTTCATGAGAAATTGATCACGTCCATGCAAATAACTCAGGTCGATAAATGAAAAGAGGACAATGTGGAAACACTCAGCAGGCCAGGCAGCATCTGTGGAGAGAGGAACTGTGGGCGACCTTACATTGAGAAGAGGAAGAGGGGAGTGGGTGAATGAGTGAGATTGCTCTCCAGAGCTGTGGGTGCCGTGGTACTGTGGTGGCTAGTGTAACACTTCACAGCACCGGCGAACTGGGCTCAGTTCCCACCGTGCTCTGTAAGGAGTTCCCTGTGCCCGAGTGGGTTTCCTCTGAGTGCCTCGGACTCCCCCCCACATTCCAAAGACGTACAGTTAGGGTGTGGGATAGTAAGTTGCGGGCATGCTACATTGGCGCAGGAAGCGTGGCAACGCTTGTGGGCTGCCCCCAGCATAATCCTCGGACTGTGTTGGTCATTGACACAAATGACGTACAGTGTCACTCACAACACGCTGGAGGAACTCAGCAGGTCGGGCAGCATCCGTGGAAACGATGAATCAACGTTTTGGGCCGGAACCCTTCGTCAGGTTCTGGCCCGAAATGTTAACTCATCGTTTCCATGGATGCTGCGTGACCTGCTGAGTTCCTCCAGCGTGTTGTGAGTGTTGCTTTGACCCCAGCGTCTGCAGATTATTTTGTATTTATGATGTACAGTATTTCACGTTATGTTTCATAGAAACATAGAAAATAGATGCAGGAGTAGGCCATTCGGCCCTTCGAGCCTGCACCGCCATTCAGTATGATCATGGCTGATCATCCAACTCAGAACCCTGTACCTGCCTTCTCTCCATACCCCCCGATCCCTTTAGCCACAAGGGCCATATCTAACTCCCTCTTAAATATAGCCAATGAACTGGCCTCAACAGTTTCCTGTGGCAGAGAATTCCACAGATTCACCACTCTCTGTGAGAAGAAGTTTTTCCTCATCTCGGTCCTAAAAGGCTTCCCCTTTATCCTCAAACTGTGACCCCTTGTTCTGGACTTCCCCAACATCGGGAACAATCTTCCTGCATCTAGCCTGTCCAATTCCTTTAGAATTTTATACGTTTCAATCAGATCCCCCCTCAATCTTCTAAATTCCAGAGAGTATAAGCCTAGTTGATCCAGTCTTTCATCATATGAAAGTCCTGCCATCCCAGGAATCAATCTGGTGAACCTTCTTTGTACTCCCTCTATGGCAAGAATGTCTTTCCTCAGATTAGGGGACCAAAACTGCACACAATACTCCAGGTGTGGTCTCACCAAGGCCTTGTACAACTGCAGTAGAACCTCCCTGCTCCTGTACTCGAATCCTCTTGCTATGAATGCCAGCATACCATTCGCCTGTTTCACCGCCTGCTGTACCTGCATGCCCACTTTCAATGACTGGTGTACAATGACACCCAGGTCTTGTTACACCTCCCCTTTTCCACCAGGTACAGGACTGTGTGGAAGTCCTAGGCACATACAGTATTTAGCTCAGGTGCCTCAGACTTTTGTGTAATACCTAGTAATTTTATGCCTTGCACTGTACTGCTGCCGCAAAGAGAAAAAGCAAATTTCATGACGTGTGTGAGTGAAGACAAACCTGATTCTGATATGAGTCCCAATGTAGACTGAGAGTGGGAAGGGGGACAGGGAGAGGGGAGTCCTGGTTGGGGAAAAAGGGGAGGGAGGTGAGAGAGTGAGAGACATTCTGAAATGATCAATAAACCGATTGTTTGGAATCAAATGACCTTGCCCGGTGTCTCAGGGCTGGGTGTCTCACACCCCTCCTACGGAACGCCTCCCTCGCCGTTCCCCACATCCTTTGCTCCCACCAGATTTACACACTTGCTGTCCGCTCCAGGTTGACAAATACAGTGCTGTGTAAAAGTCTTAGGCACCCTAGCTATATATACGTGCCTGAGACTATTGTACAGTACTGTACATGTGACAAGTAATTCTAATCTCTAAATCTTTAATTCAGTGGGTTATTTCCCTCCAGAGATATTGTCCTCTGTAGTTTATTATCTTCCAGCATCTGCGGGATCTCTTGTGTTTCAGAGATGTAGGAAACCGTTTTCACCTGAAGTCTGTGACTATTTGCTGCGTTCGGCTGATTGCAGTTCTGTTGTGGGGATGCCTTGTTGGTGTCAGAGGCATGGTGACGCTCGCAGGCTGCTCCCAACGCAGTCCTGGTGTCGTGTTGATCATCACACTTCTCTGTCTGTTTCCGTGGACATCTTTGAGCTGGAGAGAAGAGAGGGGAGGGGAGAGGGGATGTTGGGGCCAGGAGAAGAGCCACCTTTTGTCCAGACCTGATGTCTCCTCAGACCTGTGGTGAGGTGGTTTATTGTGTAAAACAGAAGATGTGGTAGTCCACAGCCTGTGTCATATGCTCCTTCCAATGCATGAGTTTGCTCTAGTAGATGCAAGTGGGCAGCGTCTCTGGTCTGGGAGCAGCTGGGGAACAGTCTGGTCTGGGAGTAGGTGGGGAGCGTCTCTGACCTGGGAGCCGTCTCTGGTCTGGGAGCCGTCTCTGGTCTGGGAGCCAGTGGGGAGCCGTCTGTAGTCTGGGAGCAGCTGGGGAACAGTCTGGTCTGGGAGTAGGTGGGGAGCGTCTCTGACCTGGGAGCCGTCTCTGGTCTGGGAGCCAGTGGGGAGCGTCTCTAGTCTGGGAGTAGGTGGGGAACCGTCTGGTCTGAGAGTCAGTGGGGAGCCGTCTGGTCTGAGAGTAGGTGGGGAGCGTCTCTGGTCTGGGAGTAGGTGGGGAGCGTCTCTGGTCTGGGAGTAGGTGGGGAGCGTCTCTGGTCTGGGAGCTGGACAAGAGGAGGGAGATGTAACTTGTGGGCGGAATGGTGAGGGAACTGGATAGGTGATGGAAGAGGCTGTGAGGAGACGTCAGGATCAGATAATCTTTATTTGTCACACGTACATCGAAACGTGCAGTGAAATATGCCATTTGCATCAAATCAAATCAGCAAAGATGTGCTGGGTAGCTGCCCACAATTGTCACTACGCTTTCAGCAGCAACAAAGCATGCCCACAACTCACTAACCCTGTCCTTAACTGTACGCCTTTGGACTGTGGGAGGAAACCGGAGCACCCAGAGGAAACACACGGTCACAAAGAGAGCGTACAAACCTCTTACAGACAGCAGCGGAACTGAACCTGGCTGTAATAGTGTTACCCTACCATGACCATGGCCTTAACATCCACAAAGGGAAAACTAAAGTCCTCAATATCACTCAGCCTGCAGCGGTCAAATCGATCTGAGGGAAAAGTCCAGTTGAGTAGATAGAAGCTTTCACCTACCTAGGTAGTGCCATTGCTGGCCAGGGCCTCATCGATGCGAATGTCAAGGAAAGGACTGGCAAAGCTAAGCCAGCTTTCATCCAGCTCAAGAGCTCCGATGCTCCAGGGAAACGTCGCAATTCACTAAGATCTGACTGTCCGACTCCAGCGTGAAGTCAGTTCTGTGCGGGGCGGGGAGGATGGCAGAGACTGTCATCAGGGAGGTGTAGGCCTTTCTCAACAGCTGCCTGAGAAAAATCCTCCGGATCTCTGGCCCGAAGTTATCAGCAGGACGGATCTACGTTGTGTCAGCCAAGCACCAACATCACCGGGGGAAACGTTATCATGGAATCCCCAGGGAAAGCTGGAGAGACTGGGCAAAGAACGCCTGGCGACACGAACTTGAGGCTGACGCCAAGAAGATGGACTACAGCTGGGGGGCAACTTAAGAAGGCTGGCGCGGGATAGAGGACCATGGTGAGCCGCTGTCGGCAGCCTGTGCCCCAGTCGGGGTGATGGTCTCACCAACAACTGACTGCACCCCTTACTTAATAAGTTCCTGTAACCCTCCACCATAGTCATAGTCATACTTTATTGATCCCGGGGGAAATTGGTTTTTGTTACAGTTGCACCATAAATAATAAATAGTAATAGAACCATAAGTAGTTAAATAGTAATATGTAAATTATGCCAGTAAATTATGAAATAAGTCCAGGTCCAGCCTATTGGCTCAGGGTATCTGACCCTCCAAGGGAGGAGTTGTAAAGTTTGATGGCCACAGGCAGGAATGACTTCCTATGACGCTCTGTGTTGCAGCTCGGAGGAATGAGTCTCTGGCTGAATGTACTCCTGTGCCCACCCAGTACATTATGTAGTGGATGGGAGACATTGTCCAAGATGGCATGCAACTTAGACAGCATCCTCTTTTCAGACACCACCGTGAGAGAGTCCAGTTCCATCCCCACAACATCACTGGCCTTACGAATGAGTTTGTTGATTCTGTTGGTGTCTGCTACCCTCAGCCTGCTGCCCCAGCACACAACAGCAAACATGATATCACTGGCCACCACAGACTCGTAGAACATCCTCAGCATCGTTCGGCAGATGTTAAAGGACCTCAGTCTCCTCAGGAAATAGAGATGGCTCTGACCCTTCTTGTAGACAGCCTCAGTGTTCTTTGACCCGTCCAGTTTATTGTCAATTCGTATCCCCAGGTATCTGTCATCATTACCAAGGGTAATGACTGTAGAATTTCACTTACTTAATTGGCAGGGGAGGTTACTGAAAGAATTGCGATGTCTCTGTGACCCAGCATGGACTCAGTGGGCTCCTGTGTCGTAAGGAAGGCCAGAACAAGAGTTGAGTCTGTCGGTTGAAAGGGGCAGGGATCCGGTGAGAGGTACAGCCGGCTGATGGTGCCACAGAGAGGGAGGTATTGCTGGGAGGCGAGGGAACACGGTGCTGTGGGGCTCCCGAGGACCGAGTGGGTGGATGTGCTCTCTCGGAGGGGATGGAGTCGGGGATTGCTGGGCCCTGGGAAGGGCGAGGTGAGGAAACGCCAGGGGAACGAGTTAGGGGACAATTCGAAGGCGGCAGCCGTGGTCTGAACGGAGAATGGCAAGCGGAAGGTGGTGGCTCGCGAGGGCCAGGAAGTTCCACAATACGGGAAGGTGGGGATAGAGAGGAGGAGAAATGAGACGAGCAGGTTTTGAAAAATGCTGGTTGCCTTGGCAAAGTCTCCCCCATGCCCGAGGAATTATTCTGAAACCTCCTCTCATCGTGAAAGTTATTTTCAGCCTGTCCACCTCTGACCTCTAATTATTTCAGTTCTGCTCATTACCAGCGCTATCTGACATTTGTAATTAAAAAGCAGAAAATAACTGGTGACAAATGGTCAGCTCTGTCATGCTTGACAATTCTACTTAACGTTATTGTCCACTTAATAGATTCATTTAGTAAGTTTTATTTTGTTCCCTGATATGGGTTGCTTACTGACACTCCTGGGGTCAGCCTGTTACACCCCTCATGTTGTACATTCAAGAGCCATGACTCTGTCAGGGGGTCCCTCGCACCCCCGTTCTCAAGCTAACAAGTCATGTCAGTGAAGAACTGAATTATTCATGATAAAATTCCAGAACATCAAACCACAAAACTCAATTCAGTGTGCAATGTGGAATTTAGGGACTGGGATTAATTTAATTCCTAATATTATTTGAGATATCAGAAGCTAACATGTTTGCTTTTATAATGAAATGCTTTGTTTAGATTTTGTTCCTGAATAAGATTGATTTGTTTCAAGAGAAGATTCTGCACTCGGGGAGACACCTGCGGCTGTATTTCACACAATACAGAGGTACGTGGGTGTGCTTGGCAATCGCAATCTCTCCCTCTCCCTCTCGGTCTCCTTCACATCTGCTTTTATCTTTCTATTGATCTCCCTCTTTCTATCCCTCCTTCCCACTCTCTTTCTCTCTCCTCTTTCTCTGTCTTTCTCTCTCTCTCTCTCTCCCCCTTACCCCCTCACTCACTATCTTTCCGTCACTGTTTCACTATCTTTTTCTCTGTCGTTCTCTGTCGTTCTCTCTCCTTTGTATCTCTCTCTGCCTTTTCTGTCTCTCCCTCACTTTCCCTCCCCCTCCCTTCCCCTTCCCCCTCCCCTTCTCTCCCTTACCCTTCCCCTCTCTCGCTTCCCCTTCCCCCCTCTCCCTTCCCCCGTCTCACTTCCCCTTCCCCCTCTCGCTTCCCCTTCCCCATCTCTCTTACCCTTCCCCTCTCTCGCTTCCCCTTCCCCCTTCTCGCTTCCCCTTCCCCTCTCTCGCTTCCCCTTCCCCCTTCTCGCTTCCCCTTCCCCCTTTCTCCCTTTCCCCTCCCCCTCTCTCCCTTTCCCCTCCCCCTCTCTCCCTTCCCCCTCTCTCCCTTCCCCTCCCCCTCTCTCCCTTCCCCCTCTCTCCCTTCCCCCTCTCTCCCTACCCCCTCTCTCCCCTTCCTCCTCTCTCCCTTCCCCCTCTCTCCCTTCCCCCCTCTCCCCACCCCCTCTCTCCCTTCCCCCTCTCTCCCTTCCCCCTCTCTCCCTTCCCCTCCCCCTCTCTCCCTTCCCCCTCTCTCCCTACCCCCTCTCTCCCCTTCCTCCTCTCTCCCTACCCCTCTCTCCCACCCCTCTCTCTCCGTACCCCCTCTCTCCCTACCCCTCTCTCCCCACCCCCTCTCTCCGTACCCCCTCTCTCCCCTTCCTCCTCTGTCTGTTCATCTGATGAAGGGTCTCAGCCTGAACCGTAGATTCCTCTCCATTGGTGCTGCCTGGCCTGCTGAGTTCCTCCTGCATCTCATGTGCTTCACTCTCGACTTACAGCATCTGCAGAATATCTTCTGTTTGAGATAATCTTGTTGCACGAGGCAGCGCAAGGGAGAAGTAGTAAAAATGCAGTGTATGCACGTCAGGCATTACAGAAGAAATGCAATGCGGGCAGACAGCACAATCACCAGCTAGGTGGTGAGGTCAGGGGTTTGGGGAGAACAAAATGAGGCTCGTGTAGGAAAGGCTGCTTGCTGGTCAGCACGGGCTCAATGGGCCGAAGAGCCTCTTTCTGTGCTGAACAACTCCATGATTCTAGCACAGAGATCTGAGGGTTGAAGAGTTTACTGAAATAATGAGGAACAAGTCCACAGGATGGTTTAGAAAAGCAGTTCCCACATTCTCCTCACTTTGTGGCTGAAAACATTTAAACCCACATTGAGAGCAGCAGTGACATCCGGGACAGCACAGCCGGTTTGCTGGGGAAGAATATAAAAGCATTGATAATGGATTTTGATGGAAAACGGCCATCAGTTTTGTGTAATTCTCCAGTCTATCTCCTCGGTGGATTGATGGCGGTATCAGTTCAGAGATCTCAGCTGCTCCCTACCACCCCTGGCTGTGTAGTCCAATCAGTCCAATTGGCCAGCGCTGCGCGGGCAGGGATGGCATTGCTGTGGTGCCCGCCACAGTCCGAAGCATTCCGGCGTATTCTGCAGCCAGTTCTTCCACATTGCACATTTAGTCGGAGACGTAATGTAAAGATTTTTACTCCTCCTGTATGTAAGTAATAAAGTCAATTCAATTCAAACATGCCGTTAACCCTTGCAGACCTGGTTTACCCAGCCAGCAAGGATTCGATAACCACTTTGTTCCTTCATTAAGTGCCGTGTCGTGTGACGTGGGCGATCTCGGTCTTTCCATGACCATGATTGTTCTTGGCAGTGGTTTGCCATCGTCTTCTTCTGGGCAGTGTCTTTACAAGGCAGGTGACCCCAGCCGTTATCAAAACTCTTCTCTGGTTTTCTGCCTCAACTTTCCTCAAAACACCTGAGGTTAAGCACGCTTGTGTTGGCTGTTTCCGCCCTGGGGAAGTGTCTCTGGCTATGCACTCGATCCATGCCTCTTTGACCTCTGTCTCGCCCCTTTCAGCTGCAGACGTTAAGCTGCCGGGGTGGCGGGGTCGCTCAACAGCGCAACGTGTTACCGTGCCAGCCGTCCGGGTTCAACTCCCACTGCTGCCTCTGAAGAGTTCTCCTCGTCCTCCCCGTGACCGCTCGCGGGGTTCCTCCGGGTGCTCCCGTTTCCTCCCACTCCGCGTGGTTAGTGAGGCGTGACGCCCAAAATGTGGCCACGCTTCCAGGCTGCCCGCAGCACACCCTCGGACCGTGCTGGTCCCTGGCACAGACAACGCATTTCACTGTGTTTTGATGCTATGTCGTGCATCTGACAAATAATCTCTACAATCTCTTTGCATCTTTAAAAAAATATCTTCCCCAAATACGTCACGGTCTGTTCTCAGCCCTCGCTTCCGTGACCTTTAGCTAATACACCCACTTTCCAGGAGCTGTTTCAGACAGATCATCCCCTCGCCTGGGGGGCAGGTGTTTGCTACCCCTCGTGACCTGTGTCCCCTTTCACCCATCCAGCTCATGTCCTGGTGGAGATGCTCAGAGACCCACCATCACTTGCCAGAACCTCCTCCCCTTTTAAATGATTGCCCCCTCCCTGGTATCTTGCCCCCTTGTGAAAAAAAACTCTCCCAGTGGTGTCAGTACCTCAGCATCAGCCCATATTTCCCAAACAAGAGAAAATCTGCAGATGCTGCAAATCCAAAGCAACACACATGAGACGCTGGAGGAACTCAGCAGGCCAGGCAGCATCGATGGAAAAGAGTACAGTTGACATTTCGGGCCGAGACCCTTCATCAGGATGGTATTGGTTATTGGTTTATATTGTCACACGTATCGAGATACAATGAAAAGTTTGGCTTGTGTACTATTCATACGGACGTAGACAAGAGCACGTGCACTGCACCCCACCCCCTCGCCGGTCAACGTATTGGTAAGGTTGCCATGACACCCTGTCACGTGACTGTATCTCCTCCCTGTATTCCGACTCATCGTTATTTGAGACACGGCCCACTGCGGTGTTTTAGGGTCACCCGGACCATCAGGGTTGGGGTCTCCGCAGACTTTGAGACTTTGGGAGTTAGAGACACCAGCATGGGAGGGGAGGTTTCAACAACGATCATTTGGCCAAGTCTGTAGGCTTTGTGAAACACCCTCACCTATGGGTGATGCCAGTGTAGAGCTTCCCAGGCTCCCAGTACTAGCCAGTTATTACCTAGAAGAGCAGGCCATTCAGCCTATCTTATACATACTGGTGCTTATGTTGTACATTAGAAATGTCAGTCTCCTCTTCACATCACACAACACATCCATTTTTGCAAAATGCACTGGCTACCGCTCGTCACCCAAAGCCACGTCTCTCCCCTGGACAGGAGTTAGCAGAAAGCTGTACAGCACTGAAAGCAGGCTCTTCGGCCCTTCTCTTCCATGCTGACCGAGCTGCCTCACTGTGCTGGTCCTACTTGCCTGTGGCAACATGCACAGTGCCGGCGGGACTCAGGGGGTGAGGTGGTGTCTGTGGGAGGAAGTGGGCAGTCAACGCTTAGGGTCGAGGCCTTTCATTTGTCTCAACCCTAAAGGTCGACTGTCCACTTCCCTCCACGGATGCCGCCTGCCCTGCAGAGTTCCTCGGGCTCCAGATTCCAGCATCTTCTGTCCCCATCGTCCCAGTGTTTGGACCCTGGCACTCTACACTTCTACCTGTATTTGGTGTGGACATTTGGCCCGTCCACACCAGTTTGCCCCTGGTGTAGTCAGGTGGCCAATACCTGCAGTGTTGTGAGGTGACCAGGTCCAGCAGTGGACTTGGTTTCTGCCGCACCAGCCTTCAGTGCAGAACAGGGGTTCCCGACCTGGGGTCTATATTGGTCAATGGCAAAGACAAGGTTGGGAACCCCTGGTCTGGAACTTCCCCCTCCCGGGTTTGGGTCGGCGGGGGAAGTGGAAGTCTCGATCGGCTGCCAGTGACTGGTCTTATTCCTGCCTCCCTCCCTCGCCCGCCCAGGTGCCAACTGCGACGTGGATTCAGCTGCCCGGTACATCGCCAGTCAGTTCCTGTTGCTGAACCGGAACCCGGCCAAGCTGGTGTACCACCACTTCACCACGGCCACCGACACCTCCAACATCCAGGTGGTCTTCCAGGTGGTGATCGACACCATCGTGAAGGAGAACCTGGAAGCTGTCTCCCTGCTTTGATCCGCAGACGCCCTGTCCACCAGGGTGGCGGTCACTCCCCCCACCACCAGCACCACTGGACGAGGCAGAAGGTCAGAGGCTGCACTGAGTGAACGGTTCACGGGACACGCTGTGGAAAGGCAAGCCATGCAGGAGAAACGATGGGGCTTTGAAATCTCTGTGCTTCAATTACACTCCCCACCCCCCCTCCGGGCTGGACAACTATGAAGGATATTTAAAACCTGCACCCTCCCTTCGAGGAGGAGGCCCTGAGGACCCGATCCAGTCCCAAGAAAGTGAATACATTTTTAAATCTCTCCATCAGCACCATTTCTGCTTCCAGTCCCTGAGGATATGGGCAGGGATGCAAGACACCAAGAGGGGAGGGTCCCCTTGACCTTTCTGCAGGTTAATAGTCCAAATGAAGCTTCTTCAGATTCGGCCTGAGAGTAAAACGGACCGGCCCACCAGGTCTAGCAGTCGACGCCGCACGAGAGCCAGGCTCCTCTGATCGGTACAATCCCGCGGCCGGCCGAGCCTGTTCAGGGGTGCAGCTGTCTCTCCACGCCTCTCCCGGCTTCTGCTGGCTGTGCATTCTTTTCTTTTTTTAAAAAAGAGAAAAGTTTTGTTTAAACATTTCTGATGAAGCTTTGCGTTTTGTTGCCTTGATGTTCCTCAACGAGAAGGAAGTTGCACTGGTTCCGTGTTCGGAATAAAGCACAGTTAAAAGCCCCAGTGTCCTGTCCGCGTCCTGCTGTTTCACAGTAAAGGAATGGGTGGCGCGGTAGTGTAGCAGTGACCGTGCGCCAGTGGCCGGTGTCCAATTCCGACTGCTGGAAGGAGTTCCCACAATCCCCTCGAGACCATGTGGGCTCCCTCCCACATACGGGTCAGTAAGGTAATTGGTCACGTGGGTGTAATTAGGCAGCACGGGCTCGTGGGCCAGAACGGCCTGTCACCGAGCTGTAACACTAAATTAAGTAAAACATATGAACATTTATCATACAAACCTGGCATACCTAGGAAAGGAAAAAAAACTGAAGTCCAATAAAGTCTTGTTTCTGACTGTTCTGGAAAGATCTGGTTTGAAATCCTTTGTTCCAAAAATCTTCTGTTTTCAGCACGGTAGCGTAACACCATTACACCCCAGCGATCGCGGATCAGTTCTATCCCCACCGCAGTGCGAACTTTTTCCCCGTGTGGCTCTCCTCCCACGTTCCAAAGGCGTAGGGCTTGAATCAACAGTTGATGCTTCGAGCCGAGACCCTTCATCAGGACTGGAAAGGAAGGAGGAAGAAGGTGTGGAAGGAGAATGGTCAACGTCGATTCGATCTGATGCCTCCAGACCATAGATTCCGCCTTCTCCTACTCTGGTTCCGACATCCTTGGGACACTGACCGACGGAGAATTCCCTGCGGCTGCCAGCTCCACCTTCAGGCCAAGAACTTTCTCATTGGTGCTGGGCCCTTGAGGTCCCCTTCCCCGACCTGCTGGGTGCTCAGAGCTGCCATCTTCCTCCCGCCCTTCCTTCCGTGAACATGCCAACTCTCCCCCTCCTCTGGTGCCACCAACTCTCTGACCCCAGCACTAATCCATCCTGTATCTTCACCATCCCCTCCGACCCTCTCCTCTCTGAGGTGAAACATTCTGTCCTCAGCAAGGGCCTTGGCTTTGTCTCCCTTTAACCGCACCTCACTGACCTCTGCACGCTCCACAACACTGGGCTCTTCATCCATCTCCGAGCCCGCTTTGGCAAGTATTCCCCACCCCACACCCATGACCCCTTTCTCCTGTCTCCAATTCTCCTCCTCTTGAACACCCTGCTTTGGTTTTCTGCCAGCTCTGGATCTTATCATCTCTAATTGATGACGAGACATCAACCGGCTAGACTTCCTCACTCCTCTCTCCTCTTCAAACCTTAACCCTCTGATCGCACCAGCCTGCACTCTCCCTGCATCACTGCCAACTTTACCATCAAACCCACAGACAAAGGGGGTGCCGTTGCAGTGTGATGGACGGACCTCGCTGAGGCCAGGCGACAACTCTCAGACACCTCATCTTACCGCTTGGAAAGGACCGTCAGGCCGTGGTCTCCCACACCATCGTAAGCTCAAGACATTTTATTTAGAGAGGCAGCACCAGCTGGCTGTTCCGGCCCTTCGAGGTGACTGACCAGCAAGCTCGATTTAACCCTAACCTCATCACGGGGCGACTTACAATGACCAGTTCATCTATCCGGTACGTCTTTGGACTGTGGGAGGTAAGCGGAGCACCCAGGGGAAAGCCCACGTGTTCCACGGGGGAGGGCACCGGGATTGAACTCCAATCTCTGATGCCCCGAGTTGTAATAGCATCACGCTAACCGCCACGCCACCGTGGTGCCCATAGTTCTGCCTACTGCCCAAGATCATAAACCTGACTGTCCAGGTAGGCACCTTGTCTCGGCCTGCTCCTGCCCCACTGAACCCGCGTCCCCTTATCACGGCTCCATATTATCCCTCTTGGTTCAGTCCCTTCCCACGTACATCCGCGACACTTCCTATACGCTGGATCTCCTCAACGACTTTCGATTCCCTAGCCCTGACCGCCTCATTTTCACCGTAGATGTCCAGTGCCTACACGCATCTATCACCCGTCAAGAAGGCCTTACAGCACTCCTAAAAGAGCCAGCCAGTTCCCCTCCACTACCACTCTCCTCCACCAGGCAGAACTGGTCCTCGCCTTCAACAATTTCTCTTCTAGCTCCTCCCACATTCTCCGAACTCAAGGAGTAGCCATGGGCCCTGGCTATGCCTGCCTCTTCGTTGGCTATATGGAACAGTCCATGTTCCAAGCCTTCCCTGGCAATGCTCCTCAACTCCTCCTTCACTACATTGACAACTGCACTGGTGCTGCTTCATGCATGCTTACTGAGCTCGTCTCCAACTTCCACTCTGACCTTAAACTCACTTGGTCCATTTCTGGCATCTCTCTCCCCTTTCTCGATCTCTCTGGCTCCATCTCTGGAGACAGACTTTCTACCAACGTTTATAAACCTACTGATTCCCATGGCTACCTGGACAGTACCTCTTCCCACACCGTCTCTTGTAAAAATGCAGTTCCCTTTTCTCAGTTCCTTCATCTCCATTGCATCTGTTATCAAGATGAAGCTTTCCTTTCCAGGACACCAGAGATGTCCTCCTCCTTCAAAGAACGGGGTTTCCTTTCCTCCACCATTGATGCTGCTCTCACCCGCATCTCCATTCCCTGGACCTCTACACTCACCCCAACTTCCCACCACCTCAACAGGGATATAATTTCTCTTGTTCTCACTTACAACCCTCTGCATTATTCTCTGCACCTTGCGCAATCTTCAACAGGACCCTACCCCCAAACACACCTTTACCTCTATTCCACTCTCTGCTTTCTGCAGGGATCACTTCCTCTGTGATTCACTCGTCCATTCATCCCTCCCCACTGATCTCCCTCCAGGTGGTTACCCCTGCGTGCAGCAGAAATGCTACACTTGCCCGTTCACCACCTCCATTCAGGACCCCAAGCCTTCCTCCCAGATAAGGCAACACTTCACCCATGAATCTTTTGGGATCATCTACGATATCCAGTGTTCCTAATGTGGCCTCCTCTATATTTGTGAGACCCAACATAGATTAGACAACCACTTTGTTGAGTCCCTCCACTCCATCCACAAAAAGCAAAACTTCCCGGTGACCAACCATTTTAGTTCCTATACTCTCTCACGTCGGTCCATGACCTCCTCTTGCGCCACGATGAAGCCTCTCTCAGGTTGGAGGGGCAACACTTCAAAATCCGCCGAGGATTATAGCCTCCAACCTGACTCAAGATTCAAATGTGTTCAGTGTCATTTCCTGTACACAATTACAGGTTGAGCACCCCTTATCCAAAATTCCAAAATCTGAAAACCAAATTTTTTCAAGCACTGACATGGGATTCCACAAGGTGCTGGGAAGGTTCCCAGGTGATGTGCAGGTCTCTCCACACCACAGACAATTGATGAACAGACGGTAATGAAAAATAGAAAAGCACTGCATGATATGAAAAGTGAAGGTCTCGATTGTGTATTGAAAGAGTGGATTCATCAGTGAGTGAACATATGCAGCTTAGTATGCTGATCATGAAACATGCAAAGATCTATCAGGACAAACTGAAAATTGAAGGGAATTGTGAATATCCAGCAGGCTGGTTGTAGAAATTTAAGAAAAAGGGATGACCTTAATTTAAGATATTAAAAATTTTTGAGTTTAAACGTCTGCTGATATGAAGCAGTAGAGAAATTTATTGATGAGTTTGTGAAGATCATCGCTGATGAAAATCCAACACCCAGAACGAGTCTCCAATCCTGATTGTTTTATCATCATCGTCATTATGTGCCCCATGTGACATGGGCAATCATGGTCTTATGGCCATAATTGCTCTTGGAAAATGTTTCTACAGGAGTGTTTTCCCATCGTCTTCTGGAGAGTGTCTTTACAAGACGGGTGACCCTAGCCATTTTAGTAGGCAGCTGTCAATCCCAGGGCATCATGGGTTTGCGCCTCTGGTGGACTGTGTCCTCTCTTGGATGGGAAGATTTGAAGAACCGGCTGTTGCCCATGCAGTGGGCTCCCCCTCTGCACATCACTGATGTAGTCCAAGGGAAGGGCAAGCGCCAATATAGCTTGGCACCAGTGTTGTCGCAGAGGTTGCTAGAGTGAAGTTGTAAACAACATCAAACTGCCTTAGGGACCTGGGCTCCAGATTTCAACTGTGGTCCAACTTTGTCCCTTCTCTTGTCCGCTGGGCCTAGCAGCTAAACCACAGGTGAAGGCCATTACCATTATCAATACTGTTCAGAGGCCACATAACCAGAACTTGCGATATGCACCAGCTACTCATACGACCAATGGCTTCACGTGAGCCTGATCGGGGGACTGGCGGGGAAGCTGAGCAGGTGCTACACCTTGCCCGAGGGTGACCTGCAGCCTACTGCAGCCCGGGACTGCTTTGCATCTCTTTTGCTAGAGACGTATCTCCACCCCACCACCTTATATAAAACCTAAAAAAAGTAAAATACAAATATAGTGTACTGTAATATTTTAATCAAAACACGGCATTGTAAGTGGAGACTGAATTCCTGCAATTTTTCAACATCTGATTCAGGTATTCTCCCGATGCTGATTTTGTTACCCTGCACACATTACATATTCATTATATTAGCGATATGTAATAAGTTTTACTGTTAAGTACACACGTGTGATGACAATCCCAATGTCTCATTATATATTCCAAAGTCCAAAGTCCGAAACTCTTCTGGGTAAAGGGTACTCATCTTGGAGAGGGGGAATGAAATAACTGTTACTCTGGATCCGATGCAGCAGGAAAACAACCATAAAAGATAAAAAACACAATAATAATAATCAATGCACAATAAATATGAATGCATAAGATTGCTATTATACGAGGGGTGATTGATAAGTTCGTGGCGTAAGGTAGAAGGAGTCAATTTTAGAAAACCTAGCACATTTATTTTTCCTACATTTACACACTTAATCCAGCGGTTGTGGAGCATACGGATCCCTTCTTTGTAGAAGTTGGTGTCTTGGACCTCCAGAAAGTGGTCCGCAACAGGGGTGATTGATAAGTTCGTAGCCTAAAATAGAAGGAGATCGGGAGAAACTTCAAACCTGCAGTTTCACTCAAAGAGTTGAACTGCACATGCATGTAACGAGAGCTGTATAACTCATCTCCTGATGAAGCCACACTCAGGTTGGAGGAACAACACCTTATATTCCGTCTGGGTAGCCTCCAACCTGATGGCATGAACATTGACTTCTCTAACTTCTGCTAGGCCCCACCTCCCCCTCGTACCCCAGCTGTTACTCATTTTTATGCACACATTCTTTCTCTCACTCTCCTTTTTCTCCCTCTGTCCCTCTGAATATTCCTCTTGCCCATCCTCTGGGTCACCCCCCACTCCTTGTCTTTCTTCCCGGACCTCCTGTCCCATGATCCTCTCGTATCCCCTTTTGCCTATCACCTGTCCAGCTCTCGGCTCTATCCCTCCCCCTCCTGTCTTCTCCTATCATTTTGCATCTCCCCCTCCCCCTCCAGCTTTCAAATCCCTTGCTCACTCTTCCTTCAGTTAGTCCTGACGAAGGGTCTCGGCCTGAAACATCGACTGCACCTCTTCCTATAGATGCTGCTTGGCCTGCTGCGTTCACCAGCAACTTTGATGTATGTAACTCATCTCCTTCTACCTTGGGCCACGAACTTATCAATCACCCCTGCTGTGGACCACCTGGAGGTCCAAGACGCTCTCATTACATGCACATGCAGCTCAACTCTGAGTGATAATGCAGAAAGTTTGAAGTTAATAACTCATCTCCGTCTACCTCAGGCCACGAACTTATCAATCACCCTTGCTGTGGACACTCTGGAGGTCCAAGATCCGTATGCTCCATGACCGCTGGACCAAGTGTGTACATGTAGGAGGGGACTATGTTGAAAAATAAATGTGCTAGGTTTTCTAAAATTGACTCCTTCTCCCTTAGGCCACGAACTTATCAATCACCCCTTGTACATTGATTGTATATCCATAAAGGTGACTAATAGGAAATAATAAAATAGTGGTGGAGTTAGTGGGTG
Source organism: Mobula hypostoma (assembly GCF_963921235.1). NCBI lineage: Eukaryota > Metazoa > Chordata > Chondrichthyes > Myliobatiformes > Myliobatidae > Mobula > Mobula hypostoma. Next base: position 51,638,099 of record NC_086118.1, read on the forward strand.
GAGGTGTTGATCAGCCTTACTGCTTGGGGAAAGTTACTGTTTTGAGTCTGGTGGTCCTGACGTGGATGCTCCCTGATGGGAGTGGGACAAACAGTCCATGAGCAGGGTGGGTGGGTGGGATCCTTTATGGTGTTACTGGCCCTTTCCAGCACCTTTCTGTATGTGTGTCCTTGAAGGAGGTTAGGCTGGTGTCCGTGTTGCAGTATTAACTACCTGTTGTAGAGCCTTCCTGTCCTCTCCAGTGCAGTTTCTGAACCAAGCAGTAATGCAACTCGTTGGGATGCTCTCTGCCACACATCTGTAGAATGATGTGAGTATAGATGTGCAAATTCCAACTTTCTTCAGCCTCCTCAGAAAGTAGAAGCATTGGTGAGCTTTCCTGACCCTGTCGGATGTGTTCTGGGACCATGAGAGGTTGTTTGCCATGTGCACTCACAGGAGTTTGAAACAGCTTGCCGTTTCCATTGGTGTATCGCCGATGTAAAGGGTCGTTGATTTCTCCAACTTCCAGTAGTTTTTTCTCCTCCCCATTCCCTCTTCAATTGCCCACTATGGCTTCTTACCTCTTCTCCTGACCTGCCTATCATCTCCTCCTGGTGCCCCTCCTCCTCCTTTTTCTCCAATGGTCCACTCCTCTTCTGTCAGATTGCCTTTTCTTCAGCTCTTTATCTTTATCACCTATCACCTCCCAGCATCTCACTTCATCACCCCACCACACACACACCTTTCCCCTCACCTGGCTGCACCCATCACCTTCCAGCTTGGACTCCTCTCCCTCCCCCCACCACCCCTTCTTATTCTGCCATCTTCCCCCTTTCCTTTACAGTCACAATGATGGTTCTCCATCTGAAACCGATTTTTAAAAAAAATTCCTCTCCATAAATGCTGCCTGTCCTGCTGAGTTCTTCCAGCATTTTGTGTGTGTTACTGTTTTTCCAGCATCTGCAGAATCTCTTGTGTTTAGGATGAAATCGCCTTCTTCTCCAGCCCTTTGCCTTTTCACCTATCACCTTCCGACTTCCTACCTCAGCTCGCTCCCCCACCCTCCTGGTTTCACCTATCACCTAGCTTATTATTTACCCCCTCCCCCACCACATTCTGACTTCTTCCCTGTCCTTTCCAGTCCTGGTGAAGGGTCTTGACCCGAAACCTCGACTGTTTATTCCCCTCCGTACTTGCTGCCTAACTGGGTCCCAGACGGGGGAGCTTAGCAGCCCCATCCCATGAAAAGCCAGAGCTACAGAACCACCAACAGAAGCTCCAAAGTCCTCATCCCCAGGAGAGAAAGGGTCTTCAAAGGGTGACACGTGGGGACAACTTGAAAGACTGGCCCAGGACGGAGCTGCTGTCAGCGGCCTTTGCCCCTGTAAGGGTGAAGGACTTAAATATGTAGATGTAGATGCTGCCTGTCCTGCTGGGTCCATCCAGCATTTTGTGTGTGTCAATCCAGATTTCCTGCACCTGCAGAATCTCTTGTGTCCCTCAAAGTCATTTTTGTTTTCTTCGCACCATGCTCTCTCATCCACCTCCTTCAGATACATCAGTGATTATCAAACATTCGATCCTCCTCCTCGAAGGTCAGTAGATATCCGGTAAAACGTGGACTTTCAGATTCCGATTTATTTATTACACGTACAGTGAAATGCATCATTTTTGCTTCTGGGGATGTGCTTTTCCATTTAGGACCCTGCCTTATTGTGACCAAGGGGTGTGAGCACTGGGTATCCAGCCAGCATATCGAGCCCCACCACCACTACCCAGTGTGGGTGGAGACCGGGAGACCAGAGTGGGTGGAGATCGGGAGACCAGTGTGGGTGATCAGGAGACCAGTGTGGGTGGAGATCGGGAGACCAGTGTGGTGTGGAGATCGGGAGACCAGTGTGGGTGGAGATCGGGAGACCAGTGTGGGTGATCGGGAGACCAGTGTGGGTGGAGATCGGGAGATCAGTGTGGTGTGGAGAAATGGAGACCGGGAGACCATTGTTGGTGGAGATCAGGAGACCAGTGTGGTGTGCATGGAGACCAGGAGACTAGTGTGGATAACTCAGAGGATCATTTGGTTGGAACAATACAAGACTGTGCAGAGATTCAGGAACAACATCAAGCACATTAAAAGCTGAGTGTGAGTTTGTTCAATGTGCACCTCCTAAAAGAAGCAACATTTTAAACTTGCTCCCCACCCCAATGTACTGGAAACCCCATACAGGTTTAAAAGATATTTAGACAGGTAAATTATTTTATTATAGTCACGTGTACCAAGCGACAGTGAAAATCTTTGTTTGGCGTACCATCCATACAGATCATCTCATCACATCAGTGTATGAGACCATAAGTCATAGGAGCACAATTAGGCCATTTGGCCCATCAAGTTCGTTCCACCATTCCATCATGGCTGATTTATTATCCCTCTCAACCCCATTCTCCTGCCTTCTCCCTGTAACCTTTGACACCCTGATTAATCCAGAACTATCAACCTCCACTTTAAATATATTCAATCATTTGGCCTTCAGAGCCGTCTGCAGCAATGGATTCCACAGATTCACCACCCTCTAACTGAAGAAATTTCTCCTCATCTCATTTTTAAATTGACGTCCTTCTATTCTGAGGCTGTGCCCTCCAGTCCTTGACTCCTCCACCACATCCACTCTACCTAGGCCCCTCAATGTTTGATAGGTTTCAATGAGTTCTCACCCCTCATTCTTCTAAATTCCAGCAAATACAGGCCCAGGCCATCAAACACTCCTCATACATTAACTCTTTCATTCCCAGAATCATTCTCATGAACCACCTCTGGACCCTCTCCAATGCCATAACATCTTTTCTTAGATAAGGGGCCCCAAACTGTTCACAATACTCCAAATGTGGTCTGACCAGTGCTTTATGTAGCCTCAGCATTACATCCTTGCTCTTAGATTCAAGTCCTCTTGAAAATGAATGCTAACATTGCATTTGCCTTCCTTATCCCCAACTCAACCTGCAATTTAACCTTCAGTGATTTCTGCGTAAGAACTGCCAATCCCCTTTGCCTATCTGATTTTTGAATTTTCTGCCTGTTTAGAAAATAGTCTACGCCTTTCTTCCTTCTACCAAAATGCATGACTGTACACTTCCCCACATTATATTCCATTTGCCTCTTCTTTGCCCATTTTCCCTGAAGTCTGTCTACTTCCTCAATACTACCTGCCCTTGCACCTATCTTTGTATCATTTGTAAAATTGGCTACAAAGCTATCAATTCCATCACCTATCACTGACATTTAATGTGAAAGCAATCCATCCCAATACTGATCCCTGCAGAACACAATTAGTCACCAGAAGCCAACCAGAATAGGACCCCTTCATTCCCACTCTTTTTCTCCTGTTAATCAGCCAATCATTTATCCATACTAGTATCTTTCCTGTAACACCATGGGGTCTTATTTTGCTTAGCAGCCTCATGAGTGGCTCCTTGTCAAAGGCCTTCTGAAAATCCAAGTACACAACATCTACCAATTCTCCTTTTCTATCCTGCCTGTTATCTCCTCAAAGAATTCCAACAGATTTGTCAGGCAAGATTTTCCCTTGAGGAAGCCCTGCTGCCTGTGGCCTATTTTTTCATGATCCTCCAAGTGCCCCAAAACCTCATCCTTAATAATGGACTCCAATACCTTCCCAACTACTGAAGACAGGCTAACCAGCTTATAATTTTCTTTCTTCTGACTCTAGTAATTGTTGAAAGATCATTACTAATGCCTCTTTCAGAATTCTGGGTTGTAGTCCATCTGGAACAGGTGACTTATATCTACCTTCAGACCTTTGAGTTTTCTAAGTGCCTTTTCCTTAGTAGTAACAATGGTAGTCACTTCTGCCCCTTGACACTCTCGAATATCTGGCATACTGCTAGTGTTCCACTGTGAAGACTGACACAAAATACTTATTAAGTTTATTGGCCTTTTGTTTATCTCCCATTATTACTTTTCGTACATCATTTTCCAGCAGTGCCATATTCACTTTCATTTCCCTTTTACTCTTTATCTAGCTGAATAAACTTGGTATCCTTTTTTTATGTTATTGGCTAGCTTACCTTCATATTTCATCTTTTTTCTCCTTGTGGCTTTTTACTTGCTTTCTGTTGATTTTCAAAAGCTTCCCAATCCTCTAACTTTCAACGAATTTTTGCTATTATATGCCCTTTTTTTTGCTTTTATGCTGTCTTCGACTTCCCACCTCAGCCACGGTTGCCTTATCCTCCCTTTAAAATACTTCTTATAAACTGTATTATCTCGTGTTTTCCAAAGAGCTGCCAGAAACTCCAGTCATTGCTGTTCTGCTAGTGTTCCCTTCCATCAACTTCAACTAGCTGCTCTATCATGCATCTGTAATTCCCTTTACTCCACTGTAATACTGATTCATCTAACTTTATCTTCTGCCTTTCAAATTGCAGGATGAATTCTATCATATTATGGTCACAGGCTCCTAAGGGTTCCTTTACCTTAAGCTCCCTAATCAAATCTGGTTCATTAAACAACACCCAATCCAGAATTGCTTTTACCCTTGTGGGTTCAACCACAAGCTGTTCTAAAAAGTCATCTCATAGGTGCTCTACAAATTCTCTCTCTTGGGTACAGCACCAATCTGATTTTCCCACTCTACGTGCATATTGAAATCCCCATGACTATCATAACATTGTCCTTCTTTATATGCATTTTCTATCTCCCATTGTAATATATATCCCCCATCCTGGCTACTGTTCAGAGGCCTGTATATAATTCCCATCAGGGTCTTTTCACCCTTAAATATTAGAAAGCCTGCAGTTGCTAGAAATCTAAAGCAACAAACACAAAATGCTGGAGGAACTCAGCAGGTCAGGCAGCATATGGAAATGAAATGATAGTTGACGTTTTGGGACAAGACCCTTCTTCAGGACTGAGAAGAAAGGGGGAAGAAGTCAGAATAAAAAGGCGGGGGGAGGGGAAAGAGGGGAAAGGTGATAGGTGGAGCCAGGGGGGTGGGAAAGGTCAAGGACTGGAAAAGAAGGAATCTGATTGGATAGGAGAGTAGACCGTAGGAGAAAGGGGAAGTGATAGGCAGGTGAGAAGAGATAAAAAGTCAGAGTGGGGAACAGCGGAGAAGGGAGGAAACTTGTTTACTGGCAGGAGAAATCAATACTTATGCAATCAGGTTGGTGACTACTCAGGCAGACTGAATATAAGGTGCTGTTGTTCCACCCTGATGGTGACCTCACCTTGGCACAAGAAGAGGTCTTGGACCAACACGGTTGGAATGGGAATGCAAATCGGAATTAAAATGTTTGGCCACCAGGAAGTCCAGCTTGTGACGGATGGAGTGGAGGTGCTCAACAAAGCGATCCTCCGATTTACAACAGGTCTCACCAATGTAGAGGGGGCTGCATTGGGAGCACCGGACAGAATAGATGATCCCAGTAGGTTCACAGGTGAGAGGTTGCCTCACCTGGAAGGACTATGTTGAGCCCTGAATGGAGGTGAAGGGCAAAGTGTATAGGCAGGTGTTGCACTTAGTCCACTTGTTGGGTTAAGTGCTGGGAGGGATGAATGGACAAGGGAATTGTGGAAGGAGTGATCCGTGTGGAAAGCGGGGGTGGGGGGGAGGTAAAGATACGTTTAGTGGTAGGATTTTTTTGGAGATGGCAGAAGTTGTGGAGGATAGTGTGTTGGATGTGGAGGCTGATGGGGTGGTAGGTAAGGACAAGAGGAATTCTATCTTTTTATCCTCGCCATTTCTTAACTCTACCCACGAGGGTTCTACATGCTAAGGACTTGTTTTAATTTTTTACAAACAGAGCCACCCCACCCTCTGTCTACCTGCCTGCCTTTTTGATACAATGTGAATCCTTGGATGTTAACTCCCAACTATGATCTTTTTTCAACCATGACTCAGTGATGCCCAGAATGTCACACCTGCCAATCTCTCGCTGCACTACAAGACCATCTACCTTTTTCCATATACTGCATGCATTCAAATATTACACCTCCAGTCCCATATTCTTCACCCTTTTTGATTTTGCCCCCATGTTACACCTCAACTCACTCCACTGACTGAAAATTTTCCCTATCATCAGCCTGCCCTTCATAGAAACATAGAAAATAGCTGCAGGAGTAGGTTATTCAGCCCTTCGAGCCTGCACCGCCATTCAGTATGATCATGGCTGATCATCCAACTCAGAACCCTGTACCTGCCTTCTCTCCATACCCTCGATCCCTTCAGCCACAAGGGCCATATCTAACTCCCTCTTAAATATAGTCAATGAACTGGCCTCAACTGTTTCCTGTGGCAGAGAATTCCACAGATTCACCACTCTCTGTGTGAGGAAGTTTTTCCTAATCTCGGTCCTAAAAGGCTTCCCCTTTATCCTCAAACTGTGACCCCTCGTTCTGGACTTCCCCAACATTGGGAACAATCTTCCTGCATCTAGCCTGTCCAATCCCTTTAGAATTTTATACGTTTCAATAAGATCCCCCCTCAATCTTCTAAATTCCAGAGAGTATAAGCCTAGACGATCCAGTCTTTCATCATATGGAAGTCCTGCCATCCCAGGAATCAATCTGGTGAACCTTCTTTGTACTCCCTCTATGGCAAGAATGTCTTTCCTCAGATTAGGGCACCAAAACTGCACACAATACTCCAGGTGTGGTCTCCTCACAGTCTCACTACACACTCCATCAAGCTGAATGCCAACTGCCCCATCCTCAGCCCTATCACCATGGTTCCCATCCCCCTGTCAAATTAGTTTACTCCCTCCACAACAGCTCTAGCAAACCTGCCCACAAGGATAGTGGTCCCCCTCGTGTTTAGGTGTAACCTGAACTCTTTGTGCAGCTCATACCTTTGCCAGAAGTGGTCCCAATGAGCTCTGGGTAGCACACGGTACTGAGAGTAATCCAGAGATCACCACCATGGATATCCCACTCTTCAGCCGCTTCTCAAACTCCCTATACTCACTGTGCAGGACCTCTTTGCCTTTTGTACCTTTGTCATTAGTGCCAATGTGCACCATGACCTTTGACTGCTCGTCATCCCTCTTGGGAATCTTCTGCAGCCCCTCTGAGTCATCATGGACTCTAGCACCAAGGAGGCAATGCACAATCTGACCACCTCTTTTGCGGATATTAAACCTCCTGTCCATCCCCCTAACTATCGATTCTCCTATCAGTTTCACTCTGCCTGACTTTACCCTTCCCTGCTGAGCTTTGGGGAAAACAAGGTGTACTGGCTGGCATAATGCCAGTGATCAGGGTTCAATTCCCATGCCATCTGTAAGGAGTTCGTATGTTCTCCCTGTTACTCTGTGGATTTCCTCCTGCATTACAAAGATGCATGGTTTAGCATTCAAAACACGAATAAGAGAAAATCTGCAGATGCTGGAAATCCGAGCAACACACACAAAATGCTGGAGGAACTCAGCATCTGTGGAAAAAAGTGCAGTCGATGTTTTGGGCCGAAGCCCTTCGGCAAGACTGGAGAAACCAAAACCTGAGGAGTAGATTTTTTTAAGGTTAGTAAGTTGTGGGCTTGCTATGTTGGCACCAGAAACACGGCAACACTTGGGGGCTACTACCAGCTCATCATTGGACTGTGTTGGTCATTAATGCAAACGATGCATTTCACATTATGTTTCAATATTTCACTGTGCATGTGAAAAATAAACCTAATCTCTCTCTATCTCTCAATTTTTCTCTCTCTCTGCAAAGGAAAGCAATAACAAAATGCAGAATATGTTGTAATGCTGAGAGTCCTGGAATTTAGACCATACAGAATTAGGCCATTCAGCCCATCGAGTCTGCTCCATCATTGGATCATGGCTGATTTATTTTCCCTCTCAGTGCCATTCTTCTGCCTTTGACACTCTCACTAATCAAGGACAATAGACAATCGGTGCAGGAGTAGGCCATTCGGCCCTTCGAGTCAGCACCACCACTCACTGTGATCATGGCTGATCATTCACAATCAGTACCCCGTTCCCGCCTTCTCCCCATATCCCTTCACTCCACTATCTTTAAGAGCTCTATCTAACTCTTTCTTGAAAGCATCCAGAGAATTGGCCTCCACTGCCTTCTGAGGCAGAGCATTCCACAGATCCACAACCCTCTGGGTGAAATTCTTTTTTCCTCAACTCCGTTCTAAATGGCCTACCCCTTGTTCTTAAACTTAAACTGCGGCCTCTGGTTCTGGACTCCCCCAACATCGGGAACATGTTTCCTGCCTCTAGCATGTCCAATCCCTTAATAATCTTATATGTTTCAATCAGATCCCCCCTCATCCTTCTAAATTCCAGTGTATACAAGCCCAGTCGCTCCAATCTTTCAACATATGACAGTCCTGCCATCCCGGGAATTAACCTCGTGAACCTACACTGCACTCCCTCAATAGCAAGAATGTCCTTCCTCAAATTTGGAGACCAAAACTGCACATAATACTCCAGGTGTGGTCTCACCAGGGCCCTGTACAACTGCAGAAGGACCTCTTTGCTCCTATACTCAACTCCCCTTGTTATGAAGGCCAACACGCCATTAGCTTTCTTCACTACCTGCTGTACTTGCATGCTTACTTTCAGTGACTGATGAACAAGGACACCCAGATTTCATTGTACTTCCCCTTTTCCTAACTTGACACCATTCAGATAGTAATCTGCCTTCCTGTTCTTGCCACCAAAGTGGATAACCTCACATTTATCCACATTAACCTGCACACTCACCCAACCTGTCCAAGTCACCCTGCATTCTCATAACATCCTCCTCACATTTCACACTGCCACCCAGCTTTGTGTCATCTCCAAATTTGCTAATGTTACTTTTAATCCCTTCATCTAAATCATTAATGTATATTGTAAATAGTTGTGGTCCCAGCACTGAACCTTGCAGTACCCCACTAGTCACTGCCTGCCATTCTGAAAGGGACCCGATAATCCCTACTCTTTGTTTCCTGTCTGCCAACTAATTTTCTATCCATGTCAGTACCCTACCCCCAATACCATTTGCTCTAATTTTGCACACTAACCTCCTATGTGGGACCTTATCAAAGGCTTTCTGAAAGTCCAGGTACACTACATCCACTGGATAGTTATATCCTCAAAAAATTCCAGAAGATTAGTCAAGCATGATTTCCCCTTTGTAAATCCATGCTGACTCGGACCTATCCTGCTACTGCTATCCAAATGTGCCGCTATTTCATCTTTTATAATTGACTCCAGCATCTTCCCCACCACTGATGTCAGGCTAACTGGACTATAATCCCCTGTTTTCTCTCTCCCTCCTTTCTTAAAAAGTGGGATTACATTAATTACCCTCCAATCCACAGGAACAGGTCCTGAATCTATAGAACATTGGAAAATGATTGCCAATGCGTCCACGATTTCTAGAGCCACCTCCTTAGGTACCCTGGGATGCAGACTATCAGGCCCTGGGGATTTATCAGCCTTCAGTCCCATCAGACTATCCAACACCACTTTCTGCCTAATGTGAATCTCCTTCAGTTCCTCCATTACCCTAGGTCCTCTGGCCACTATTATATCTGGGAGATTGTGTCTTTCCTAGTGAAGGCAGATCCAAAGTACCTGTTCAACTTGTCTGCCATTTCCTTGTTCCCCATAATAATTTCACCCGTTTCTGTCTTCAAGGGCCCAACTTTGGTCTTAACTAGTTTTTTTCCTCTCCCCATCCTCCGCTTTAAATTCCTGTTCCTTGGGACCTGTGCATTTTATCCCAGTTAAGCAGCTGCCACATTTAGCTGAAGTTTCATGGAAAAATATTTTTTAAAAAATATATATGTGTGTGTGTGTCTGTGTGTGTGCGTGTGTGTGTGTGTGTGTGTTTGAAAAGGCAAACTCCCACTTAACTGAGTAACAAATTATGTACTTAAATGAAAATACAGAACAAATTAGAACACTATCAATTTGACTACAGTCCTGTAAACTTGTGTATTAGTTCTAATTGTTATCGTCAGGGGAATTCATCCAGTGTATGCAGGGCATTCTCTTGATTGACTGCAAATGAACAAAATCAGTGCAGACACCTGGTGTAGATATTGAACTACGTTCATACAATGCTTTCAATGATTGCATCATCCAAATCTTCATTTACATTGTCACCTTCAAGATGATCGTCGATACCTTCAAACTCTGTAATCGTTCCATTTTCACTCGCAGCCGGTTCCGGCATCTCCAAGACTGAACGCTTGAAACTATAGAGAACCAAACAGCTCTGAATTGTCTTACTGCTTATTTCTCGCCAACTATCAGTGAAAAAAAAACACTGCTTTTTTGGACACGCAATTGACAGTATTTAAAAACTCTAAGCACATGTAGTGTCTGACGGCCACACAGGTGCACGTGTCTGACACTGGTTAGAAACTGTTCCGCAACAATCTCCTGTTCCAACCAACACACACAAAATGCTGGAGGAACTCAGCAGGCCAGGCAGCATCCATGGGGAAAAAAAGTACAGTTGACGTTTCGGGCCGAAATCCTTCGGCAGGACTCCTGTTCCAATTAAGCGGCACAAAACCGCAAATACACTCAAGGAATGCCGGCTGTTTTCTCTGTTAGTTTTTGTCCTTTTTGTCCAAAATAAGCAGCTGCCTCGATTTACCCTGAGCCAATTAACCGGAACCCACAGTACACTCAAAGACTGGCCCGCAGCCGTCTGTGGTAATCAGTTCCACAGATTCATCGCCCTGGGGTTGAAGAAATTCCTCCTCATCTCTGTTCCAAAGCGACGCCACTCTTTCCTGAGGCTGCGCCGCCCTTGTCATAGACTCTCCCCCCAATTTAGATTTAGTAGAGGAGTTGTTGTTGTTCGTCCATCGTCGACGTCGATGAGGACGTTGACACCATTATGATGGTGTCGAGACTAGCGCGTGATTTGGATTAAGTGAGGGAGAGTTGCGCAGCGTCAGCTTCACTCTCTCTTCCCAATTCCCATCTGGATCCAGTGGCAAGACAGTCTAGATGGCTGGAGATGGGACTAGGTGCAGTGGATGACCAGGATGTCTTCTGTGTCTTGCCCTGCTCTACACGTTCCATGACGCTTGCAGAGACCGCCTTCTTAACCATTGGACCTTCCACAGGTCTCGTCCGCTCAATCCGCCGGAGTCTGTCTTCACATGCTGGGATAGACAACTCCCTATCTCACCGAGGGTTTGAGACCCATCGGCTACCCTCACCTGGTTTAGCCGGCTTGTCGAAGCCGTCGCCCGGGGTGTGGCCGCTGTCGCATGCAAACAGCTACGGGGAGCCACAGGTGAGAGCTGAGTGCCAGGTGGGGACCAAAGGTGGACTAACCGCCCTGAAAAGGACGCGACATGTTACCCCACCAGAGGTGCTACCCTTCACTGACACCCCATACACCCCAGTATTTAGTATTTAGTAGAGTAGAGAGTTTATAATAGAAGTAATTAATAGGTTAGTAGGCGGTGACTTGCAGAGAGTCGCAACGAACACCCCGGCGTACGTGGAGAGAAAGAGTTGAACAGGATGCGGACCAAACGCAGGAAAATGCGGGCAGCCCAGGCAACCGGACAGGGATGGATGGGTTGGGCAGAAAGAGCTGCCCCCTCCCACCCCACCCGCTGATTAACTCTCCCACTCGAAGGTTCTGCACTATTTTTTGCGTAAAGTTCTTTGGGAACATTTGGGGTGTTTTATAAACGCAAAGAGCTACGGAGTCAGAAGCGGCAGATCCGGTGTCTGTGAGAGACGATACTATCGCTGGCTGCCGGTCATCGCCAAAGCTGAGAACAATTCACACTCACAACACGCTGGAGGAACTCAGCTGCCCGACCTGCTGAATTCCTCCAGCGTGTTGTGCGGGTAGCTTTGATCCCAGCGTCTGCAGAGTATTTTGTGTTGAGAACAATTCACGCCCTGCATTTTAGGGGAAATATCACGAGACATAAATATCAGAATCAGAATCGGGTTTATTCTCACCGGCGCGTGACGTGAAATGTGTTAACTTAGCAGCAGCAGTTCAATGCAATAAATAATCTAACAGAGAGAGACACTAATAATAATAATAATAAATAAAATAAAAATAAAATAAGGCGGAGTTTGGAATCTTGAGCTTTCTGCACCCATGTTATAAGAAGTGGGACATTTCGGCAACTTGGTGGTGTTTTGCAGCCTTAGTGATGCCTACCACCCACCCCGCCGTCTCTTTGACCCACTACCATCAGGAAGGAGGTACAGGAGCATCAGGACTAGGACCGCCAGACTGAGTAACAGCTTCTTCCCCCAGGCTGTGAGATTAATGACTATCCTGTCACCACCGAGGTGTCGTTGCTAGGACAAACGGCTGTTTACTGTTTACCTGTAACAACACACACACATACATACACACACACACACACACACACACACACACAATGCTGGAGGAACTCAGCAGGCCAGGTACCGTCTACCGTCGACTTTTCGGGCCGGGACCCTTCGTCAGGACTCCTGTTTTAGTTTATCTGGGCTGCGCACTTCACAAGCGTTTTAAATTATATTTTATTAACTTATTTGTGGTAATGCTGTGTGCGATATATGTTTTGTGGGGCTCTGTGGTTCGCAGGGACGTCGTTTCGTTTGGTTGTATATGCGTACAGCCAGACGACAGTAAACTTGATCTGATGGCAGTTGTTTCTGGTCGAAGTAGAAACACTCGACTTAATTAGTTTGCGAGGTAGTTAACTCCCGGCAATTCTGGTTAAGTTCGCTTGGTCTGTGTTACTGATGCAGAGATGTGGACTTTTTAAAATCGGTTTGTGTCGAGAGAGTGTGGACGATAGACAAAATGGAGAGGGTCTGGGCACCTTAAGTCAATGTTCGTTGCAGCAAGAATGGTCATGATCTGACTCTCCTACGGACACGCTCGGGGGTATTGAGGAACCTTCCAGGATTACGGTTACCGCTTGTGCTCCTCCGTTAATATTAAACTTCAGCCGACACACCTCGTTATCCCCAGTAGCACCATCGCCGCCACGGCCTCCAGCGCCGGGAGGAACCAAACACCGCCTGGGGAACGGCTATGTGAGGCACCTCGCTCGCTTCCCGTCGCCTGCTGGTGGAAATCCCCAGCGCCATCCATCTCTCCCTATCTGTCTCCGTTTCCGGCGCCAGGAACAGCGCCTCACTTCCCACCTGAGCACGTTGCGCTGTTCCAACTCGGTGCGGAACTCTATTGACTTCAGGCAACTCGTCTGTCTTAGATCTGGTCAGTTATCTTCATCCTCCATCTCAAGTCAAGTCAAGTCGCTTTTTATTGTCATTTCGACCATCAACTGCTGGTACGATACACAGTAAAAACGAAACAACGTTCCTCCAGGACCATGGTGCTACATGAAACAACACAAAACTACACTAGACTAAGTGAGAGAACACAAGCCTACACTAGACTACGTAAAACAACACAAAAACTACACTAGACTACAGCCCTACACAGAACTACATAAAGAGCACAAAACAGTGCAGGGCAGTACAATAAATAATAAACAAGACAACAGGCACAGTAGAGGACAAATTACAATATAATAATAAATGATGTAGATGTCAGTCTAGTCTCTGGGTGTTAAGGAGTCTGATGGCTTGGGGGAAGAAACTGTTGCTGCCATTTGGTTCAGATTAAGTCTCTGTCTCTCTTTCACTCACACTTGCGCAATCACACCCGCGGAAAGAGGACATCGGCTACCTCTACGACCATTCCCACTGTGCCTTCAAACCCGGGTGCCGAAACTGCGCCCGTGGTACTAGTCTGACTAAATATTAATGATTCGCTTTACTTGCACGTCGAAACATACTGTGGTCTGCGTCGTTTTCGTCAAATCAAATCACCGAGGATTACGTTGGGCAGCCCGCAAGTACCGCCACGCTTCCGGCGTCAATACAGCAGGTCCACAACTCACTAATCCTAACCGTATGACTTTGGAACGCGGGAGGAAACCGGAGCACCCGGGGGAAACCCACGCGGTCACGACGAGAACGTACAGGCAGCGGCGGGAAACTTGTGGCTGGGCGCTGTAAAGTGTTGCGCTAAGACATGTCCAGTCGTTTTTCAACTCAGTGTTTTTTTCTCAAGTTGATTTGTTTAGGCATGAACTGTCTGGCTGTAACATACCGACAAGTTGAAACAGTATCTGTGGGTGCCGAAAGGATGGAATGCAAATAGTCGGAGACTCGCGTATTTTATGGCTGAAATTTAATAATTTGTTTCATTACAGATATTAATACCATTTATACAATGATTCTGCATACATACCGTGGGGTGTTTACTTATAGACAATTAAAAAAAACATTCAGCAACCGCTCAGTCACAAACAAGTTTTTTTTAACTTAAGAGTTTGACTGGACGTCAAGATGGAAATTACGGTGATATCTGGGGTTGGTCGTCTGAATCCTCAAAGTAAAAACGTTCGGCGCCGGGTGGGGTTCGGGGAGTTGGTGGCCCTGGTGGAGAGGCGGATCAGACATTTGCACACTCCCGACTGTCCAGCGAAAGGAAAACGTCCGCCTTGCACTGAAAAGTGTTGAGGCCGTCTGGGAGAAGCTGGCAGGTTTGCAGACTGGGAGAGATGTCTTTCACACACACGGCCTGCAACAGAGACGGAGAAGAGATTCAGCCCGGCCGCTACCGGAAGGACAAACTGTACACTCAGTGTGAAGTGCATTTATCTCGTGTACATCGACACTATTACGGCGGACTGTGTGTTTGCAACAAACCAACAACACACCCGAGGGTGTGCCGGCGGGCCGCCCGCAGGTGTCGCCAACAAGGCGTGCCCACGCGGGACAAAACAAAACTCGAGCAACAAAACGCGAGTTTGCCCTCCCACGCACTGTCACGGTCCCCTAGCCCCAGGACAGCCAGTCTGCAAGAGGAGTTGGCGATGAATACCGAATTCCAGAAATAAAATCGGACCACACTCGAACCGGTCGCCACATCGGGCAGCACCTGTGAGCGTGAAACCATTAACGTTTCAGATCGGCCAGTCTTTCTCAGTCCGCAGGAGAAATTACTGAATGCGGGTTATACACGAGAGACCGGCAGGTTATTTATTAAACTTGCGAGTTTAACTAGGAAATTCATTAACTCTTTCCTTCGGATGTTTTGCGATATTTTCAGGGACTGGAATTGCGGAAGATTGTGTCCCCATAGGGGTCACCTCACGGTGAGATGCTCTGCAAACCTGCTCGGAGTCTGCGCGTATCCGAAACCCCTCGCCCCCTGCGGCATATCTGGGGCCCTTTCATCCCTGGGAAATTTCTGGAAATCCCTCGCCCCACTGCACTTCAGCGCCTTTTGGTTCGCTCGCACCCTCTCCAAACCAGCCA
The DNA here is from genome assembly GCF_963921235.1 of Mobula hypostoma. Classification (NCBI taxonomy): domain Eukaryota; kingdom Metazoa; phylum Chordata; class Chondrichthyes; order Myliobatiformes; family Myliobatidae; genus Mobula; species Mobula hypostoma. Next base: position 51,653,417 of record NC_086118.1, read on the forward strand.
CAGAGTCATAGAACACTACATTAAAGAAACAGGCCTTCCGGCCCATCCAGTCCGTTCCGACCTATTATTTTGCATGGACTGTATCCCTCCATAGCCCTCCCGTCCATGCAGTGTACTTATCCAAGCTTCTCTTGGGTGCTACAGTCGAACCCACATCCGTCACTTCCGCTGGCAGCTCGTCCCATCCAATGAGTGAAGAAGTTCCCCCTAAATATTTCACCTTTCATCCTTAACAATAAAGGAACAGCAGTTATAATGGGTGACTTCAATCTACATGTAGATTGGGTGAACCAAATTGGTAAAGGTGCTGAGGAAGAAGATTTCTTGGAATGTATACGGGATGGTTTTTTGAACCAACATGTCGAGGAACCAACTGGAGAGCAGGCTATTCTGGACTGGGTTTTGAGCAATGAGGAAAGGTTAATTAGCAATCTTGTCGTGAGAGGCCCCTTGGGTAAGAGTGACCATAATATGGTGGAATTCTTCATTAAGATGGAGAGTGACATAGTTAATTCAGAAACAAAGGTTCTGAACTTAAAGAGGGGTAACTTTGAAGGTATGAGACGTGAATTAGCTAAGATAGACTGGCAAATGACACTTAAAGGATTGACGGTGGATATGCAATGGCAGGCATTTAAAGGTTGCATGGATGAACTACAACAATTGTTCATCCCAGTTTGGCAAAAGAATAAATCAAGGAAGGTAGTGCACCCGTGGCTGACAAGAGAAATTAGGGATAGTATCAATTCCAAAGAAGTAGCATACAAATTAGCCAGAGAAAGTGGCTCACCTGAGGACTGGGAGAAATTCAGAGCTCAGCAGAGGAGGACAAAGGGCCTAATTAGGAAGGGGAAAAAAGATTATGAGAGAAAACTGGCAGGGAACATAAAAACGGACTGTAAAAGCTTTTATAGATATGTAAAAAGGAAAAGACTGGTAAAGACAAATGTAGGTCCCCTGCAGACAGAAACAGGTGAATTGATTATGGGGAGCAAGGACATGGCAGACCAATTGAATAATTACTTCGGTTCTGTCTTCACTAAGGAGGACATAAGTAATCTTCCAGAAATAGTAGGGGACAGAGGGTCCAGTGGGATGGAGGAACTGAGCGAAATACATATTAGTAGGGGAGTGGTGTTAGGTAAATTGAAGGGATTGAAGGCAGATAAATCCCCAGGGCCAGATGGTCTGCATCCTTGAGTGCTTAAGGAAGTAGCCCAAGAAATAGTGGATGCATTAGTGATAATTTTTCAAAACTCGTTAGATTCTGGACTAGTTCCTGAGGATTGGAGGGTGGCTAATGTAACTCCACTTTTTAAAAAAGGAGGGAGAGAGAAACCGGGGAATTATAGACCGGTTAGCCTAACGTCGGTGGTGGGGAAACTGCTGGAGTCAGTTATCAAGGATGTGATAACAGCACATTTGGAAAGCGGTGAAATGATCGGACAAAGTCAGCATGGATTTGTGAAAGGAAAATCATGTCTGACGAATCTCATAGAATTTTTTGAGGATGTAACTAGTAGAGTGGATAGGGGAGAACCAGTGGATGTGGTATATTTGGATTTTCAAAAGGCTTTAGACAAGGTCCCACACAGGAGATTAGTGTGCAAACTTAAAGCACATGGTATTGGGGGTAAGGTATTGGTGTGGGTGGAGAATTGGTTAGCAGACAGGAAGCAAAGAGTGGGAATAAACGGGACCTTTTCAGAATGGCAGGCGGTGACTAGTGGGGTACCGCAAGGCTCAGTGCTGGGACCCCAGTTGTTTACAATATGTATTAATGACTTGGATGAGGGAATTAAATGCAGCATCTCCAAGTTTGCGGATGACACGAAGCTGGGTGGCAGTGTTAGCTGTGAGGAAGATGCTAAGAGGATGCAGGGTGACTTGGATAGGTTGGGTGAGTGGGCAAATTCATGGTAGATGCAATTTAATGTGGATAAATGTGAAGTTATCCACTTTGGTGGCAAAAATAGGAAAACAGATTATTATCTGAATGGTGGCCGATTAGGAAAAGGGGAGGTGCAACGAGACCTGGGTGTCATTATACACCAGTCATTGAAAGTGGGCATGCAGGTACAGCAGGCGGTGAAAAAGGCGAACGGTATGCTGGCATTTATAGCGAGAGGATTCGAGTACAGGAGCAGGGAGGTACTACTGCAGTTGTACAAGGCCTTGGTGAGACCACACCTGGAGTATTGTGTGCAGTTTTGGTCCCCTAATCTGAGGAAAGACATCCTTGCCATAGAGGGAGTACAAAGAAGGTTCACCAGATTGATTCCTGGGATGGCAGGACTTTCATATGAAGAAAGACTGGATGAACTGGGCTTGTACTCGTTGGAATTTAGAAGATTGAGGGGGGATCTGATTGAAATGTATAAGATCCTAAAGGGATTGGACAGGCTAGATGCAGGAAGATTGTTCCCGATGTTGGGGAAGTCCAGAACGAGGGGCCACAGTTTGAGGATAGAGGGGAGGCCTTTTCGGACCGAGATTAGGAAAAACTTCTTCACACAGAGAGTGGTGAATCTGTGGAATTCTCTGCCACAGGAAACAGTTGAGGCCAGTTCATTGGCTATATTTAAGAGGGAGTTAGATATGGCCCTTGTGGCTACGGGGGTCAGGGGGTATGGAGGGAAGGCTGGGGCGGGGTTCTGAGTTGGAGGATCAGCCATGATCATAATAAATGGCGGTGCAGGCTCGAAGGGCCGAATGGCCTACTCCTGCACCTATTTTCTATGTTTCTAACCCATCTACCTTCTACGCCTCTGCCCTTAACCCCACCCACCCCTCCTCCTCCCCCTCTCCTCTCTTTCCCTCCCTACCCCTGTGTCGTCCCGGCTCTCGCACCCTGGATCTTTACTCCACGCCAGACGAGAGAACGGCGCCTATGCTGGTTTGCGTCGCGGGAAGGAATGAATATTTTGAGTTCGGTAAGAGTCCAAACACGTTGACCGCCACTTTAAATACAAAATATTTGAGTTATTTGATGTAAATGCGTTATAGCTGCATTCCGAACACTCATGTTAACCAGCAAATAAGTTTAGTACTTGCTATCACTGCTCCGAGTCCGATCGCCCCCTTGGCACTGAGGGGCTCTCGCGTGGTCCTAAAGCCCACTGAATGTGCGAAAACAAAGGATAGTTTCCCAGATTTTAGACCAAAAGACATGATCGGACGGCCCAACGCGTCTGGTCCGCCATTCTATCGTGGCTGATCTATTATCCCTCTCAACCCCATTCTCCTGCCTTCTCAGCGTAACCTACAACGTCCTTACAAATCAAGAACCTATCAACCTCCGCTTTAAATATACCCAATAACTTGCCCTCTGCAGCCGTCTGTGGCAACGGATTCCACGAATTCACCACCCATTGGCTAAAGAAATCCCTGCTCATCCCTGTTGTAAAGGAAGTCCCTCTATTCTGCGGCTGTGCCCTCTGATCCTGGACTCCCCGACTATTGGCAACATCCTCTCTCCGCGTCTACCAAAGTTCTCTTTATTTTTTTTACAGCTGAGCGGTGGGACCATTGTACTAAGTAGGACATTTTATATGGCCCGAAAAATGCGTGGCACGATAAATGCTTTTTTTTGTGTAATATGCATAGTATAAATACTTATTAGGTTATGATTTTTTGACAGATTACTTACCAACAAAGTCAGAATATAGAATTTTTTCACATCAAACAAACACAAACCATACATCACAACACAAGTCAGTCTGTCAGGCAATCAAAGCCACTGACAGGCACAATGGCAAAAATAAAATGTTTTGACTAGACGGCGTACGCTACCAGCTTCCATTCTGTTTTTATTGTTATAATTTGTAACAGTATTATAATACATCACTGAAGATGTGTCCAGATGCATCAATAGATGTATGTACACACCTTAACTTGAAACACTGACAATGTAAATACATTGAAGCTCTAAAATGTTTCAAAGTAAAGGTTTGTGGTAGGTTTATTATTTAGAAAAATACATAGGTTATATTCAGTAATATATAATTAATTATGGGGTATTTTGCAATTATATTAACATTATATAAAAGCAAATTCCAGCTGCATAGTTAAAGGCTATGTGCGCGCGAGCATTTCTGTTACTGTGCGGTCGCGCACAGCGCAATTTAGAGGGAACAGTGACATCTGCTCTATTTTATACAGAGATTCAGTTAAAATATTTAGTTTGGTGAATACACCGCCATAGTTTAGGAATGCCCCTCAAGCTTAGGATAATGTATCCTTAAAGTAACTGATAAAGTTATTTTGAATTTCTGAGACTCCCGTCTCTCTCTCTCTCTCTCTTTCTAATTGTTGTAAACTCAGATTCTGCAGACGCTGAAAATCCAGAGTAGCACCTACAAAATGCTGGAGGAACACAGCAGGTCAGCCTGCATCTGTGGAAAGGAGTAAACAGTCGACGTTTCGGACCGAGACCCCTCACCAGGACTGCCGGTTCGGTATTTTGTCGGTGTTACTCTAATCGTTGTGTGAGGTCTGTCTGTGTGGAAGGGTGGGGGGGGTGTTGTTGGAGGTCTGTGAGTGTGGCGTGTGTGGGAGGAATGACCTCCTCGTGTCCGCGCAGTGTGGGTGTGTGCGTGGGTTTGATGTGTGTGGGACATTGACAGCTTTCAGTTTGCCCTCTCGCGTACTTGCATACGTTGTCTCCACCTGTTCATCCCCCTCATTCCCCTCCGACCCTCGACTGGCCTTCACCCTCTCTGTTGGTTCCCCCCGTTGAGGTATCTGTCCGTCTCCTTATCCCTCCCTTACTCCCTCCCCCCTCTCTTTCCCCCCTCTCCCTCTCTCTCTGCCTTCGACTTTCTTTACTCACTCTCCTTATTTCTGTCTTCTCCCGCTCTCCCGGGATCATCCCAGCTTCCCGTTCATCCGATGAAGAGTGGGCAAGTCTGGACCATTTCTCGCTCCGCAGATGCCGAACATCTGGTCTGTATATTTATTTTTTCTCCTTTTCTCTGACCCTCCCATTCACTCCCTGACTCGCGATCTATCGTCCCCCACCTCACCCATTCCCTCTTTCCGTCCCATTCGCTATCTGCCCCGCTCTTTTCCCCACTCTCTTCTCTCATTCCCCCTCATCGTCTCACAAACTCTCTCTAACTCTCTCCTATCTCCGCCTCATTATTTTCTCTCTACCTCTTTCTCTCTCTACCTTCCTTTCTCATTCCTTCTCTACCTCTTGCCATTTTTTCTCTCATTCCATCGCTCTGCCCCAGTCTGCGTCTCCCCCAGTATTCCTGTCTCTTCTGCACAACTCTCTCATCCCCCTCTTTCTCTCTCCCCGTTCCCCCTCCTTTCTTATTATCTCCCATTCTCTACCTCTCCTCTCCCATTCTCTCTCTCTCGATTCATTATTACACCTCTCCTGCGTCCCTCGTTCCCCGCCTTTCCCGCTTCTCACCATGTTTTTGACGAACATCGTCGCTCTGCCTTGAACAGCCTGCTCCGACATCACGCTGTTCTCCGCCGACTCTGCCGCTTCGCTTGCCTCCGACCTGCGGACGTAGGGTGAGCGGCGGATCCCGGACAGGAGTCCGGAGGCTCTCCCCACCGAGTAGTAACTGGGTCCCGTCGCCTGCTTGTACCACGCCTCTGCCGGGCTGGGCACTAGACTAGAGAGGATCACGCACACCAGGGTCATCTTCAGCGATGTCTCGAGTGCAGGCATGTTTTTTGTCCGGGTCTGCACCGTGTTTGTCCGGCTCGCAGTCTGCGCTCTCCCGCCTGTCCGCCCGCTGTCTGGCAGGAGCTCAGAACTGCAAACTTTAAGCCCAGACCCCTTAAATAGTCGCGTTTTCTCCTGCTAGTGACGCTGCCGTCAAACGCACGCACCTTTCAATATAAATTAGTCACATCCCCCCCCCCCCCATAAATTGTGGGCGACGACAATTCATCTTGAATCATTCAGGGACTGGGAACCTTTCTCAGCTGGCACTGCCGAGTCTCTGATCATATTTACTCCGTACCCGTATTTTAACTTTTTTTTTGTATTATTCTATATAGTTGAATATTTCTGCAAGAAGACGAATCCCAAGGTAGTATGTACTGACATGAATTTACATGAATCTGACAATGAATTTACATTGAACCCAGTGGTAGTAGTGGTACACAGGAGGGCTACCAAAGAGGCGAGGGAGGCTACCGTGGAGATTGACCAGCTCCACACTTGACAGAGAAAGGGCATCAAAGTGGTTAGAGACCGATGCATGTCAGGAGGCTGGCCCTGCAGATGACACCAGGACCATTGCGAAAAGAACTGGGAGGATTCCAGATTCAAGGCTGTTCGTCGGCATTTTTCAGTACACAAGGGCAGAAGAGAACAAAATGATTGCTGGAAATCAAGCCGGAATTCTACCACCAGGCGCGTCTTTATCTCCCCAACAATCCACACCCCGCCCCCGCTTTCCACAGGGATCGCTCCCTCTGCGATTCCCGTGTCCATTCGTCCCTCCCCACTAATCTTCCACCCGGCACTTCTCCCTGCCAGCGACAGAAATGCTCCACTGGCCCGTTCACCTCCCCTCTTGCTTCCATTCAGAGCCCCAAGTCGTCCCTCCGGAGGAGGCAACACTACGCCTGCCAATCTGTCGGGATCGGCCTCTGTACCCAGTGCTCCCGGGGCAGGCTCCTCTATGCTGGTGACACTCGACGTGAGCTGGGGAGCCGCTTTTGTCGATCACCTCTGCTCCGTCTGCAAACAGCGAAATTTCCTGGTGGCCAAACATTTTAATTCCTATCCCCATTCCCGTTCCATGACTTCCTCCTCTGTCACGTTATGGCGTCTCTCAGGGTGGAGGAACAACACCTCATATTCTGTCTAGGTACCCTCCGATATTATGACATGAACATCAATTTCTCCTTCCGGTATTCACCCCCAACCCTCCCCTCCTCCTCTATTTCCCACTCTGGCCTCTCACCCGCCTATCACCTCCCTCTGATGCCCCTCCTCCTTCCCTTTCCCCTTCACCCACGGTCCACTCTCCTCTCCCGTCACGTTCCTTCTTCTCCAGCCCGTTTCCTTTCCTACCACCTGACTTCACCGATCACCATAGATTAGAGGCCACCAGCATTTTTAACGCTATGGGCCCCTCCCATTAACCGAGGGGTTCGTGGACCGCAGGCTGGCAGCCGTAAACGCTGCCTGAGCTGCCGAGTTCTTCCAGCACTTTGTGCGCATCGCTCTGGATTTCTGGCATCTGCAGAATCTCGTGTTTATAATTCACCATTCACCATCTAACTGGCCCTCCTTTCCCTCCCCCCACACCGCCTTTTTATTCTGGCGTCTTCCCCCCTCCGTTCCAGTCCTGAAGAAGGGTCTCAGCCCAAAACGTCGACTATTTATTCATCTCCATAGGTGCTGCCCGACCCGCTGAGTTTTGTGTGTGTTAACATGATTCATTACTCTGGACCCGATGCATCCGATGGTGGGACATACAGATGCATGAAGAACACAATAATAAATAAATACATTAGATTAGGTTATATACATAGACTGATGGTATGTACATATAGTGACGCTATAGCATGTGTTGGTAAGGTGACTCTAACAGGAATGATAAAGTGGTGGCGGGTGTGTGTGTGGTGGGGTCGGTTAACGGGCAGAGGTGATTCACGCATTATGACGGGCCGAAGGGCCTGTTCCTGTTCTATGTTCAATGTGTTGATCAGCCTAACAGCTTGGGAGGATAGAACTGTCCTTGTGTCCGGTGGTCCAGGCGTGGATGCAGGGCAGCCTCCTCCCCGATGGGAGTGGGCCAGACAGTCCGTGAGCCGGGTGGGTGGGATCATTCCCCGATGGGACAAACAGTCTGTCAGACGGGTGGGTGGGATTATTCCCCGATGGTGGAACAAACAGTCCGTGAGCCGGGTGGGTGGGATTATTCCCCGATGGGAGTGAGACAAACAGTCCGTGAGCCGGGTGGGTGGGATTATTCCCCGATGAGAGTGAGACAAACAGTCCGTGAGCCGGGTGGGTGGGATCATTCCCCGATGGGAGTGGGCCAGACAGTACGTGAGCCGGGTGGGTGGGATTATTCCCCGATGGGAGTGGGACAAACCGTCCGTGAGCCGGGTGGGTAGTAAAAGAGTGCAGAATAAAGTGCTACAGCTACTGAGAAAGCGCAGTGCAGGCAGGCAATAAGGTGCAAGATCATAACGAGGGACCTCGTGAGTTTCATGGTTTTACCAAATCTATCGGGTAAGCTGTTCCTTGAACTCTCCGGCAATGAACAGTGCTGGCAGAGGCGTGCGGCAGTTAGTTCAATCACTTCACAACGCCAGGGACCCCCGATCGGGGTTTGATCCCCGCCGCTTTTCTCTCAGGGGTTTGTACATTCTCCCTGCAACTACGTGGGTTTCCTCCGGGAGCTCCGGTTTCCCCACGTTCCAAAGATGTGGCGGTTTAGGGCTAGTGAGCTGTGCTATGCTGGCGACAGAAATGTGGCAACACTTGTGGGCCGCCAGAGCACAATCCTCGGATCGCGCTTTCCGAAGGTGCAAAGCAACAGCTTTCACTGGGGGGTTCGATATCTCACCGCACATGTGAGAAATAAAGCTAATTCTTAATCGTTGTCTTTGAAAGAGTCGATCATTAGCTAAAGGTTGCAAACCACCTGGTGGTTTGGGAGAGAACCACCCGAAGTCAGTGTGAAGCTTCAGTGAAATGTCCCATGCCGGCATATTGGTTTGTGATTGCCACAAACTCCTGCGTGTCATCCTCACAGATTATTCCATCACATCAGTCTCTCTCTCTCTCTCTCTCTCTCTCTCTCTCTCTCTCGAAGCTGACAGTGGTGCAGGTGGATGCTTTCCTGGTGTCATGGATTCTTGATTACCTGACTGGCAGACCACAGTACGTGTGTTTGCAACACTGTGTGTCCGACAGAGTGATCAGCAGCACTGGGGCTCCACAGGGGACTGTCTTGTCTCCCTTTCTCTTCACCATTTACACCTCGGACTTCAACTACTGCACAGAGTCTTGTCATCTTCAGAAGTTTTCGGATGATTCTGCCATAGTTGGATGCATCAGCAAGGGAGATGAGGCTGAGTACAGGGCTACGGTAGGAAACTTTGTCACATGGTTTTATTTATGGTTTTATTACTATTTATTATTTATGGTGCAACTGTAACGAAAACCAATTTCCCCCGGGATCATTAAAGTATGACTATGACTATGACTATGATTTGCCTGTAACGCCGCTGGCATTCAGGGCAGCAATGAAGGCCAGCCCCCCCCCCCCCCCACCCCCATCTCCGGCGGTGCTCAGGGCTTCCTTCATCGTGTCAGGAGCTTCCTCTCGGTGTTCTCTACTGGGAGGTACGCAGATCCCGGGTGGACACTCGGGAATACCGTCACACTCAGACGGAGGATTCTCCATTGCTGTCAAGGCAGTACCAATGAAAACAGTAACAGGATGCAGAATAGAGCGTTACTGTTCGAGAGGGTGCAATGCAGTCAGGCAACTTCAGAAGGAGGTAGACGGTGAGGGCAAGAGCTCCATCTTACCACGCAAGAGGTCCATTCAATAGCCTGTCAGCGGGATGGAAGCTTTTACTGAACCTGGCGATACGTGTTTTCGGGTTTTTGTATCTTCTGGCCGACGGGACGAGGGGAGCAGAGAGAATGTCGGGGGTGTTGGCAGCAACGAGAAAAGTGAAGAAACAACGTACAATATTACAGCGCTGTGTGCTCCCGGTTCTGTTGAAACCGCCCCATAACAGTGTTCTTTCAGTTTTGATCTCAAATCCACATCAACATGGGCTGAAGCCCGCGTTGCTTGGCAACTGTCCGCAGATCTGACACTGGTAAAGTCAGTGTTATGGATTGTTAATTTGCTGTGCAATCCGTTTTCTAGACACTGACAGAACAGCTGTACCACATCCTGGCCCGAGCTCAGAAAGCAAATCAGTCGGGTTAACTAGGCACACTTTGCCTTTAGCATTTGTCTCAAAAATCCAATTTCTATTTGATGTTAGATTCTCGATCACTCTTGCTTATGGGAATACACAGTTTGTACATGCCTATTTGATCTGCTCTTGCTTGTTTGCTCTCCAGTTTGTTTCCAGCTAACTTCAGATAATTCAAATCGGATTTTTTTCCCAGTTGTCTATGTTTCACATTTGGCTTTACGCTGTCCCTAACCGCATTAAATCCAATTATGTTATGATCACTGTTATCTAGATGTTCCCCACACTTCTAAAAGACAAACTGCAATCTCCATTATTTCCCTTTTTCGGGGGAATACCTTGCCTTTCTGCCCTTTGTTTTGTTTTTTTCCCAGCAATTGATGCCCCTTCTGCCGTCAGGTGGATATTGTTCAGAAGATGTGTTGTAGGGGGTGCCCAGGGAGGGGGCAGCACCTCTGGTGAGAGTTGTCATGTCCATGCTCACTCACCTTCGGTCCCCACCTTACACTCTGCTCTCACCTGTGGCGCCAAGCTGTTGTTCATGTGCGACAGCGGCCGCACCCCAGTAACCACTTCAACGGGTGGGCTAAACCAGGTGAGGGTAACCAGCGGGACATTACCCCGCCGAGAGAGGGACTTGCCTGTCCGGCGAGTTCAGCTCTGCCGGACTGGGCGGATGAGATCAACAGTGAGAACTCCGGGCTAGGAAGGCGGCTCTGCAATGACGAGGCACAGAAAAAAAGTCCTGGTCATCCGCTTTAACCAGTTCTGGACACCACTCGTACCACCGGACCCGGACCTGCGAGCTCGGGAGAGTGGAACTGCCCCCATGCCGCGGCTTTCCCACTTTAAAAATAAACTCTCACGAACAGACTTCTCTGTCATTGTATCCGACCGACAATCAATCATTCAAACCTTTTCTTCATGCAGCTCAACTTCACAATTTTGAAGTCTAAAATAAACCTAAAACAAATTAATAATCTTTTATTAGGTTCACGCTCATCAGATTCAGTTTCGGAAATCTCTGTCTGCTCTGGTTAGAACTGCAATACAATACTGTCTTCCGTCAGTTCATTTGCTGCCCGGTTCCCCCGCCTTTATAGTTTCTCTGAAGTTCCTGAATCAGTTCTACGCAAAAACATGTTGCAGGTGAAGGAAATTTTAAGAGAAGGGACCAGCGATAGTGCAGGATTGCAGTAAGGGTCACTTTCAGTAACTCTGCCCCGCTTATTCTCAGTATTTTTTTGCACAGTTTGTCTTTTGCAAATTGATTGTTTGTCAGCCTTTATGCGTAGTTTTTCATAAACTGTGTTGTATATAGGGCAGGATATAGTAGCATATCCATAGATAGTCACAGGCTTTTCCCCAGGGCTGAAATGACTAGCACACGAGGGGCACAGTTTTAAGGTGCTTGGAAGTAGGTACAGAGGAGATTTTTTACGCAGAGAGTGGTGAGTGCGTGGAATGGGCTGCCGGTGACGGTGGTGGAGGCGGATACGATAGGGTTTAAGAGACCCCTGGACAGGTACATGGAGCTTAGAAAAATAGAGGGCTATGGGTAACCCTGGGTAAGTTCTGAGGTAAGGACATGTTCGGCACAGCATTGTGGGCCGAAGGGCCTGTATTGTGCTGTAGGTTTTCTATGTTTCTCTATGATAAATTTACTCTGGCTTTTAACTCTGAATCTGCCTGCAACAGACAGAAAATACACATGTACCAGGAATGTGTGTTAAAGCGTGAAAAAAAAGGTGCAAAGACCAAAGAAGAGGCCTTTTACCCGAACACGGAACGCCATCGCTGGGGTGCACCGAGTTGAAGTGATTGAGTCTTTGGCTCTTCGAGGCTTCGGCCAAGAGAGGTTTGAGTGAGTAAAGGCAACAAAAAATCCCTGCAGGTAGAGTTTCCCCCTTCTTTATATCTGCTCAGTTAGGACAGGCGGGAGGCCGGGCGGGATAGTTGAATGCTCCTCTTGCAGAATGTGGGAAGGCAGGGTGTTCCTGGCTACAGCACCCGCGGGAGGTGCATCTAGCTGCAGCTTCTAACACCCCGCGTTACCGAGTTGGAACTGGGTGAATTCCGGATCATCCGAGAGGCCGACGGGAGAGGTAGTTACACCCAAGGTGCAGGACACAGGAGACTGGGTGACAGGAAGGGGGAAGGGGCCAGTGCGGAGTACCCCTGCGGCCATCCACCTCAACCACAGGTGTATCAGTTTGGATACTGTTGTGGGGATGACCTATCGAGGAAAGCCACAGCGGTCGCGTCTCTGGCACTGTGTCTGTGTCTGCGATTCAGAAGGGAAGGTGGTGGGGTGGAAGAGGTACGCGGTGGTGATAGGGGATTCGTTAGTCAGGGGTACAGAAAGGAGGTTCTGTGGGCGAGAACGAGATTCCCGGATTAGATTAGATTCCGAGGACACTCAGTCCTCGTTGATTGTCATTTAGAAATGCATGCATTAAAAAATGATACAACGTTCCTCCAGAATGATATCACAAGAAAAATACAGGACAAACCAAGACTAAAACTGACAAAACCACATAATTATAATATATAGTTACAACAGTGCAAAGCAATACCATAATTTGATAACGAGCATGGGCACGGTAAAAAAAAGTCTCGATAGCCTCATCATTCCACGCAGGCGGTATGTTGGTATGTTGCCTCCCGGGTGCCAGGGTCCGGGACATCTCGGATCGAGTCCTCAGAATTCTCAAATGGGAGGTTAAACAGCCAGAGGTCGTGGTCCATGTAGGTACCCATGGCATAGACAGGAAGAGTGAGGAAGTCCTGCAGAGAGAGTTCAGGGAGTTGGGTGCTCAAAGGGCAGGACCTCCAGAGCTGTGATCTCTGGAATGCCACCCGTACCAGGTGCAGCTGAGACCAGAAACAGGAAGATTATACAGTTTTAGTATATGGCTACGGTGTTGGTGTTGGAGGGAGGACGGAAGATTTTTGGATCATTGGGCTCTCTTCCAGGGAAGACCTTAGAAGAGACAGTTTGCACCAGAACGGAAGGGGACTGACATCCTAGCGGGGAGGGTTGTTGGTGCTGTACGGCGGCGGCGACGGGGTGGGGCGTTTAACTAGGTTTGCTGGGAGGTGGGAACCAGAGTGTCAGAAAGTTAGTGGAAAGATTGTGGAGACAGATGGTGGTTATGACCCCAGACAAAGTCAGGAATCAGAAGGTTGAGGTTGGTGCGACTTGTGTCCGGAGCTGCGAGTGATTCAATGGAAGAGTTAGGGTAGGAAAGGCGGGTGAGTTTTGGGCACGGAATTATGATATTACAACCATTAATGAGACTTTGTTGAGGGATGGGCGGGACTGACAACTCAGTAATCCGGGGTTCCGTTGTATTCGGCGTGACAGAGTGGGAGGGGGGTGGCGTTACTAGTCAGGGAAAAATCACGGCAGTACCCTGTCAGGACAGACTGGATAACTTGCCTGGTGAGGCGCTATGGGTGGAACTGAGAAGTAAGAAAGGTTTGACCACGTTAATGGGGCTCTTTTACAGACCACCCAACAATCCGCGGGACTTAGAGGAACAAATTTGTGGCGAGATCGCAGACTGTTGCAAGAAACACAAGGTTTTTTTTTATAGTAAACCACAAACAAGAGAAAATCTGCAGATGCTGGAAATCGGAGCAAAACACACACAAAATGCTGGAGGAACTCAGCAGGCCAGGCAGCATGTATGGGAAAGAGTAGTGTCGACGTTTCGGGCCGAAATTCCAGTGATTTTAACTTTCTACATATTGACTGGGATTCCCATTCTGTAAAAGGGCTGGATGGGCAAGAGTTTGTCAAATATAATCACGGAAGTTTCCTTAATCAGTACATAGAAATATCGACGAGAGAGCGTGTGATACTGGATCTCCCGTTAAGGAATGAGACAGGGCAGCTGACGGAAGCTCGTGTAGGGGAACACGTTGCATCCACTGACCACAATGCCATTTAGTTTCAAAATAAATATTCAAAAAGATAGTGCTGGTCTGCGGATTCTAAATTGGAGAAAGGCCAATTTTGATGGTATCAGAGGTGATCTGGAAACGTGGATTGGGACAGGCTGTTTTCTGGCACAGGTGCACTTGGTAAGTGGGAGGTCTTCAAAAGCGACATGTTGAGAGTACAAAGCTTGTATGTGCCCATCAGAATAAAAGGTGAAGATAACAAGGGTAGGGAACCTTGGTTTTCAAGCGACAAGAAACAAAAGGAGCAGCATAGCAGGTATAGTCAGGTGGGAACAAATGAGATGCTTATGGAGAATAGGACATACAAGGGAACACTTAAGAAAGAAATCAGGAGCACTAAAAGAAGCATGAAGTTGCCCTAGTAGACGAGGTGAAGGACAATCCGAAGGAATTCCACAGATATGTTAAGAGCTAAAGGATTGCAAGGGACAAAATTGATCTTCTGGAAGATCTTAGTAGGAACCCATGTGTGGAGCCAAAACAGTTGGGGGAGATAGAAACATAGAAAACCTACAGCACAATGCAGCCTCTTCGGCCCACAAAGTTGTGCTGAACATGTCCCTACCTTAGAAATTACTAGGGTTACTCATAGCCCTCTATTTTTCTAAGCTCCATGTACCTATCCAAAAGTCTCTTAAAAGACCCTATCGTATCCACCTCCCCCACCGTTGCCAGCAGCCCATTCCATGCACTTACCACTGTCTGTGTAAAAAACTTACCCCTGACATCTCCTCTGTACCTACTCCCAAGCACCTTAAACCTGTGCCCTCTTGTGGCAGCCATTTCAGCTCTGGGAAAAAGCCTCTGACTATCCACATGATCAATGCATCTCATCATCTTACACACCTCTATCAGGTCACCTCTCATCCTCCGTCGCTCCAAGGAGAAAAGGCCGAGTTCACTCAACCTATTCTCATAATGCATGCTCCCCAATCCAGGCAACATCCTTGTAAATCTCCTCTGCACCCTTTCTATGGTTTCCACATCCTTCCTGTAGTGAGGACACCAGAACTGAGCACAGTACTCCAGGTGTGGTCTGACCAGGGTCCTATATAGCTGAACATTACTTCTCGGCTCCTAAATTCAATTCTACGATTGATGAAGGCCAGTACACCATACGCCTTCATAACCACAGAGTCAACCTGCGCAGCTGCTTTGAGTATCCTATGGACTCAGACCCCAAGATCCCACTGATCCTCCACACTGCCAAGATTCTTACCATTAATACTATATTCTGCCATCATATTTGACCTACCAAAATGAACCACTTCACACTTATCTGGGTTGAACTCCATCTGCCACTTCTCAGCCCGGTTTTGCAACCTATCAATGTCCCACTGTAACCTCTGACAGCCCTCCACACTATCCACAACACCCCCAACCTTTGTGTCATCAAAGATCTTAATTTTTTTTTTGCATCTGTTTTAATTGGGAGGTGGATACAGAGTCTACAGAAGTGAGGCAAAGCAGCATCAACTTCATGTACTCTGGGCAGCTTACAGAGGAGGAAGTGTTTTCTACCCTGGGGAAAATCAGCGTGGATAAATCCCCAGGACCTGACAAGGTGTTCCCTTGGACCCTACGGGTGGCAAGTGCAGAAATTGCCGGGGCCCTAGCAGAGATATTTAAACCATCCTTAGTGACAGGAGAGCTACCGGAGAATTGGAGGAGAGCCAGTGTTGTTGCGCTGTTTAAGAAAGGCTCTAAACATAAGCCAGGAAATTATAGGCTGGTGAGTCTGACGTCAGCAGTGGGAAAGTTATCGGAAGATATTCTAAGGGACCGATATATAAGTATTTGGATCGATGTGGACTGATTAAGGATAGTCACAGTGGCTTTGTGCATGGCAGGACATTTCTAAACAATCTTATAGAGTTTTTCGAGGAAGCTACCAGGAAAGTGGATGAAAGCAAGGCAGTGGATGTTGTCTGCATGGACTTCAGTAAAGGGTTTGACACGGTGCCACATGGTAGGTTGGTCAAGAAGGTTCAGTTGCTCGGCATTCAAGACGAGGTAGTACATTGGATTAGACGTGGATTTGAGGGAGAAGCCAGAGAGCCAGAGACGCCTTCTAGCCCCGCATCTACTATGCCTTCTAGCCCCGCATCTACTACGGCTTCTAGCCCCTCATCTACTACGCCTTCTTGCCCCGCATCTACTATGCCTTCTAGCCCAGCATCTACTACGCCTTCTAGCCCCGCATCTACTGGAGGCCTGTGACTAGTGGAGTGCTGCAGGGATCGGTGCTGGGTCTTTTGTTGTTTGTCATCTATACCAACGATCTGGTTGATAAAGTGGTTAACTGGATCAGCTCATTTGCAGATGACACCAAGATCTGGGGAGCGGTGAAGGAAGGAAGACTATCACAGCTTGTGAAATGGAGACATCTCTTTTTCCCTTATTAGGAAGAGAGAGAGAGCCTGTGGTATGCTGAATTACCGGGTGAACGAGTAGTTTTTGGGGTCCTGCAGTTGTGTCCTTATTGATGCTTTGCTGCACGCTTGTGTGCTCGGTGGAGGGCACTGATGCTTTTTGCTGGTGGGGGAGGGGTGCTGTTGCTTTACTGCTGCTTGTGTGTGGGAGGAGGGAGCTGGGGGGGGCTTTGGGGTTCTAATGTTTTATCTGTTATTCATCCTTTGGGGCACTCCTGTGTTTTCATCGATGTTTGTGAAGAAAAAGAATTTCAGGATGTATACTGTATACTTTTCTCTGACATTAAATGTACCTATTGAAACCTATTGCAAAGGGATCTAGATCAGCTGGAAAAAGCTGGCAGATGGAATTTAAAAACACAAACACGAGGAAATCTGCAGATATATACACACATTCTTTATTTCTTTCTCTCCTTTTTCTCCCTCTGTCCCTCTCACTATACCCCTTGCCCATCCTCCGGGTTTTTCCCCTTCCCCCTTTTCTTTCTCCCTAATCGTCCTGTCCCATGATCCTCTCATATCCCCTTTTGCCAATCACCTGTCCAGCTCTTGGCTCCATCCCTCCCCCTCCTGTCTTCTCCTATCATTTTGGATCTCCCCCTCCCCCTCCCACTTTCAAATCTCTTACTAGCTCTTCTTTCAGTTAGTCCTGATGAAGGATCTCCACCTGAAACATCGACTGTACCTCTTCCTAGAGATGCTGCCTGGCCTGCTGTGTTCACCAGCAACTTTGATGTGTGTTGTTAGATGGAATTGAATGCAGGCATGTGCTAGGTGATGCACTTTGGTAGGACCAACAAGGGTAGATCTTACACAGTGAACAGTAGGGCACTGAGTGTTGTAGAATGAGGAGTGCGGTAGAACAAAGGATCTGGGAATACAGGTCCATAATTCGTTGAAAGTGACGTCACAGGAAGATAGGGTTGTAGAGATATTTTTGACACATTGGCATTCATAAATCAGATTACTGAGTACAGGAGATGGGATGTTATGTTGATGCTGTATAAGACGTTGGTGAGAATCTAACTTGGAGTATTGTGAGCAGTTTTGGTCACATTCCTGCAGGAAATTTGTAAATAAGGTTGAAATTGTGAAAATTTACAAGGATGTTGTCGGGTCTGAAGGACCTGGGTTATAAGGGAAGATTGAGAATTGATAGAAGTATACAAAACTAAGAGGGGTCTGAAGGACCTGGGTTATAAGGGATAAGGTAAATGCAAGTAGTCTATTTCCACTGAGGTTGGGTGGGACTACAATCATGAGTTAAGGGTGAAAGGTGATAAGTTTAAGGGGAACATGAGGGGAAACCTCTTCACTCAGAGGTTCATGAGAGTGTGGAATGAGCTGAGCTGCCAGTGCAAGTGGTGGGTGCGAGCTCGATTTCAATGTTTGAGCAAAGTTTGGATAGGTACGTGGATAGTAGGGGTATGGAGGGCTATGTTCTCAGTGCAGTTCGATGGGAGTAGGCAAATTAACTGTCTTTGGCATGGACTAGATGGGCCAAAGGGCCTGTTTCTGTGCTGCACTTTTCTATGACTATTTGTAACAAGCCAATTTAATTACACAAATGTAAATAAACAGGAAAGTTCTAATAATCACAGCAGACACATGATTTCAAAATGACCAAGTTTGGGGTTCAAATAACTAACTTCTGGAAAAGCAAAATGGGAGAGAGGTTGGGTGGGCATAGTGGTTGGCACGGTACTTGACCATACCAGCGACCAGAGTTCGATACCCGCCATTGTCTGTAAGCATAGTGGTTGGCATGGCGCTCGACTGTGCCAGTGACCCAGGTTCAATTCCCACCACTGTCTGTAAGTGTAGTGGTTGGCAAAGCGCTTGACAGTACCAGTGACCAGGGTTTGATTCCCTGCATTGTCTGTGAGGAGTTTGTATGTTTCCCCCGTGACCACGTGGGTTTCCTCCGGGTGCTCCGGTTTCCTCCCACAGTCCAAAGACATGCCAGTTGCCAGGTTAATTGGTCACTGTAAATTGCCCTGTGATTAGGCTAGGGTCACACTGGGGGATTGCTGGGAGGTGTGACCCGAAGGGCTGGTAGGGACTGTTCCACACTGTATCTCAATCAATAAAAATAAAAAATGAATCACCCCGATATTACCGGGGTGAATGACTGTACCTCGCCAATCAAAAGGTAGAGCTGGTCTGGGTGGAGCAGGCGGGTGAAACACAGGTGATAGTTGCACAAAGATTCCTGAACAGGAGTGGTAAGGTACAGCATCAAGCAACTAGAGACCGTTGTAACCAGGGTTATACAGTAGTCATGAAGACTCAGTCTATAGGTAGACCAGATTAGCAGGAACAGTGCCAGGGACAGGAAAAAGCTGCGTAAGACCGTAAGATCACCCTTCTGTCATGGGCAGCAGCCTCCCCAGCATCGAGGACATCTTGAAAAGGCATTCCCTCAAAAAGGAGGCATTGATCATTAAAGGCCCCCATTGCCCAGGACATGCCCTCTTCTCATTGTTACAATCAGAGAGGAGGTCAGCAACTGGAAGACACCTACTCAACGTTTTAGCCAGAGCTTCTCCTCTCTGCCAGCAGATTCCTGAAAGGACAAGGAACCCATGAACACTTCCTCACTATCCTGCTTTCTTCCCGCACTATATTAAAAAAATATTCTTATTGTAACTTATAGTTTACTTTTTATGTATTGCTGCTACTAAACAAATTTCATGACATATGTCAGTGATAATAAAACTGATTCTGACCAGGGGGAACAGACCCTTTTTTTCACATCTAGTATTACATAATGAAGAAAGGATAATTAATGATCTGCTAGTTAAACCTGCTAACATGTCAGTAGTGGAAACACGTCGTCACATCAAGACTGAAGGTGACCTGGTTCAATTTGCAGTCGGGTTCTTGATCTCAGCAAACTTCGAAGGAACGACACATGAACAGTGGACTGGGAACTGACACTGCAGATCTGAAGGTAACTGAGTGATGACTAACATTCAAAGAATTAATATGTGGTTTACAAGTCTTTCATGTCTCTTCAAAGAAGAGAAATTCATCAGGGAAAATGATCCAGCCCTGGCTAATAAGAGTTAAAGTTTGTATTCAATCAAAGGAAAAGGCAAACTATTGCAGAGAAAAATAAACAGCAAGCCTGAAGATGGAGAAGAGAATTTAGCAAAGTTAAGACTTTGATAAGGAACATCACTCGCTCTCCCACAATGTTCTCTCCTCTCTCCGTGGTGCTGAGGCTATGAAGACTGCCCCGGCTGCTGTGCTCCATGTCCACTAGTATGATGAACTGATACCCAGGCTTTGGGCCTACGCCAGGGTTCAGATCCAAGGACTCATTTTGGTTCAGAATGTCGTGGCTCGCTCCTATTGTTTTCATGATTCATGTTTCTTCCCCCCCCCCCCACCTCCCGCCTTTCTCTTGCGCATCAGGATCCTCTTGGTTTTTGCGTCTTGGTTTTTTTTTAAAATTGGGCTCTTTTGGGTTTTTTTGCTTTGTGACTGCCTGTAAGCATGCAAGTACAGCAGGCAGTGAAGAAAGCTAATGGCATGCTGGCCTTCATAACAAGGGGAATTGAGTATAAGAGCAAAGAGGTCCTTCTGCAGTTGTACAGGGCCCTGGTGAGACCACACCTGGAGTACTGTGTGCAGTTCTGGTCTCCAAATTTGAGGAAAGACATTCTTGCTATTGAGGGAGTGCAGCGTAGGTTCACAAGGTTAATTCCCGGGATGGCGGGACTGTCATATGTTGAAAGATTGGAGCGACTGGGCTTGTATACACTGGAATTTAGAAGGCTAAGAGGGGATCTTATTGAAACATATAAGATTATTAAGGGATTGGACACGCTGGAGGCAGGAAGCATGTTCCCGCTGATGGGTGAGTCCAGAACCAGAGGCCACAGTTTGAGAATAAGAGGTAGACCATTTAGAACGGAGTTGAGGAAAAACTTTTTCACCTAGAGAGTGGTGGATATATGGAATGCTCTGCCCCAGAAGGCTGTGGAGGCCAAGTCTCTGGATGCTTTCAAAAAAGTGATGGATAGAGCTCTTAAAGATAGCGGAATCAAAGGTTATGGGGATAAGGCAGGAACTGGATACTGATTGTGGATGATCAGCCATGATCACAGTGAATGGTGGTGTTGGCTCAAAGGGCCGAATGGCCTACTCCTGCACCTATTGTCTATCTCGAGGTTGTATAATTTATACATCATTCGGCAATAAACGCACTTAGAAACATGAAACTTTGAAAGTAGAACATACCAACATAGAAGAGTACGGCACAGTACAGGCCCTTCAGCCCAAGATGTCGTGCTGACCCCTTAACTTACTCTTAAGATCAATCTAACCTTTCCCTCCTACATAGCCCAACATTTTTCTAACATCCATATACCTATCTTAATATACTGTATCTGCATCTGCCACCTCCCCTAACAGGGGGTTCCATGCACCCACTACTGTATAAAATGAAAACCTACCTCTGACATCCCCCTGTATTTTCTTCCAATCACCTTAAAAGTACACCCTCTAGTATTAGCCATTTCTGCCCTGGCTTCCACTCTATCTAAAGTGCTAGTTGTCTATTGCTCCTCCAACCTGAGCGTGAGTGTAGAGGGGACTGTGGCCCGACATGTCAGAATGGGAGTGGGAAGTTGAATCGAAATGGGTGGCTATTTTCCGGTTGCTCAAATCAACAAGATTTAAGCAGCATCTTAAAGGCAGTTTTGACAAGATTTAGGGAGGGAATACCATTGGGAACTGGGGTTAATTGGTCAATAGAAGATCTAAGCTGGCTGAGGTCTTGAAGAGAAAAGATCGGGAGGGAACTGATAGAACAAAGGATTTTAAAGGGCAGAGCTGCTGCCAGGGGCAGATTAACAAAGTAAATGAGGGGTTCTTGCCCGAGATGTTTCTAACCAAGATGTTCATTTAGGTCATGGCTCAGAATCGGTTGTCTTTTATGTTCATAAGAATGGTTTTACTGTACAGCACAGGAGGGTTTAGTGACAGGGATGTGGGGGAGTTAGAGGTCAGGGGTCGGAGTGCTTTGCGGTCAGAAGGCCAGTGATCCCCAAGTGTGCAGGTTAGGTCAGCAGGCGCTGAGGATGTGGAAGAGCTACTGTTACGTACAAGAGAAAATCTGGAGATGCTGGAAATCCAAGGCAACACACAGAAAGTGCTGGAGGAACTCAGCAGGCCAGGCAGCATCTATGGAAAGTAAGAGTACAGATGCCGTTTCAGGCCGAGACCCTTCGTGTTGTTTTGCTGAACATCACTGGCATGTTACGTTGGTGCTGGAAGCATGGCAATACTTGTGGGCTGCCCCCAGCACATCCTCAGATTATGTCGGGTGTTAGAGGGAGAATGGTAAAACTCCACACATTCAGCACCTCGGGTCGGGATTGCACCCGAAAGTCATCGGTCATTCAGCCCATCGAGTCCGCTCGGCCATTCCAGCAGAACCGGTTTTTCCCCCAACCCCATTCTCCAATCTTCTCCCCGTAACCCCTAACCCCCTTACCAACCTCTACCTTGATTGTACCCTGTGACTTGGCCTCCACAACCCCCTGTGGCAAAGACTTCCACAGATGCATCACCCTCTGAAGAAATTCCTCCTCGTCCCAGTTTTAAAGGGACATCCCTTTATCCCGAGGCTCCTCGGATCCTAGACTCTCCAACAAATGGAAACATCCTCTCCATGTCCACCCGATCCAGGCCTTTTGGTATCCAATACATTTCAATGAGATGCACCCCTCCTCCCAGCCTTCTGAACTCCATTGACAAAAGACATAGAATTAAACTATTCAGCCCATCGAGTCTGCTCAGAGACATCCAAAGCCCTCGGATACTGGTGCGGTGAGGTAACATCTCTACTTATCACCATTATGTGTTGTGCCATATGACATCAGCATTATGCACCATGTTGTATGACATCATCATCATGTGTCATGTTGTATGACATCATTATGTGCCGTGTTGTATGACATGGGCAATCACGGTCTTGACCTTGATTGTTCTTGGCAAATTTTTTCTACAGAAGTGGTTTGCCATTGCTTTCCTCTGGTCAACATCTTGACAAGATGGGTGACGCCAGCCATTATCAATACAGTACTCTTCAGGGATTGTCTGCCTGGCGTCAGTGGTCGCATAACCAGCCCCTGCGATATGCACGAGCTACTTGTACGACCACCCACCCCCTGACCCCGATCGGGGAGGGGGGGGTGGTGGAGGGGCTAAGCAGGTGCCACACCTCGCCTGAGGGTGACCTGCAGGCTAGCGGATGGAAGGAGCACCTTACCCCTCATTTGGTAGAGAACTATCTCCACCCCGCCACTCTACCAGCTGTTGCATAGTGCTGCCCAGTCACTGCACACTTCCTTCTCCTGGAATCTTGCTGTGCACAACCTAGTAGGCATGTCTCCCTCAGAGATCAGGCTCCCCCCCCCCCATGTTAAAGGTTTAATACAAATACAGTCTCACTGTTTAAATGTTGTAACTTTAAAAACATGCACTCTTTGCAGGTTTATACGTGCAAGCTGGCTTGTTCATTGAAGAAGTTATCTTCCACACACAGGGAGTGCTTTATCTGACTGTGTCTGGCAGCAGCTGAGTCCTCTGTATTGTCGGCGTGGCTGTCTGTGTTTGATAAGGTGCCGTTGCTCCCTCTGTCTGTGGTAATTTAGTACAGCTCCTTCCCATCGCAGCCCGGCTGAGGGCTGCTCTTTCTCCGGGTGGGCACCTCCAATCCCGGGAGCTGTGTGCGCGCACAGCAAGGCTGCCCGGAACAGATCGCAGCATGGAGTTCGGGGTGGGGGGGCCTGTCAGAAGGCCAACTCCGGCCAGCCCAGGCCGCAGAAGAGGGCGTGCCTCTCCTGGAGGGATCCGGCGAGTTAGCAGGCAGGTGGAGCAAAAGGCTGGGTTCAGATTCATTTACTCATAACCCTTACAGTGAAGCACACAGCGAAATGCGTGACTTGTGTTAACAACCAGCACAACCGAAGGATGTGGTAGGGGCAGCGTGCAGGCGTTGCCACAGATTCTGCAGCCACACGGCCTCCTTACCAAGTTCAGCAGAATAACATAAGCAGCAGCTGCGGCAAAACAGGCCCCTCTCCCATCCACTCATACAGACAGGCCTTCCAACCACAGGGCAGGCTGCCTCTGGGCCTCTGAGAGTGCCTGGCCCACAACTGCAACTCACAGATCCCTGACCTCAGGACGGGCCGACTCGGGGGGGCCTCGGGCCTACGCCTCCAACACTCGCCAGCTTCGGTCTTTGACCCTGAAGTTTCAGCCTCCAGACCTTGCCGACCTCTGGATACTGACCCTAGGCCTTGCTGATCATGGGATTTTGACCTCCGGGCCTTGCATGGACCTCCGACCCCAGGACTCGCTGACCTGGGAGGAGAGAAGGACACCGCCCATTGTGCCTCCTGCCCGCACGGACTACTGACCCCGGCCTTGCTGACCCTGGGGTGGGGGTCATCCTCAGGGCCCGCTGACCTCTGTCACTGACCACAGGTCCAGTGGCCTTTATTGCAAGAGGGTTGCGGTTTACAAAATAGGGAAATGTTTACAGCTGGGGGACTGCGTACAGTTTTGTTCCCTTTATTTAAGAAAGTATTCAGTGGCCTCTGAGGTAGAAGAGACTCTCTCAATTCCTGGCACGAGCTGGTCATCCAGTCGCGAGCAGCTGAAAAGATTAGATCGATGTTCCTCCGAGTTTAGAAGAATGAGGGAGCGATATTATTGAAACATTACGACCTTCAGAAAGCACCTGACAGAGTAGATGTGGATACGCTTCCAGAGGTGGGAGAACTTTGAACAACAGAACAGAGTTATAAAGGCGAGGGGGTGTTTACTTAACATTGAGATGCTTGGGAAAAAAATTTTTGCACAGGATGACCCCTGTTTTAAACAAACCCAATAGCTCGGCCTCCAAGCCCCCTGTGGCAGAAAATTCCACAGATTCACCACCCTCTGGATAAAGAAATTTCTCCTTATCTCTGTTCTAAAAGGACATCCTTCTACTCTGAGGCTGTGCCCTCTGGTCTTAGACTCTCCCACGACCGGAAACGTCCTCTGCACGTCCACTCTATCTAGGCCTTTCAGTATTCGACAGATTTCAATGCAATCTTCCCCTCGTTCCTCTAAACTCCACCAAGTACAGACCCAGAGTCCTCAAGTGCTCTTCATATGTTAACCATTTCATTCCTAGAGTCAAATCAGATGGACAACCGCGCCATTGTGCACAGCCTTCACAGCTGGTTGTACAGGGGCCTGCACTGAGGGTCCAGCTTGTAGGAGCCCTGGTCTTCCAGCACGCCTTCGGGAGCGCACACCCAGGGGTCGTCAGTCAGCCACTGCCACTTTTTCAGCTGCCCCCTCATGTCCTCCAGCACCTTCTGATACTGGGGGTCAGAGGCGAGGTTGTGGGTCTCGACCGGGTCCGCCTGCAGGTCGAAGAGTTCCCACTGCTCTCGGTAGTAGTACTGGTGCAGGGACTTCTTCCAGTGGACCGGCAGGCCGGAGGTGGTGCGGTTCAGCAGGTCCTGGAAGGTGGGAGAGAGGTAGAAGTCCTGGTCGATGGGGAAAGGCATCTTGAAGTGAAGGTTGTGGACCAGGCGGAACTGGAGGTGCTGAAGAGCCCTCATGGGGTAATACATGGTGACCTCGTGGTGACTCTGACTGGCGTAGGCCGTTTGCCAGGGCTGCTCGGAGCTCAGGGCCGGAAGAATGGACTTGCCGGTTAGATGTACCGTCTTCTTCCCGAAGATACTGTAGGCGGGATAAGGGACAGACAACCAGTCCAGGATAGTCGGAGTTATATCTGCAGAAGCAATGATCAAGACGATTTAATTTTTTAATTACGAGATACAGAACGTTAACGGGCCCTTCTGGCCTACAAGCTCATGCTGCTCAATTCCACCAACGTGACCAATTAACCTGCTGACCGGTACGTCGTTGGAAAGTGCGAGGAAATCAGGGCGCCCGGGGGGGGTAAACCCACGCGGTCAAGGGGAGAACGCACAAACTCCCTACGGGGGACGGTGCGATTCCAACCCGGGTTGCGGTCGCCCGTACTGTGAAGCATTGTGCTAAACACTACGCGGCCGTGCCGCCTCACAGTAGCGCAATGGCACATCGTACACGTTACCAATTAATCTACCAGCCCGTCCGTCTTTGGAAAGTGGGAGGAAATCAGAGCACCCGGGGGAAAGCCCAGTCACGGTGAGAATGTACAAACCCCTTACAGGCAGCACAGGAATCGAACCCCTGTGGCTGGTGTTATAAAGTGTTACACTAACTGCTACACTACCACGCCGCTAATATCTCTTTACTTATGACAAAACATCTGTGAATACGGTCCTCTGTAAAAATCTTAGGCACACGTATATAGCTCGGGTGCCTAAGACTTTTGCAGAGCACTGTAGTAATTTTACGTATCGCACTGTACTGCTGCAGCAAAAAAAAGCAAATTCAATGACATATATGAGTGATGATAAACCTGATTCTGATCTGGGTCTCTATTGTGGGCTGACAGTGGGAAGAGGGCAGGGAGAGGGGAATCATGGTTGGGAAAAAGGGGAAGGGAGCGGGAAGCACCGGAGAGACATTCTGTAAAGATCGATAAACCGATTGTTTGGACCTTGCCTGGTGTCTCAGGGCCGGATGTTTCTCCCAGCACCAGCACCCGTCTCACACCCTCCCACGGCACTCCACCCTCCCCATCCCCAACGCGCCTTGCTCCCGCCAGATTCACAAACTCGCTCTCCGCACCATGCTGACAAATGCAGTGTGTACAAGAGTCTAAGTCTAGTTACATGCTGTACATGCGCCTAACGCTGTTGCACAGGACCGTACATCTCCGTATAAACAACAGGAAAGACCTGGGTGCCTGGTCAAGGGTTGAGAAGAGGGACGGAGCTACGAGGAGACGTTGGAAAAACTTGTTTCCTCTGAGAGGGGACTGGACAGATGTTGATAAGGGTACGAGAGGTACAGATAGAGAAGCAGTCATGTTTTCTCCAGGATCAAAATATCTAATAATAGACAACATGCATTTAAGGTGGGGGAGGGGTGGGAGGGGGGAATAATTCAAAGAAATGTGTGGGCAGGAGTTTACTTTCTTTAAAAACAGTTTTGGAATGCACTGCCAGGGGCATAGTGGTGGTGAACGCTATAAGGGTGCAGTGGTGAACGCGCCAGGGGTGTGGTGGTGGTGAACGCGCCAGGGGTGTGGTGGTGAACGCGCCAGGGGTGTGGTGGTGGTGAATGCGCCAGGGGTGTGGTGGTGAACGCGCCAGGGGTGTGGTGGTGGTGAACGCGCCAGGGGTGTGGTGGTGAACGCGCCAGGGGTGTGGTGGTGGTGAACGCGCCAGGGGTGTGGTGGTGAACGCGCCGGGGGTGTGGTGGTGGTGAACGTGATAGGGGTGTTTTGATAGGCACACGAATATGGAGAGAATGATCATACGATATAGGAAAAAAATTAGGCCATTCAGCCCATCAAATCTGCTCCACCATTCCATCATGGCTGATTTATTATCCCTCTCAACCCCATTCTCCTGGTAATCTTTGACACCCTGACCTTATCAAGAAGTGTTCAACCTCCACTTTAAACATACCCAATAACTTGGCCTCCGCAGCCACCTGTGGCAAGAATTCCATGGTCTCACTACCCTCTAGTAAAAGAAATTCCTCCTCACCTCTGTTCTAAATGAACATCTCTCTAGTCTGACATTGTAGCCTCTGGTCCTGGGCTCCCCTTCTGTAGGAAACATTCTCCCCACATCCACTCTATCTAGGCCTTTCAATATTCAATAGGTTTCAGTGAGATCCCCCCCCCCACACCATTCTCCTAAACTCCAGAGAGTACAGGCCCAGAGCCATCAAATGCTCCTCGGATATTAACCCTTTCAATCTCATGAACCTCCTCAGGAGCCTCTGAATGGAGGCATATGGACATTGGACACTGAGTAGGCAGAAACCATCAGGTTAGTTAGCCAGTTTTGCAGAATCAGGTGAACGATCACCGCCATATCTTATGAAATTTGTTGTTTTGCAGCAGCTGTACATTACAATACATAAAGTATACTACAAATTACAACAGCAGAAAATGAAATAATGCATAAGACAGCAAAATAGTGGGGTAGAGTTCATGAATGGAAACAGCGTTTTCCCCCAGGCCGTGAGAGTACTGAGCTCCCTCCCCCCACTCATACCTCATTCCCAATCAAACACCACTGGCAATAAAACATTCACTTTTTAACTTGTGCCGTAAATGCACCTTCTAACCTGTTAATTTATTTGTGGTGATATTACTTTATACGTTGTGTCAGAGTGAGAGTGAGAGAGAGAGCGCGCGCGCGCACGTGAGCGGGAGACAAAGCTATATGTACTGTGTTGTGCACCTTGGTCTGAAAGAACATTGTTTCAATTGATGGTGTACACGTGAACGATTGAATGACAATGAACTGAATTTGAACGTGAAAACTCTGGCGGGAGGAGAGAGAGCAGCGCACCGCGCGTGCGCAGCCCTCCGGTGAAAAATGTATCGTATCCGTTAAATAGAGGCCGTGGACAATTCTGATTTGATGGAGACGGACATGAAAGCACAGAGGAACATCTGGAGAAATTTTTGAAACGCTCGTTTGCTGCTGGCGTTACTGCGCAGTCGGGAATCTTTCGGAGGGTAGGCCTCAAAATCCCTGGCTTTGCCTGCTGTTGGTGACCGAGATCGAGGTCGAATCGTTCAGACAGAGATGGCGCTCACTGCTCGGTGTCAGAGAGCTGATCAGAGCTCGAAGTTTTCGGATGACTCAGAGTCGGACCATGGTCGGGCATGGCAGGGAGAGGTTTTCTTCCTTCTCCCATCTGCGTGAGATGTGGGACACTTGAGAGACTTTGAACTTTTACTGTGACCATGGCCTGTTCTTCATCAAGTTATGGGATTGTTGCACTGTTGTAACTATATGTTATAATTATGTGGTTTTGTCAGTTTTTTCAGTCTTGGTCTGTTCTGTGTTTTGTGATATCACACCGGAGGAAATATTGTATCATTTCTTAATGCATGCATTACTAAATGACAACAAAAGAGGACTGTGTGTCTTCATAATCTAAATCCAGCGGTGGAGGGGGAAGAAGAACTAGTTTAATTAGTTTGGCACAACACAGGGGTCCGACTGGCCTGTCACCAAG
Organism: Mobula hypostoma; assembly: GCF_963921235.1. Classification (NCBI taxonomy): domain Eukaryota; kingdom Metazoa; phylum Chordata; class Chondrichthyes; order Myliobatiformes; family Myliobatidae; genus Mobula; species Mobula hypostoma. The sequence continues at coordinate 51,681,925 of NC_086118.1, forward strand.
CTGTACTGTTCTGTTTTCTATGTAATAATAAATGAAAAGGAGGAACACCCTGCCCGTGGGGAAGGGGAGGTACATTGACGGGGACCGAGGCTTTAGGCCCTGTTATCCCGCTGCCCCGAGCCACCACGTACCCAGCAGGCTGACGAAGGACCGGCTGATCTGACCCCATCGCTCCGGGTGGTCCGGAGAGTGGACCAACATGGGCTCGGCAACTCCAGGCCGGTACAGGTTGGTCCTCCCATTGGGAAAGGGGATCCCATTGTCCGAACTGTAGATCACCAGCGTGTCCTCGGCGTGGCCAGCCCCTGACAGTTCCTCCAGCACCAGCCCAATTCCTGCGAAAAGGATGAGCGGATAGGTCAAAGTTCAAAGTAAGCTGATCATCGATGCAAGAGATGCTGCGGGGGCTAGAAAAACAGAGTGACACGCACAAAATGCTGGGGGAACTCAGCAGGTTGGGCAGCATCTATGCAGAGGAATAAACAATTGACACCCTTCATCAAGACTGGAAAGGAAAGGGGGGAACAGCCAGAATAAGAACGGGGCGATAGGTGAAGCCTGGTGAGGGGAGAAGGTGGGTGCGTGGGAGAGGGGTGATGAAGTAAGAAGCTGGGAGGTGATTGGTGGAAAAGGTAAAGGGTTGAAGAAGGAGGAATCTGATAGGAGAGGAGAGTGGACCATGGGAGAAAGGGAAGGAGGAGGCGAACCGGAGGGAAGTGTGGGCAGGTGAGGTGAGGAGGAGCAAGAAAGGAAATGGGAATTCATTTCCTTGCAGGCGTTTGCAAGAGAAAAGAAAAACAGTGGAATTTTATGAAAGGCATACAGAAACAAGATCAAGATTCGAGTTTATTTATGGTGTGTGCATTGAAACGTAGTGAAATGCATGGTTTGCGTTCACAACCAACACACTCGAGGATGTGCCAGGGGCAGCCCACAAGTGTGGCCACTCTCTCCGGCACCAACGTAGCAAGCAAGCCCACAGCGCTCGGCAGAACAACACAGAACACAAGAAGCAACAAAACTACAGCAGCAAAACCAGTCCTGTTCCCCCCCCCCCGACACACACACACACAGACCACACACACACATACACACCACACACACACCACATACACGTACACACACACACACACACACACATACACGTACACACACACACACACACACACACACACACACATACACACCACACACACACACACACACACACACACACACACAGACCACACACACACACACACACACACACACAGACCACACACACACACACACCACACACAGTAAGTCCTCTAACCCCAGGAAAGGCCGTCTTTCGGCTGGAATTGGACTTGCGCAAAGACTGACAAACAACTGAAGTACGAAAGAGGACAGACTGGGAACATGCGCCGGACAAGTCCCGGAAAGCGAGCCTGCAGGCTGCAGAGCCAGTCCAGAGCGGTGGTGGTTGGAGTCACCCGCGATGGTTTGGGAGCTTGAGGTCACTGACCTTGGTCGAGACGGCTGATGGTGGTATACTGCGCAGCCAGGTCAGCACGGGACGCTGGCGTGTCCGGCAGGAAGGGAGGCACCTGGGGAAGCAGGAACAGCAGGAGGGGGGTTAAAAATAAAGCCTCACTTCTGCGGTGGATTTACCTCTGCTCCAGGGTCCTGCCCTGTCCAGGCAGTGCACTGAGTGACCATACCCCCGTACCGCTCCCGCAGATTGCCACAGACAAATCCAAGTTCAGTAAACCAAACGTCCAGCAATTCCTAACACAGAGTGGCAGACAACAAGCGAGCTGACTCAGGATGGGAGGGTTGTCCTGGGACAGGACACTGAGCGCTCCATCAGTGAGAGGTGATCTCAAAGAAGCAGAGCACAGGGGCTCAACTGGGCAGATATATGGAAGATATTAAGATATAGGGGCAGAATTCGGCCATCGAGTCTGCTCTGCCGTTTTGTCATGGCTTATCCACTTCCCTCTCAGCCCCAATCTCCTGCCTTCTCCCCGTATCCCTTCAGGTCCTGACTAATCAAGAATCTGTCAACTTCTGGCTTCAATATACCCAATGACTAGGCCTCTACAGCCGCCTGTGGCAACAAATTCCACAGAGTCAGTTTCTGTTCTAATGGACATATCACTAACGAATCAACTCATCTCATTGCTACCACTGGGAAGGAGATACAGGAACCTGAAGGCACACACTCAGCGATTCAGGAACAGCTTCTTCCCCTCTGCCATCCCAATTCCTGAATGGGCATTGAACCCATCAACATTACCTCACTTTTTATATATCTGTTTTTGCACTAGTGTGGGCACGTGGCCAAGTGGTTAAGGCATTGGACTAGTGACCTGAAGGTCGTGAGTTCGAGCCCCAGCCGAGGGAACGTGTTGTGTCCTTGAGCAAGGCACTTAATCACACGACACTGGTGCCAAGCTGTATGGGTCCTAATGCCCTTCCCTTGGACAACATTGGTGTCATGGAGAGGGGAGACTTGCAGCATGGTCAACTGCTGGTCTTCCATACAATCTTGCCCAGGCCTGCGCCCTGGAGAGTGAAGACTTTCCAGGCGCAGATCCATGGTCTCGCAAGACTAACGGATGCCTTCTATAATTTTGCACTATTTTTAATTTTATCATTTAATATACATAATTGAATTTTTTTCCCTATATTGCATTGAACTGCTGCTGCTAAGTTAACAAATTTCATGATATATGCTGGTGATAATAAACCTGATTCTCATTCTGAGTCTGGGTCCTCTGGTCTTAGACTCCCTCAGCAGCGGAAACGTCTACTCTATCTAGGGCTTTCACCATTCAATAGGTTTCAACAAGAACCCCCCCCCCTACCCCGTTCAGCCCCAGAGCTGTCAAACACTCCTCATATACGGATGGTATCTCTCCTGCCTTGGGGGTGGGGGGGAGGGGGAACAGAACCAGGGATCACTGTCTCAAAATTCAAGAGGGGGGGGCTTTCAGGACAGAATTGGGCAGAACTTCATTCACCAGAGGCTTGGAATTATCTTCCCAGGAGGGGTTTGAACAGGTTCAGCTACTGCGTTCATTCAGGAGGGAGATCGATGGGTTTTTGGGTATTAAGGGACATGGGCTTGACGCACAGAAGCTGGAACTGGGTTACTAATCCCACAAGTGCCATGATACAGTGAAATGCCTGCCCTGCATCGTTATTTCTTTATTGAGTGAAACAATGCAGAACAGGCCATGAGCTGCTCTGCCCAACATCCTACTTAACCCTACCCTAACCACGGGACAATTTACAATGGCCAACTAACCTGCTAACCGGTACGTCTTTGGACTGTGGGAGGAAACCGGAGCACCCGGAGGAAACCCCCGTGCATCCTCCTTACAGACAGCGCCAGAACCAAACTCCAACATCCGCCACGGCCCAAGCTGCAACTGACCTGCATCAACGGCGACACCACCGCGGTCGAACCGTCACTCCGTGCATCGAGCTACAACCGGGTAAGTCAATAACGATGCCCCAAAGGTGGGCGGGCCTTGTTACTGAACGGCAGGCCAGGCGCGAGGGGCTGAATAGCCTCCCTGTGTTTCCACGTACTGTACGGGGGCAGCAGAGTAGTGTGGCGGCTAGCGTAATGCTTTTACAGCACCGGTGACCCGGGTTCAATTCCCAACGCCGTTTGTAAGCGGTTTGCACGCTCTCCCTGTGCTCGCTTGGGTTCCCCCCGACATTCCAAAGGATAATTGGCCACACGGGCAGCGTGGATTCATTGGGCCAGAAAGCCCCGTTTCATGCTAGATCTCTAAATGCATAAATAAAATCAGTAAATCCCATGTTCGTTAAAAAGATTACCTTGGATATCCTTCACTTGGGCGTTTCCCCTGATCTCCATCTCCTCACATCCTCACCACTGTAATTCCTGAATGAGCAACACCTTCCAGTCCTTGTCTGGACTGGGTCAATCCTCGTTCCTCCCCACCTTTCCCCCTTCGGGAACATCCATCCTCCCTTTCCACAACTCACCAAGGCTTGGACTTCCCACAGTTTCTTTGCTTCCTAACCCCTCAGGTTGTCAACCATTAGGTTCTTGAAATGACCCGCACATCCCTAATTCTACCTCAGCAATGTAGAACTACAGACCACCTCGAACACTAACACGGACTGGTCTCTAATTGTGCGTTTCATTTGCACCGATTTCTGGTGGTTTTACAGTTTTGTTTTGTTCTTCATTGTCTTAAATAATTTATGTATACTCAGTGGCCACTTTATTAGGTCCCTCCTGTATCTAATAAAGTGGCCACTGAGTGTATGTTTGTGGTTTTCTGCTGCTGTAACCCATCCACTTCAAGGTTTGACATGTTGTGCATTCAGAGATGCTCTTCTGCACACCACTGTTGTAACGTGTGGTTATTTGAGTTACTGTCACCTTCCTGTCAGCTTGAACCAGTCTGGCCATTCTCCTCTGACCTCTCTCATTAACAAGGCATTTTTGCCCACAGAACTATCACTCACTGGATGACTTTGTTTCTTGACCGTTCTCTGTAAACTCTACAGATTGTTGTGCGTGAAAATCCCAGGAGATAAGCAGCTTCTGAAATACTCAAACCACCCTGTCTGGCACCAACAATCATTCCCCTGTCAAAGTCACTTAGATCACATTTCTTCCCCCATTCTGATGCCTCATCTGATTAACAACTAAACCTCTTGACCGGGTCTGCATGCTCTTATGCACTGAGTTGCTGCAAGATGATTGGCTGCTTCTATACTTGCATTAACGAGGTGTACAGGTGCATCCAATAAAGTGGCCACCGAGTGTACATTTTATTTACAGTGTCCGCTCTGCGTGTCGTCTGTGAAGCTGCTGCTACCAGCTTTTTATTGTCCCTCACCGTACTTGTCCTCACAACAAACCCAACCGGACCAGCCTCAGAGACCCGAGAGACTGTCCACGTTCGAATCTGGAGCAGTAGGCAATCTGCCGGTGGAACTCAGCGGGTCGAGCAGCATCGTGAGGGGAAAGGAACTGTCAACGTTTATATTCAGAAAGGTGCTGGCAAAAGGCCAGTAACAACATGAAGGATCCCACCTACCCTGCTCATAGACTCCCATCAGGGAGGAGGCTACGTAGCATCCACAACAGGACCACTAGACCAGGAAACCTCAAGCAGTGAGGCTGATCAACACCTCCACCCACTAACCCACCCCTCGACACCCCCAATCACCACTACTTTATCATTTCCTGTCAGTCGCCGTATGTACAGACACTCCTGTGCCTAGTGTCACTTTATGGACACACAATCAATCTGTATATACTGTATAAGCTATCCTGTGTATTTACAATAATTGTGTTTTTGTATAATTATTGTGTTCTTTATCTTTTGTGGTTTTTTTGGGCTGCATCAGATCAGAAGTAACAGTTATTTCATTCGCCTTAACACTTGTACAGGAAATTACTTTAAACAATCTTGAATCTCTCTCTCTGTAACCTTTAATGAATTAAGTGTCTATCAATGCCTGCTATTAATACACCCAAGGGCTTGGCTTCTACAGTCGCCTGTGGCAATGAATTCCACAGATTCAACACCTTCTGGCTAAAGAAATTCCTCCTCATCTCCGTTCTAAATGGATATCCCTGTATTCTGAGGCTGTGTCCTCTGGTCTTCGACTCCCCCACCATAGAAAACGTCCCCTCCACACCTCCACTCTATCTAGGCCTTTCAACATTCAATAGGTTTCAATGAGATCTTGCCTTATTCTTTCAAACTCCTGATACGTTAAGCCGTTTCATTCCAAAAAATCATTCTCATAATCCCTGCTCTGGACCCTCTCCAATGCCAGCACATCCTTTTGTAGATATGGGGCCTAAAACTGCTCACGAAACTCTAAGTGTTGAGGCCTGCTCCACACCTCAACAGGAACTCGTTCTCACCCCCCCACAAACACCAGAGTCTAGATGAAGACAGAACACATTCCAGGGGCCTGGTCAGACGCGGCCTCCCTCACAGGCCTCCCCCTACTGGCATCTTTCATTTTGGGGGCTTTGGGGGCAGGAGATGCTGCTGAAACCCCGCTCTCCAGGTAAAGCACCAGACACAGTGTCCAGCTCACTTGGAATCCAAGTGGACACAATGATCTGGTGGGAATGTAGACGAGGGACTGTTGTGCTGTGCGGAAGGGCGTGGAGTAGGCAGGCGCGGATCCCAGCTCCTGCAAGGCCTCACAGGAGTGAGAGCAGAAGGTCACAGCAGGCGCGGCCTCTTACCTACCTTCACCTGCTCCGGAGTGTAATACTGTGGCTTCCAGTCCGGAATCCAGCCCATCCCGGGCTCCCCGTTCCCAAACTTCTCACAGAAGACCCCATACTGGGGGTGGGAATGTCCACACCGATGCGGATCATGGAAGGCCACGTACAGAAAGAATGGCCTGAGGTAAAAAAAAACACACGGGGAGGGGGGTATTTAAACAAAGTCCTGAGACGCAGGCCCAGGGAGGGAGACACCTCCACACCGAGACGCAGGCCCAGGGAGGGAGACACCCCCACACCGAGACGCAGGCCCAGGGAGGGAGACACACCCACACCGAGACGCAGGCCCAGGGAGGTGGACACCTCCCACACCGAGACGCAGGCCCAGGGAGGGAGACACCTCCACACCGAGACGCAGGTCCAGGGAGGGAGACACACCCCACACACCGAGACGCAGGCCCAGGGAGGGAGACACCCCGCCCCACACCGAGACGCAGGCCCAGGGAGGGAGACACCCCGCCCCACACCGAGACACAGGTCCAGGGAGGGAGAAACACCCCACACTGAGACGCAGGCCCAGGCAGCAGAGGGCGAATAGGCCCTGGGAGGGAGGGGGGGGGAGCACCCATTTTCGAAAGCACACACCCGAGGAAGAGTAAAATCTCTCACCAAGACAGTTCAAGACATATCGTTGGCTGACAGTCCCAGTTGTACACACGCCCCCCTCCCCAGTGAGCCAGAATACCCCCCCACACCGAAACACACGTCGGGATGCAGAGGAGATTAGTAGGAGGCCGCCGGGATTGGACAGCATGTCTTACGAGGACAGGCTGGGCGAGGGCTTTTCTCTTCAGAGAGCTGCCTTGATAGAAGTGTACAGGATGATGAGAGGCATCGGTCAGGTGGACAGAGAGACATTTTCCCCGAGCGGGCATTCAGGGGGTATAACCTTAAGGTGATTGGAGGAAAGTACAAGGGTGGATGTCAGAGGTAGTTTTTTTTTAAAAAACACAGAGTGTGGTGGGCACATGGAACGAGCTGGGGAGGTGGTAGAGGCAGATATATTAATTTACAAAGCACCTAGAGAGGCACAAGGATGATAGACAAAGTGTTACTCACCTTGGAGCGGGTTAAAGGGCTAGCACAGCATTATGGACCGAAGGGGCTGTGTTGCGTTGCACTGCTCAGTGCTCTGTCTCCCCCCGGGGGCGTACTGAGAGTGTGCCGCCCCCACCGTCAGTCGGACAAGCCCACCCGGTCTGGGGCCACTGCACCCACCTGCTGCCCGTGTCCCGCAGGAAGGTCCTGACCAGCAGTTTGATCCGGGTGATGTTCCGGCCCACCTGCAGGATGGAATGGTTCTCCTCGGTCTGCGCGTAGTCGAAGGGGTAGACGGACTCCGGCCCAATGTGCTTCTTCCCGATTATCCCTGAGCGAGCAAAGGGAACGTCAGGAAGTGCGTCGTCCCGGTGGAGAGGCAGCAACACCGCTGGGTGGGGGCTTGGAATTCGGAAGCCCCCACTCTGCATGGGAGAACTGGCATAGGAGGGGCAAACACGGTAACACGCAGAGCCTGGCCTCTGCAGCCCAACGTACAAGCCACAGTGCCTTGCATGTAGAACGTGTGTTCAGTATACTGCACGCGGCCTAGCATGCAAGCCAGAACGCGTTGTGTCAAGGATTATTCTTGAGTTATGACATTAGAGGTACCATAATTGGCCTCCTACCCTGCCTGTCTCCACCCCCCAGTGACCGTCCTCCTTCCCTTTCTCCCATGGTCCACTCTCCCTCTCCTATCAAATTCCTCCTTCTCCAGCCCTTTACCTTTCCCACCCACCTGGCTTCACCCATCACCTTCCAGCTCTCCTCCTTCCCCTCCCCACACCGTTTTATTCTGGAACCTTCCTGAAGGAGAGTCTCTGTCACAATGTCAATGGTTCATTCCTCTCCACGGACGCTGCCCGACCTGCTGAGTTCCTACTGTTTTTTTTGAGATACAGCATGGAATAAGCCCCTCCAGCCTTTCGAGGCGTGCCGCCCAGCAATTAACCTCGAATTAACCCTAGCCTAATCACAGGACAATTCACAACAACCAATTAACTTACCAACCAGTAGGGAGGAAACCGGAGCACCCGGAGGAAACCCACGCGGTCACAGGGAGAAGGTACAAACTCCTTACAGGCAGGGGTGGGAATCGAACCCGGGTTGCTGGTACCGTGAAGGGTTGTACTAACCGCTTGGCGACTGTGCTGCCCCAACATGGGGCAGATGCTGGAGATCCAGCGGAACAGAGCGCACGTGCTCTGGATTTCCAGCCCCTGCACAACCTCTTCAGCTTGTAACTACGGACGAACTAAAATGAGAACCAGTCTTCAGGGGTTAAAACCCGTTCACAAATTCTAAATGATACTTTGAGAGCATGACGTTCTACTGTTCCTGCTATCAGCAAATTGTTGAGGGTGTATCCCTGCTATTTAAAGGCACAGTGTAGGAGAGATCTGTTTTGGCACCTAACCTTCTGATAAATTAATTTTCAATCTCTCACTGCTACAGTTGGAAGTTCCCTCTTGCTTGAAAAGGGCAACAATTATAGTCATGCCCGGGAAGAGTAGTGTGAGCTGCCTTAATGCCTATTGTCCAGTATCAGTCACTTCGACAGTGATGAAGTGCTTTGAGAGGCTGGTCATGTTTAAAATCAACTCCTGCCCCAGCAAGGACCTGGAGCCACTGCACCTTGCCTCTCGTCACAATCGGTCTATGACGGATGCAATCCTCAATGGCTCTTCACACGGCCTTAGATCACCTGGACAATGCAAACACCTACGTCAGGATGCTGTTTACTGACTGTAGCTCAGAGTTTAACGCCATCACTCCTATAGTCCTGATCGAAAAGCTACAGAACCTGGGCCTCTGTACCTCCATCTGCAACTGGATCCCTGGTTTCCTAACTAGAAGTCCACAATCAGTGCGGATTGGCGATAACATCTCCTCCTCGCTGACAATCAACACTGGCGCACCTCAGGGGTGTGTGCTTAGCCCACTGCTCTACTCTCTATGTACCCATGACTGTGTGGCCAGGCACAGCTCAAATACCATCAATAAATTTGCTGATGATACAAACATTATTGGCAGAATCTCAGATGGTCGTACAGGAGTGAGATACACCAGCTAGTGGAGTGGTGTCACAGCCACAACCATGCACTCCACATCAGCCAGACCAAAGAGCTGATTGTGGATTTCAGGAAGGGTAAAAAGAGGGGACACGAACCAATCCTTATAGAGGGATCAGAAGTGGAGAGAGTGTATAATTTCAAGATCCTGATTGTCAGAATCTCTGAGGATCTAACCTGGTCCCAACATATCGATGCAGTTATAAAGAAGACAGCGGCTATATTCCATTAGCAGTTTGATTTGTCACATAAAAGACTGAAAGACTTCTCTAGGTGTACCATGGAGAGCTTTCTGACGGGCTGCATCATTGACTCGTATGTGGGGGTGGGGACGGGGAGGCTACTCCACAGGACTGAAAGAAGCTGCAGAAAGTTGTAGAATTCATCACAGAAACATGGAAAACCTACAGCACAATACAGGCCCTTTGGCCCTCAAAGCTGTGCTGAACATGTCCCTACCTTAGAACTACTCAGGCTTTACCCATAGACCTCTGTTTTTCTAACTCCTTGTGGCCATCCAGGAGTCTCTTAAAAGACCCTATCATATCCGCTGCCGGCAGCCCACTCCACACACTCACCTCTCTGCGTAAAAAACTTACCCCGACATCTCCTCTGTACCTACTTCAAAGCAACTTAAAACTATGCCCTCTCATGCTAGCAATTTCAGCCCTGGGGAAAAGCCTCTGACTATCCACACGATCAATGCCTCTCATTATCTTGTACACCTCTATCAAACCATCTCTCATCCTCCATCGCTCCAAGGAGAAAAGGCTGAGTTCACGCTACCTATTCTCATAAGGCATGCTCCCCAATCCAGGCAACATCCTTGTAAATCTCCTCTGCACCCTTTCTATGGCTTCCACATCCTTCCTGTAGTGAGGCGACCAGAACTGAGCACAGTACTCCAAGTTGGGTCTGACCAGAGTCCTAAATGGCTGCAATATTACCTCTTGGCTCTTAAACTCAATCCCATGACTGATGAAGGCCAATGCACCATATGCTTTCTTAACCACAGAGTCAACCTGCACAGCAGCTTTGAGTGTCCTATGGACCTGGACCCCAAGATCCCTCTGATCCTCCACATTGCCAAGAGTCTTACCATTAATACAATATTCCGACATCATATTTGACCAACAAATCGGGTACTAGCCTCCGTAGTGTCCAAGACATCTTCAAGGAGCGGTGCCTCAGGAAGGTGGCATCCATTATCAAGGACCCCCACCACCCAGGACATGCCCTCTTCTCAATTTTACTGTCAGGTAGGAGGTACAGAAGCCTGAAGGCACACACTCAGCGATTCAGGAACAGCTTCTTCCCCTCTGCCACGCGATTCCTAAATGGGCATTGTACCCATGAGCACTACACTGTGTTTATTATTTCTGTTTTTGCACTGTTTTTAATTTAACTAATTAACATACATATAATCACTGTAATGTACTTACTTATTTCTATATTTATTATGTATTTCATTGTACTGCTGCCGCAAAGTTAACTAATTTCACAACATGTGCCAGTGATATTAAACCTGACTCTAATTCTAACTGCATATTTAGGAAGCTATTGCTCAACATGCTTACAAAGAAAAGGGCTGTATTTTGGGTGTCTGGTTTTTGGAACAGACACTGATATAGAATAGTCAAAGAGATTCTGTTAGTTGGGATGTGGCTCCATTAATTTTCGATAAATTTATCTGACAATACTCACATTGTTAAAGTAGGTGATTATAACGATTGAAACTGTAGTTCTTTATTGTTTTCTTTGTGTTGATGAAGTATAGAGCATCCTGTCAAGAGAGCAAGATCCTGTTGGGAATCTCCTGGACTCGCTCTCTTTTGGAGGTTTGCCGCGCAAGTAAAGACTTTCATATATCCCCGGTTACAAGTTCCACGTGGTTCAGTTATCAGTCACAACACTGCGTACAGATAGAAGATGGCCAGGAGCCCAACGCAAGCAGAAACGCACACCCACCCGAGCGTGTTGCACGCACAGTAGCCGGTAGGTGACACACAGCACAGCACACTGGGTGCCACAGTCAATGTGAAGCTACTACAGCTCGGGCCATTCCGCAGTTCCAATTCCACTCGTCGTTCCGTAAGGAGTCTCTGTACGTCCTTCCCATGGAGCACGTGGGTTTTCCCCGGGTGCTCTGGTTTCCTCCCACAGCCCAAACACGTACTGGGTAGGTTAATGGACGGAGGAGATGATGGCAACGCGACACAGCTCGCAGCGGCCACTCCGGTGGTGATGTCTGTTATTTGTCAAGTAGAGTGCCATGCACAATCCTGATTTGATGGAGACGGACGTGAGAGCACAGAGGAACATCTGGTGAAACTTCTGAAATGCCTGCTTTGCTGCTGCTCCTACTGTGTGGTCCAGAACTCCAGAGGAGAAGGCCCGGAGTCCTTGGCTTTGCTTGTTGCTCGGCGACCAGGGTGGGGTCGAAGCGCTCAGCAGAGGATGGTGCTCGGAGGGGCTGGTCGGAGGCTCGAAGTTTTCGGACGGACTCAGAGTCCCCTGTGGTCGGGTGTTTCCAATGGTGCTACACTTGGAGCTTCCTGGCAGGGAGGGTTTCTCCCTTCTATAGTCATAGTCATACTCTATTCATCCCGGGGGAAATTGCGTGAGATGTTGGGGCTATTGGGACTTCCAGACTTTTTTTTACCATGTCCATGGTCTGCTCTTTATCAAATTATGGTATTGTTTTGCACTGTTGTAACTATATGTTATAATTAAAGCAACACACATAAAAGTTGCTGGTGAATGCAGCAGGAAAGGCAGCATCTCTAGGAAGAGGTACAGTCAACGTTTCAGGCCGAGACCTTTCGTCAGAACCCTTCGTTATAATTATGTGGTTTTGTCAGTTTTAGTCTTGGTTTGTCCTGTGTTTTCTTGTGATATCATTCTGAAGGAACATTGTATCACTTTTTAATGCATGCATTTCCGAATGACAATAAATGACGACTGAGTGTCCTCATAATCTAAAAAAAAATTGATCATTGTAAATTGGGCCACGGGTGTAATTGGGCGGCGCGGGGTCATTGGGTCAAAGGGGACTGCTACAGCATGGTCTCCCCAAGTAAAAATAGATAACGTTCAAGACCCTCACCGGTTCTGATCCCAGCCTGACTGAGCAGCATTGGTAAACTCCGGACACCATCGAAGGAATTGAAGTGGTGAACGCCTTGGTGCAGTCCATACATTCCATTCTGATGCTACCAAAGTTCAAAGTAACTTTTATTATCAGAGTACAGTCCGTCACCACATACAACCCCGGAGATTCTCTTCCTGCAGACATACTTAACAGATCTATAGAACAGTAACTGTAAACAGGATCAATGAACAACAAGCTGTGCAAATGCAGCTATAAATAAATAGCAATAAATAACGAGCATGAAATAACAAGATAAAAAAAGTCCTTAAATGAGTCTTTTGCTCAAGAGCCTGATGGTTGAAGTGTAGTAATTGTTCTTGAACCTGGTGGTGTGAGTCCTGGGGCATTTATCCCTCAATGGCAGCAGTGAAAAAGGAGCATGGCCTGAGTGGTGAGGATCTTTGACAATGGATACTGCTTTCCTATGGCAGCATTTCATGTAGTTGTGCTCAATGGTTGGGAGGGCTTCACCCGTGATGTACTGGGCCGAATCCACTACCTTTTGTAGGATTCTCTGCTCAAAGGCACTGGCGTCCCCACGCCCAGCCCCACTGGCGTTCCCACAACCGACCCCCACTGGCGTTCCCACACCCGGCCACATTGAAGTTCCCAGTTTCCCACGCCAGGCCCCACTGGCGTTCACATGTCCGGCCCCACTGGTGCCCCCACACCTGCCCCCCACTGGCGCCCCCACACCTGCCCCCCACTGGCGTTCCCACACTCGGCCCCCACTGGCGCTCCCAGTTTCCCACGTCCTGCCCCACTGGCATTCCCATGCCTGGCTCCATTGGCGTTCCCACGCCCGGCCCCACTGGCACTCAACCGCTCAGCAACTTTCCACCACACACCTATATAGAAGTTTGCCAGAGTTTGTGACAATATACTGCATCTCAGCAGACTCCTGAGGAAGTTGAGGTGCGACTGAGCGCTGAGTACAGGAAGTACTGAGCACAAAACAAACATTCAGATCCCTGCAGTGTTATCTCTTCGTCCCCGTCACATGGGTCTGCGTGAGCACCGACCCACCCACAACCCACCACAAGGGCCTGTGCAATGCTCTGTGACCTGAGCTTGTGTGCGCGAGCGTGTCCCCTTCACACCGGCCTGCGTGCACGCGAGGCACTCCCCCCATCACGGGATCTTGTGTACGCTTGAGACCCCCAGCCCACCTTTCCGCCCCGCGTGTTAGCGTACCTGCGGCAGCCCGGTGAGAATGGCAGAGCGGCTGGGCGAGCAGCTGCTGACGGACGAGAAGGCGTTGTTGAAGATGACGCTGCGTTCTGCCAGCCGGTTCAGGTTGGGCGTCCTGATGGCCGTGTTGTTGTACACCTCGCTCTCGAACCCGGCGTCGTCAGCTGTGGGAATGTGGGAATGACTGTATTAAATACTGAGCTATGGTCAATGAACAGCATCCTAACATAGGCATTTGTGTTGACCAGGTGGTCTAAAGCCGTGTGGAGAGCTATTGACGTTGCGTCTGTCATTGACCTAGTGTGACGATAGGCAAATTGCAATGGGTCCAGGTCCTTGCTGAGGCTGGAGTTCAGTCCAGTCATGACCAACCTCTCAAAGCATTTCATCACTGTCGATGTGAGTGCTATAGTCGTTAAGGCAGCTCACATTATTCTTCTTAGGCACTGGTATAATTGTTGCCTTTTTGAAGCAAGTGGGAACTTTCATCCATAGCAGTGAGAGGGTGAAAATGTCCTTGAATACTCCCGCTAGTTGGTTGGCACAGGTTTTCAGTGTACTCCATCGGGACCTCCTGCCTTGTGAGGGTTCACTCTCTTTAAAGACAGTCTAACATCGGCCTCTGAGACAGAGATCACAGGGTCATCAGGGATCTTCACAGCTGTAGTTATATTCTCCCTCTCAAAGAGGGCATAGAAGGCATTGAGTTTATCTGGTAGTGAGGCATCACTGCCATTCATGCTATTGGGTTTCGCTTTGTAGGAAGTAATGTCTTGCAGACCCTGCCAGAGTTGCGGTGCACCCACCTCATAAAAACTCCCCTCACCTTGCCGACCTTGATTTTGTTAGTGTTTCCCAGTGCACGTGTCCGATGCCAGTCAGAAAATGTTCGGCAACAGTCTCCTGCCCCGGTGAAGTGGCAGAATGTCCCAAATGCACAAAGGGAATCCTGGCAACTTTCTCCATGAGTTTTTGTTCGTTAAGATTTGCCCCAAATAACCAGCTGCCCTCATTAACCAGACTCCATTGTAATACGCGGATCTGCGAGATCTCAGTGGTGAAGCTGGGGGAAGATGACGACACATCACAATTGTGAAAGGGATCGACAAGATGGAGGCAGGAAAGTTGTTTCCACTGGTAGGTGAGACTAGAACTAGGGGACACAGCCCCAAGATTCGGGGGAGTAGATTTAGGACAGAGACTGCTCTTCCCAGAGTGGTGAATCTGTGGAATTCTCTGCCGGATGAAGCAGTGGAAGCTGCCTCAGTAAGTATATTTAAGACAAGATTGGATAGATTTTTGCAGAGTAGGGGAATTAAGGGTTATGGGGAAAAGGCAGGTAGGTGGAGATGAGTCCATGGTCAGATCAGCCATGATCTTATTGAATGTCGGAGCAGGCTCGACGGGCCAGATGGCCGACTCCTGCTCCTATTTCTTATGTTCTTACAACGGCAGTGAAGTCGTAGTCCCAGTCATCTGTCATTCCGATCTGTCAAGGCCCGTGTGGTGGCTGACCACACACACGCTCCCCACGTTTAACAAAGTCACGCACAGGCGTTCTCCATCCACAATCCACAGCCCCTGAGAACATCACACTTGACTAGAGTAATCACACTTCTAGGTCTCCAGAAGGCAACTGGCAAAGGGTCACCTCACTCTAACACCACCCCGCTGGTTTGTGTCTTTCAGGGTCGAACGGAGGCAGAATCTTTTGTGGCTGCTGTACTTTATGCTCCCAGTTTCCTCAGGTCAGCCAGTTAATCTAGGCTTGTGGTCTCCATGTCATCGTTGCCCTCCCAGAAACATTTCCTTCCTGGTGCTCATCTTCACTTGCCCCATTATTTGCCCACCCTGGCAGCTTGTTGCCTGCTCCACTGTTTCTGTGGAATGAGCTGGGCACGCTACGTTGGTGGCAGATGCATGGCATCACTTGCGGGCTTCCCCCCAGTGTAATTTCTGGGCCGCGTTGGTCATTGGCACAAACGACACATCTCACGCCTTGCTGTAGACGTGACAAGTAAATCTGTATCTGTTATTGAGGCCTCCGTCGGTCAGGGTCGACCATGGATGTTGTGTCCTACCTGTCTGGATACACAAGCCTGGGCAGTACGATATGGAGGGCAAGATGTTGCCCCGTGTAGCAAGCTCCCCCTCTCCTCACATCTGATGAACCCAAAGGAACGGCAGAGACCGATGCAGTTTGGCGCCAGGGGTGTCGCAGGAGTTGCCAGTCAGTGCCAAACTCAACGTTGGACTCCTCCGGATTTTTCCCTTGGGGTTTACTCCTGAAGCCTTCCCCATGAGTGCGTAGAGCCGCAAGGCAGCGGAGGTTTGAAATCAGAGTTTTCCTTCTCCTAGATGAGCTGCCAACCACGGCTGACGAGCTGCATCTGCCTAAAGCAACTGGTTTTAAGATGCCAGTCGCCCGCCTTTGGCCCTTCTCCTGTCAGTAGAAACAGTTCCACTGGGCTTAGTAGCTAAGCCACACGTGAAGGCCAGCAGCTGGACTGGGTTGTCAGAGGCTATTTGAGGTGCACACCATTGGGAGTATTTAATAGGTAGTGGGAGCTTGTCCCCATTAGCACCCTGGCCGTATCTGTTAACCGTGGCTGTTAAAGGCGCAGAAGTGCCCGGTGGTAACCATCAAGACAGAGTCTAACTACCTGCCCTTGGCTTGCAATGGCATTGGCACCACTGACCCCCTCAACACCGCCACTGTCGACATCCTGGGGTGGAACAGCATGAGATGGGACTCCTGCGGTGAACGACTCATCTCCTACACCCCAGATCCTTTCTGGCACCTCAGCTCAGCTCCCCAGTCCAGGGTCCCCTCTTGCAGTGAGTGAGGGCAGCTCCAACACCATCCAGAAGAAAGCGGAGCTTTGATTGGCACCCATCAACCGCTCTAAACTTTCGTCCCCTTCATCCCCAGAGAAGGCACGGTGCACCATTTTTATAATACACGGGGGAAGGGGCGGCACGGGATGGGGGTGTGGGTAAAGGTGTTGGGGGGGGAAGGTCAGTCAAAGAGGTGAGGAGATACAGGTGCTGCGGTCCTCACCTATGATGAGAAGCACATTCCTCCTCTTCTGCTGCGCCCTCGAACTACCGATCCCCACGAGCAGCCAGACCCAGAAGATGTCACCAAACGGCGACATCATTGTGAACCGGAGTTCTCGTAACTCTAATGATCAGCGTGCCTGCTCCTCGATCCGCTTGCAATCGGATGGACTGCGCACTAACCAGCCATGACCAATCTGCGAACTCACTGAACAAATTCAATCAAGTAATTAAACCCCAGCAGCGGCTCTTCCCAGAGCCCGCCGGCCTCCCGGAAGTGAACGCGATACATTGTTGGGAGTGGTCACATGACGGTGTGATCATGTGACCGGCTCTGTGATGTTGTGGGTGAGTGGGGACGGTGGGGAAGAGTCGGGTGGCTGAGGTGTGAGGGTGAGGGTAGTGATTGAGTTGGGGTGGCCGCCCGGTAATTGTGGACGCTTCCTTCCCTCTGTGCCCTGCCTGTTACACCCTCCACCTCAACGCCACCGGGAGGGGGACGGACTCGGTACAGTACTCTGAAATCGTTTCAAAATACTTCTGCCGGTTCGCCCCAGCGTTTTGATTATTTCTTTGCAAATATGTTCGAGCTTTTGAAGTGATTTGATTTGGCGCAAACGGCGCACTTCCCGGTAGGTTTGAATGTGGATGGGATCTAACGCTAACCTTTCTAATGGAGGAACACACACAAAATACTGGCGGATCCCGGCAGGTCGGGCAGCATTTGTGGAAGTGGATAAACTCGAAGTTTAGGGGGCGAGACCCTCCTTCAGAACTGGGCATCAGCTGCGGAATCTCTAGTGTTTTATGATCTTTCCAATGAGGTTGCCAAGTTTGATCGTGTTGGTATCGCTGGTTCTGGTCACACTTTGTGTGTGTATGTTTTTATCTTTCTTTACATCTCTCTCTTCGGTCTCTTTGCCCCCCGATCTTATCCTGTAACTTCCTGTTGGGGTTTATCAACAAGCATATTTGTGGTCGGTTAGTGGTTCCTTTACTGAGACAATGTAATTTGAAATCAGCCCAGCGGACGTTGCGTAAATGCTGATTGTTTCAGAATGGTGTGAGGCTGGTCAAACCGTTCTGGGTCTGTTTTATTTGCTGTGTGTGGGTTACTAGCAAGGTTAGCGGTGATTTTTCAGACCAACAACCTCCCCTCCCCGTCGCCCTTAAAATGGCGGTGAGCTGCGCCCGCCCCCTCCCCTTGTACTCAGACATCCCACCCTGCAAAAACTCATTTCAGAGAGGTAGCACCATCACCCCCGCCCCGGCCGACCTCCAAGGGTGTATGTATACAGGACATTTGATTATGAAAGAACACAACAATTTATTTTATCACATATTGAAACAATTTACTTACTTACACTCTCACTCTCACATATATACATTCCTTGTTGAGTATTTTGTTGGTAGTCTCAATGCTAAATGCTAATACAAATAGCTTTTCTATTTCTTTTGTAAACTTTCCTTGTACTGTGATGTGGCTTGCTTGGCAGATTTGAGCATTTTGCCGGAAGTCTCAACCTCATAGCAGTATGTGTGAATGAATTTGTTAATTTTGCAAGACATCAGATTGACAAGATTCACTATTATATTATCACGGAGTTTTTTTATTTATTCTATTACAACTTTAAGCAAGTCTACAGGGAGTTTGGCCTCATGACGTAGGACATCAATAGCGGAGCCCCTTAGCAGTCAGCCAGCTAGTTTAAATAACGTTAGCTATGCTAATGAACGAATGACACCTGTTAAACTCATCTCAACATGTCTTTGACAGTCTTAACCCACCACGGGCAATAGAAAAGTCACTGTTGCAAACAGTGCAGTGAGCAACACTGTCATTATTTTAGGTAGGGGTACACTTTAGGGTAGTCTGGGGTGACGTACGTTTTATATTTTCTTTTTTTGGAACACTCTGCCACGGCGCTGCAGGACACTAAACTGAACTGGTGGACAATGAAAGAGAGAGAGAGGTCGACTGTAAAGCCCGCCCACAGAGAAAACTGATTGGTCTACTTAGCACAACGAGAGACCAATCAGGACGCTCTCTCTCTCTCACTCTAGCTACTTCGGTCATCCCCTCCCCCTCCCCCAAAAAAATCCATTTCCGGGATATTGTGTATAATTTGCGGGCATCAGGGAGACGCTATTAATATGCGGGAGACTCCCGGAACTTCCGGGAGAGGTGGGATGTCTGTGTACTCATCCTGGTGAAGGTGTTCCCGGTGTTGAAGGGTAGGGTGTCTGGAACGTGCTGCCCAGGGTGGTGGCAGAGGTTGATAAATGAGGTCTTGAAGGGACCCTTAGATGGTAGAAAAAATGGAGGGCGATGGAGGAGGGAAGGGCTAGGTTGATCTTGGAGCAGGTTGGTGGGCTGAATGGCCTGCACTGATTCAGATCCGTGTGTTTATCACCTCTACACGTGAAATGCGTCGTTTGAGGTGACAGCCAACGCCCGCAAGCGTTGCCAGAATAACGCGGAACACAGCAACCACAAAATCACAACAGCAAGGCAAGTCCCTCTCCGCCCTCCCACACTACGGATAGTTCTCCATCCACAGGAGAGGCCTCCGGGCTTTCAGCCATCGAGCTTTAATGTTCAGACTTCTGATCAACCTTCAGGCTTTGATCTTTGGTATTGACCCCTGGACCATCGGATGGTGGATCCTGGAGACTCCAAACTCGCCAGTTCTCCTGCTGTGGTCTGTATAGGTCAGTATAACATTGTGGGCCGAAGGGCCCGTAATGAGTTGAACTGGCCTGTGTTCTAGGCTCCCAGCCTCTATGAGTGTGTACCCAAGTTGGCAATAATCTTCTAAAGAAAATTCTTGTACACCATGATAATTTGGACAGAGATTGTCATTAATAAATGATTATTAACAATAATTATGGACTTTTTGAAGGGGGGAAAAGGAAGGGTCTAGTTGCTCATGAGGCAAATACAATAGGGTCTTTTCAGAGACTCTTGGACAGGTACATGGAACTTTGAAAAACAGAGGGTGATGCGGAAGGGAAACTCGAGGCAGGTTCTAGAGTAGGATACATGGTCAGCACAATGTTGTGGGCCAAAGGGCCTGTAATGTGCTGCAGACTTGTATGTTACGTGTATTCAACATTTTACTGCTTCATTTGGCAGTAACGATTATCATTAAGTATCCTTTAATGATGGGTGAGATTTGAGAATCGGGGATGGCACTGAAGTGGCAAGACGCGTAATTGTGTTAATGTGCAGAGGGTCCTGGGGTCCGCATCTGTTGCTCCCCAAAAGTGGCTGAACAGGTTGATAGGCTGGTGAAGACGGTGTATCCATGATTGCCTTTGTTAGTTGAAGTGTTCAGTTCAAGTGTCGGAAAGTTACGTTGCAGCTTTATAAAACTCTGGTTAGGCTGCATCTACGGTATTGCGTTCAATTTTGGTTGCCCATTATAGGAAGATTGTGGAGGCTTTGGTTTACAAGGCTGCCAGCTGATCAGAGGGGCATGTGTTATATCGAGAGGTTGGGACAAATCTGGGTTGCTTTCTCGGGGGTGGTGGAGATTCAGAGAAGATCTGAGAGAAGATTATGAAATGCTGGGTAGAGTGGACAGCTGGTATCTTCTTTTCCCTTTTCCGGGGTTGAAATGCCTGACACCAGAGGGCACGCACTCGAGGCGAGAGAAGGCAAGTTGAAACGCAACGTGCAGGACAAATACAGAGCGGTGGGTGCCTGGAATGGGGGCAAATACAAGCATTTAAGAGGCTCTTAGGGAGGGATGTGAATGTGCAAAGAATGGAGGATATGGAGATTGTATGGGCAAAAAGGATTAGCTTACTTGGGCATTTAATTCCAAGTTTAATTAGTTTGGTACGCACTCTGGACTGGAGAGTTGATTCCTGTGCTGTCCTATCCCGGGGTGGTGAACCCATGACAGGTGCAAACATCTTGTTAGCAAGCGGCGAGTGGTACTGCCTTCGATTCTTTAAACCACACCCGTGATAAAAAAGTACATAACGATTATCTTTACTGCCAAATGAAGTGGCCAGTAAGTTTTGCATTCTGAGAGCAGTAAGAGGTTATCACAGGAAACGTCACATGCTGGCTTACTGCCAGCTGGTTGGTTGCAAACACACGTGATGTTGCATGGTGCATTTTAAAATCCTCACAGACCTGGTATTTGTACAGTGTTTGAATTGTAAATGGTGACAATAGCAATGCAATTTGGAAGTATTATTTTCCAATTGCCATTTAAAAAGATTAGTATCAATTTTCGAACAGATTTTCTAAAATACTCATTTAACTCAATCTGTCTCTGTTGTACTTTTAACAGTAAAAGACAAGTAGACATAAATAACGAACAAGACTCGTTCCTCTTCCTTAAATTCCACAAATGTTGTTACTAATTCATTAGTCATTGATCTCCATTCAAAATTTTTATGAAGACTTTTGCCAATTTGGCCACGCTCTCAAAAAGATCCCTCACCCCTGTAATCTAAATGTTTACGGATGCACCCAAGTCTAGACTGGAGTCAGGTAAACGTCCTAGTAGTAACTACCCTCTCAGAACCGACTAAAGCAGGATATCATCTATTGAACATCATTCCAAATCAGAATCGGGTTTAATATCATCAGCACACGTCATGAAACCTGTTAACTTTGCAGCAGCGGTACATGATAAATACAGAAAGAAAACTGAATTACAGTAAATATATATGTTTATGTCTAGTACAAAAACAGAAATTTTTAAAAAAGTATTGAGGTAGTGTTCAAAGGTTCAATGTCCATTCAGAAATCGGATGGCAGAGGGGAAGAAGCTGTTCCTGAATCGCTGAGTGTGTGCCTCCTACCTGATGGTAGCAATGAGAAGAGGGCACATCCTGGGTGATGGAGGTTCTTAATAATCGACACCGCCTTTCTGAGGCACCGCTCCTTGAAGATGTCCTGGATACTAAGGAGATGATGGAGCTGACTAATTTTACAACTTTCTGCAGCTTACTTTGATCCTGTGCAGTAGCCCCCCAATGCTGGGCGGTGATGCAGCCTGTCAGAATGCTCTCCACGGTACATCTATAAATCTCCTCAGACTCCTAATGAAATATAGCCGCAGTCTTGTCTTCCACTGATGCATTGGATCCAGGCTAGGTCCTCCGGGAACTTGAAATTGCTCACTTTCTCCACATCTGATCCCTGTACGAGAATTGGTGTGTGTTCCCTCGTCTTGCCCTTCCTGAAGTCCAGAGTCAGCTCTTTGATGCGTGGAGTGCAAGGTTGTTGCTGCAGCACCACCCAACCAGCTGCTATATCTTGCTCTTGTACGTCCTCTTGCCACTCTCTGAAATTCTGCCAACAATGGTTGTATCATCGGCAAATCTATAGGTGGCATTTAAACTATGCCTAGCCACACAGTCAGTGGATGTAGAGAGAGAGTAGAGAAGCACAGCAGGAGAAACAAGCCCTTTGGGCCGTCGAGACCATTCTGACCTGTTATTCTGTCTGGTGCCATCGTCCTGCGCCTGGACCATAGCCCTCCTCTCTCTTATCCAAACTTCACGTAAATGAAATCAAATCCACACCACTTCTGCAAGCAGCTCGTTCTACACTCACACCAGTCTCTGAGTGAAGAAGCTCCCCCTTCAGTTTCTCCTCAAGTATTTCACTTTTCACCCTTAACCTATGAACTAGTGTAGTCTCATCCAATTAGAGTTTTACCTTAGCTATACCCTTCATAATTTTGGATACAGTACCTCTGTCAAATCTCCCCTCATCCTCCATGCTCTAGGGAGTAAGTTCCTAACCTGTTGAACCTTTCCCTATAACTCGGGCCCTCAAGTCCTTGCGAAAACTGATTTTTACACCTCTATGTCCTTCAGGGATCCCGGGACGACGAGCGGAGGCCAGGCCGTTTCTGAAACCATCGGCAGACTGAAGAGTGATGTCATCGCACGATCCCCAGGCTGCTCCGGTGCGAATCGCTTGGCGAGACCTGCCCTCGGGCGGTGGGAGAGGCTCTTAAGGCAAGATGGCGTCCGCGCTGAGGAGCGCGTGCTCCCGGCGCACCTTGCAGAGATGCTTCCCGATCCTGGCGTGGCTGCCCCGCTACTCGGCTGGGTGGCTGCGGATGGACGTCCTGGCCGGAGTGACCGTGGGGCTGACCGTGGTCCCTCAGGCCCTGGCCTACGCCGAGATCGCTGGTCTTCCTGTTCAGGTAGTCCTATGGCTGGTCTTTGTCCTAGTGAATGACCTCAGGTTTATCACCTCTGACACGCGTTGTGACGCTTCTTGTTCTGGGCAACAGTACAATCCCTTAAAAATTACTGTAGGATCACCTACCTAAACTTAAAAATAATGCAAGAAGAGCGCAAAATGGTGAGGTAGTACTCCTGGGTTTATGGACCATTCAGAAATCCGATGGCAGAGGGGGGAAATGTTACTCCTAAATCATAGAGCGTGTGTGTCTTCAGGCTGCTGTACCTCATCCCCTGACGGTAGCAATCAGAAGAGGGCGTGTCCTGGAACGTGAGGATCCTGCATGGTGGCTGCTGCCCGTTTGATAGCGGATAGACGAGTCTCCATGATCAGAGCGGCAGCCAGTTCCAATTGGAACTGATGCTGGAAACACTCAGCAGGTCAGGCAGCCTCTGTGGAGAGGGAAGCCATTTCAATTCCCCCTCCCTGAGAGCTTGCTGCTAACTGTAGTTTGGCGAGCAGCTCTGGGCTGCGGGGTTGCTTCAGCGACTGGCGCTCCAGCGCAGAGACGTGCTGTCGCAGATGCCGTCCGTCGGGCGTGAGCCCCCGTCTGAAAACCCAAGATACTGCAGACGTTGCAAGTCTGAGATTTAAAGCGGAGATAATCCTGGAGAGAGGAACAGAGCTGACGATCACTGACCTAAAACGTTCGCTCTTCCCCTCTCTCCGGACGCTGCCTAACCAGCTGAGTTCTCTCAGTTCCGGTCACCTCCAGTTGGAGGTGGAAATTCTCTCTGGTGGCCAGTGGGAGAAGTATAGGATCTTGCTAATTTTGCCCTTCCACTGCCTCAGCAACCTTGCCTTTGGCCAGAATGTTTTGAAAAGGTGGACAATCGGGCATGGCCTTCCGTTAGAGTCATGGGGTAATGCAGCTCAGAAATAAACAATGGGCGCCACAGTAGGGTGGCGGTAGTGTGAAACTGTCACGGCTCGGGGCGTCGGAGTGTGCAGTTCGATTCTGGCACTGTTGGTAAGGAATTTGTACGTTCTCCTCGTGACTGCACGGGTCTCCAGATGTCTTGGTTTCTTCCCACAGTCCAAATACGTACGGGTTGGTATGTTAATTGGTCATTGTAAGTTGTCCTGTGATTAGGCCGGGGGTTAATGGGTGGGTTGGTGTGTAGTGCGGCCATCCCCCAGTCTCCAGTGTTCCAGGAAGTACAGTTTAGTTTGGAGATACAGCTCTGTAGCAGGTTCTCCCAGCCCACGAGTCCACACTGCCCATTAAACTATTAACCCATGTGGCTTTGGAATGTGCCCACTGCCCATTAAACAATGAACCCCTATGGCTTTGGAATGTGCCCACTGCCCATTAAACTATTAACCCGTGTGGCTTTGGAATGTGCCCACTGCCCATTAAACTATTAACCCGTGTGGCTTTGGAATGTGCCCACTGCCCATTAAACGATGAACCCGTATGGCTTTGGAATGTGCCCACTGCCCATTAAACTACTAACCCGTGTGGCTTTGGAATGTGCCCACTGCCCATTAAACTATTAACCCGTACGGCTTTGGAATGTGCCCACTGCCCATTAAACTATTAACCTGTATGGCTTTGGAATGTGCCCACTGCCCATTAAACGATTAACCCGTACAGCTTTGGAATGCGCCCACTGCCCACTAAACGATTAACCCTACGGCTTTGGAATGCGCGTGGATACCGGAGCACCTGGAGGAAGCCCATGAGGTCACGGGGAGAACCTGCAAACTCCTTGCGGACAGCAGTGGGAAGTGGCGCTATTATGGTGTTACGTTAGCTTCTAGGCTGTGGTGCCTCCCCCGTCCTTGGGATTATTCCGAATCCAGGTTTCAGTTTATTCCAGTCCGAGCAACGTGACTTGTTTCACTTCATTAAATGTTAGGAAGAGCCAGAGGGTGGTGACTCATTTCCACAGGCAGCTGTGGAGGCCGAGTCATTGAGTGTATTTAAAGCAGAGGTTGATAGGTTCTTGATTAATAGGGTGTCAAAGGTTATGGGGAGAAGGCAGGAGAATGGGGTTGAGAGGGAAAATAAATCAGCCATGATGGAATGGTGGAGCAGACTCAAAGGGCCGAATGGCCTATTTCTGTTTCTATGTCCTATTGACTTATGGAAAATTCTCTGCCTCAGAATACAGGGACAGAGATAAGGAATTTCTTTATCCAGATGGTGGTGAATCTGTGGAACTTACTGCTACAGACAGCTGTGGAGGCTACGTCACTGGGTATATTTAAAGCAGAGGTTAATAGATTTTTGATTAGTAAGAACATCAAAGGTTATGGGGAGATGGCAGGAGAATGGGGTTGAGAGGGATAATAAATCAGCAATTGTGGAATGGTGGAGCAGACTCGATGGGCTGACTATCCTAATTCTACTATGTCGTATGGTCTTAAGTACTTGCTGTGTGTTGGGACATTTGCCTGGTTTCCATTTCAGTACGATGTCTGTGTGTTGGGACCTTTGTCTGGTTTTCATTTCAGTACAATGTCTGTGTGTTGGGACCTTGTTTGATTTCCATTTCTGTACAATGTCTGTGTGTTGGGACCTTTGTCCGGTTTCCATTTCAGTACGATGTCTGTGTGTTGGGACCTTGTTTGATTTCCATTTCTGTACAATGTCTGTGTGTTGGGACCTTTGGTTTCCATTTCAGTACGATGTCTGTGTGTTGAGGATCTTTGTCTGGTTTCCATTTCAGTACGGTCTCTATTCCTCCTTTATGGGCTGCTTTGTTTACTGTCTGCTTGGCACCTCGAAGGACATCACCCTGGGCCCGACGGCGATCATGTCTCTCCTCGTCTCCACGTACGCTCGCCATGACCCGGTGTATGCTGTGCTGCTGGCTTTCCTCTGCGGCTGCATTCAGCTAGTGATGGGAGTCCTGCGCCTCGGTAAGTTCCCGGCCTCGAACTCAATGGTGACCATTGATGTTCTTTTCCCCGTCTGTGTGAGCACCTTTGGGCCCTTTATCGGAGGAAGGATGCGCTGGCGTTGGAGAGGGTTGTGAGAATGATCCCAGGAATGAAAGGGTTAACTTGTGAGGAGGATTTGATGGCTGTGGAGGTTAGAATAGTGGTCCCCAACCACCAGGCCGCAAAGGATGTGCTACCGGGCCACGAGGAAACGATATGATTTGGCGATAGGAGTCAGCTGCACCTTTTCTCATTCCCTGTCACGCACTGTTGAGCTTGAACGCACGGGAGGTCATTACCCGCGTGTCATCCATGTCAGCGCGGGAAGGAGATCAACTCCTCGAGCTTGCAAATGATGGCGGGCTGAAAAGTATTTTGACATAACATCTCTGCCGGCATTCTGGATCAAAGTCAAGGCTAAATATCCTGAGATAGTCACGAAAGCACTGAAAACGTTGCTTCCAACATATTTCTGCGAAGCGGAGTTTTCTGCAATGAATGCAACGAAAACTAAATTGCGGAATAGACTGGACATAAGGAACCTCCTTCGGGTATCGCTGTCTCCCATCACCCCTCAATGGGACCGTCTTGTTGCAAGCAAACAAGTCCAGGGCTCCCACTGATTCAGCGATATTGGTGTGTTGCAATGATTTTATATGTTCATACAAGGAAAATATGCGCTGTGTGTTTAATATCCAAACGTTACTTAAAATGTAATGATGCTATTGACTTATATAACCATATAACAATTACAGCACGGAAGCAGGCGTTCTCTCCCCTTCTAGTCCGTGCCAAACGCTACTCTCACCTAGTCCCACCGACCTGCACTCAGCCCATAACCCTCCATTCCTTTCCTGTCCATATACCTGTCCAATTTTTCTTTAAATGATAATATCGAACCTGCCTCTACCACTTCTACTGGAAGTTCATTCAACACTTACTTCAAGCTCCCCTGATAACTGACTTATCACTATATTAATGCGAGGAAAATATGCAGTATGTTTAATATTGAATTCATTAGATAAACCTTTTTAGAAACGAAATTGAGTGTATTAGCTGCTTATCACCTATATTCCGGTCGTGATTAACAATCCCCCTCCCCACCCCCCTCTGAACAGAATTGCCAACAATGATTTGTGGAAAAAAATCCGCACGTACACGCGTGCGCATTGGTGCCCGTGCAAGGCTTCATGGTCATGGTAGTCTTTCTCGGGGTAAACACAACGTATTTGACTGCTACTCTTGGCCGTTGGCAACCCTACCCACCCCCCCCACCCCCGGGTTAGCCGGTCCACAAGAATATTGTCAATATTAAACCGGTCCACAGTACAAAAAAGGTTGGGGACCCCCGGGTTAGAAGAATTGGGGTGGGGAGATCTGACTGAAACCAAATTGAATATTGTGGGGTGTAGATGGAGTGGACGTGGAGAGGTTGTTTCCAGTAGAGGGGAATCCAGGACGAGAGCCTCAATAGGATACTGCTTTGGAAAAGAGATGAGGATTTTCTTTAGCTAGAGAGCGGAGAGCCTGTGGAATTAATTGCCACACAGCTATGGAGGCCAAGTCATTGGGTATATTTAAAGCAGAGGTTGATAATTTCTTAATTAGTAAGGGCATCAAAGGTTATGGGGAGAAGGCAGGAAAATAGGCCTAGCAGGATAATAAATCGGCCATGATGGATTGGCAGAGCGGACTTGATGGGCCGAATGGCGTAATTCTGCCATTATATCTTGTGGTCTGGGTGGGAGTAAGGAAGTGGGTGACGGATATGTGGGGAGGAGACTGCACCATCCTCCTGTGCAGCTAAGTCTGAACTCGGTTGATTGGGGTGTGGTGGGGCGCGTGCACAGGCTGAATCCACTGTACTGCCTCCTGCAGGGTTTGGGCTGACGTACAGGGCCGGTCTCTCCTCTCTGGTCACAACTCTCCAAGCTCCCTTCGCCCCGAGTAGGGTATCCTAACCCTCTCCTTTATGGCCTGAACTAATGTGGATGACCTCAATCACCAAAACTCTTAATTGATTGTATGACCTCTAGACTCACTTTCAAGGACTCTTTACAACTCGTGGTCTCAGTTTTAATCTGTATTTGTACAGTTTGTCTTTTGCACACTGGCTGTTTGTCAGTCTTTATAGTTTTTCATAAAATTCAATTTTTTTGCAAGTGGAAGGAAACGAATGTCAAGATAGTACATGGTAGGATATGCATACTTTGATAATAAATTGGCTGTTGGACTGTTGTACTATGATTTGGGAGTCACTGTTTACACCAGTGATGGACAATCTCAGTAGCTGAGATGGGACGTGTTGAAGATTTCAGCTGTAGCTTCGGGACCGATGATCCTCGCTCTAGAGTCAAAGGCTGGTGTGGATCTGGGGAAGGACGTTCCCAACCAGTTGAAATCTGGAATGCCCTAACTGTGGAGCTGTTGGAGGCAGAGAATCTCAGAACATTAGCTATTGTTCAGACGAGCACTTGGCTCACGATGGTGTAGAAGATTGTGGACCATAATATTCAGAAGTAGGATCTCTGATGTCTTGATATTTGGCATGGACAGGAAGGGGCTAAAGGGCCTTTGGGTTCTCTGGCTCTGGGTTTGTTCCTGTACAGAGACATAATCATAGCGTCCCAACTGGTGCTGTGACACCGCACTGCTGTATCGTCCTAGGAATGAGGTCTTATGGAAGATCACCAGCCTGAGACATGAACCCTGCTACTCTCTCCACAGCAGCTGCCTGACCTGCTGAGTATCTCCTTCACTTGCTGTTGCATTTTATACTTGCAGTAAATCTAGTTTGTGTTTTTTTTTTAAACCTGAAGCCCAGTCTGACTTCTGGGCAAGAGGACTTGTGGCAAGGACAGGGGAATTATCTCTGGGATCCAGGGTCCTGCCGAAGGGTCGCAGCCCAAAACGTCGACTGTCCTTCTTCCCATAGATGCTGCCTGGCCTGCTGAGTTCCTCCAGCATTTTGTGAATGTTTACTCCTTGCTCAATATTATTTGGCCGCTTCCACGGTCTGCGAGAGCTCTGTATTCCCTACGTTGTACTTCATTGTACTGGCACCAACGTGGGTGCTGTGGTGCTGAAAGGCATGGGGCATGCAAACTTAGTTGGTGGAGGAAGGGTTGGCGATGTTGTGGATAGTGCTGAAGATTATGGTAGGTTACATTGGGGCATTGACAGGACGCAGAGCTGGGCTGAGAGTTGGCAGATGGAGTTCAACCCAGAAAAGTGAGAAGTGATTCACTTTACAAGGTCAAACTTGAAGGCAGAGTACAGGGTTACTGGTGGATTCTCAGCAGCTTGAGGGAACACAGAGATCTTGGGGATCAGGTGTGTAGATCCCTCGAAGTTGCTGTGCAGGTTGATAGAGTGCTTAAGGAGGCAAATAGAGTGGTGATTGAGTTCAAGAGCCATGAGGTGAAGTTGCAACTCTGTAAAACTTGGAGTATTGTGTCCAGTTCCGGTCGCCTCATTATTGAAAGGATATGGAAGCTTTAGAGAGGGTATAGGGGTGATTTACCAGGATGCTGTCTAGATTAGAGACATGTCTTTTGAGGGTAGGTTGAATGAGCTGGAGCTTTTCTCTTTGGAGTGAAGGAGGATTTGAATTGAATTGACTTTATCACTTACATCCTTCACATACATGAGGAGTAAAAACCTTTACGTCTCCGTCCAAATGTGGAATGTGCGATTTATAGTAATTTATAATAAATAGTACGTACAACAGGACAGTTAATATAACATAGAAATACAGTTGTGTCAGCATGAATTAATCAGTCTGACGGCCTGGTGGAAGAAGCTGTCCCGGAGCCTGGTGGTCCTGGCTTTTATGCTGCAGTACTGTTTCCCGGATGGTTGCAGCTGGAACAGTTTGTGGTTGGGGTGACTTGGGTCCCCAGTGATCCTTCAGGCCCTTTTTACACACCTGTCTTTGTAAATGTCCTGAATAGTGGAAAGTTCACATCTACAGATGCACTGGGCTGTCCACACCACTCTCTGCAGAGTCCTGCGATTGAGGGAAGTACAGTTCCTGTACCGGGGGAACTTGAAAGAGACGTGCAAGGTGATTAGAGAAATAGAGCGAATGGGCAGTCAAAGACTTCCCAGGGCAAAAGTGGATAATGAGGAGGCATAATGGATAATAGGGTGATTTGGAGGAAAGTATAGGAGGGATGTCAAAGGTTTTTTTTACAGAGTGGTGGATATGCACTGCCAGGCATGGTGGTGGGATCAATCCATTTGGGATATATTAAAGATTCTTATAGGCACGTGGATGAAAGAAATACGGAGGGTTACGTAGGAGAGAAATGGAGGGCCATATAGGAGAGAAGCCTTAGATTGATCTTGGAGTAGGTTATGTTGGATCCGACTGTTTAATTCTTAGATTAGACTGTTTAAATTTTCTTTGCAGTTTAATAATTATCTGTTTGTATTTTGTATAATGATACAAGTCACTGCCTACTATGATTTCCAGTGGCTATAATATGCACAACACAGTTTAATATGCCTCTTGTGGTTATGCAAAGTATAATTCGAGAACTCTGAAAGACCCTTTGTAGTAAGTGAATAGGTGTTTTCTCATTGGTTAATTTGGTATGGCAGTATCGAATAAGTACTTTCTAATTGGTTTATTCTTATCTATAAATTAGAATGTAATTTTTCCTTGTCTCTGGGTATAAAATAATTAAACACGAAGTGTTTAATCTTGGCTTTTTCTTTTACTGTCTGTTTAGTTTCCTTCTGTTTTATCAACTTAATAAAATGATTGTGAAGTGACAAGTTTTTGCCACTTTCTTGACTTCTAAAATATCTTCAATGTACACACCAGAATCCATAAGTTATAGGGTTAGCACAACATTGTGGGCCGAAGGGCCTGTACTGTTCTATGGACTTGGTGTTGATTTGTTTTGGGAATCCAGCCGAGTTGTGTGAGGGCAAACGTTAGTCTGCTTTTTTCTGGCCAGTGTCTAGGCTTTGCCCCGAAACAGGCTCACTTACTGTTTGCTGGACACTAACCTGCTTTGTTTTATTTCTAGGCTTCCTCGTTGACTTCATCTCTCTCCCGGTGATAAAGGGCTTCACCAGCTCTGCTGCCCTGACCATCAGCTTTGGCCAGGTGAAGGTACGATCTTAAACTGACTTGTGTTTCTGGCTGCTGTTCGTTTTTAAAAATGTCGTTCCAGCACAGGAGGCCTTTTGGCCCTTTTTGAGCGCATGTCAGCACTTTGTAAGAGATTCGTGTTTCTTGGCAACAGCACAATATTTTCCCCTCGGGTACTTGCCGTAATTTCTCTGTCACATCTGCTCCAGACAGCAAGTTCCAGATTATCACCGCTCACTGTGCATCAACAGGTTTTCCTTGTAACTTGTTATCAATCGCCCCTCCGCCCCTGCTCTCTGTTTCTAGAATGTTCCAGCGACAGAGGCAGTGTTTCATTACTCAGTTGGTCCAAGCCGTTTATGGTTTTGAACATTTTCACTGGGGGGGGAGGTGAAGGAAGTCTCTCATCTCTGCGGTTCCGTTGGACCTTCCAGGTAACGTGTGCCAGTGGGGGAGGGCGACAGAGTGGAAACATTCTGGGGTTCCGCAGTTTCTCCTTGAGCTGTTGCGTCTCCCCTGAGTTACTAATTTTATTTAGAGAAGGTGTCAGGCCCTTCAGCCTGACGATCCCGTGCTGCCCAGTCACACCCGTGCGACTGATAACCCGCTGGGCTTTGGAACGAGGGAGGAGACCGAAACGTCAGCAGGGAGGCCCGCACGGTCACCAGGGAAACAGACGAACTCCTCGCGGGCGGCGGCGGAGTTGCTGGCAGCGTGATAGCGATCCACTGGCTGCTGTGCTGCCCAAACCGCACTGACTGATACACTGTCAGAGGAAGGGGGTCCCGTGGAAGCTCACCAGAGAGTTGGACGTTTACACCTGAAAGCTGGTCTGTGTAACTGGTGGATGTTGGGTTCTAAAGAAGCAAAGTGCAGTTTCAGACTATTTGTTTGTGGTCTGACCCTGCCTCTGTTTAGATCGTAAGGCATAGGAGCAGAATTAGGCCAATGGGCCCATGGTGTTTGCTCCGCCATTTCATCATGGGTTGTTTATTTCCCCTCACAACCCCACTCTCTTGCCTTCTCCCTGTAACCTGTGGATGCCCTTGCTAATCAAGAACCTCTCAAACTCAGCTTTAAATATACTCAAAGACTGGCTCCACAGCCGTCTGTGTCAATAAATTCCGCGATTTCTTCACTCTGTCCAAAGAAATTCTTCCTCCTCTCTCTTCTAAAGGAGCTTCCTTGTATTCGGAGGCTGTGTCCGCTGGTCCTAAACTCCCCCACTGTCGGAAACATCCTCTCCACATCCACTCTATCGAGGCCTTTCAATACTCAACAGCTTTCAAGATGTCCCCTCCCAACTCATTCTTCTAAACTCCAGTGGGTAAAGGCTCAGAGAAAAGGGTTGTGGTGTGACCCGGATGGGACTCGAACCCACAATCCCCAGCTCTGGAGGCTGATGCCTTGTCTGTTAGGCCACTGGGTCACGTGGGCTGAGCAGAAGGGCAGTGCAGATGGAGCGGGTTTTGCTGTGAATGAAGCTGCAGATATTTAACTCTTTAACACCGTTATCCTTTCATGCAGAACATCCTCGGACTGCGTGACATTCCCCGCCAATTCTTCCGGGAGGTCTACTATACCTTCTCTAATATCCCGCACACCAGGTCAGTGTCCCGCTGAGGGGTCGGTCTCGGGGCTTGATCCTGGGCAGACGGGGAGTTGGGTGTTGCTGTCCATCATTACTGCCCTGGTCGGGGGGAACAGGGTTACTAACTGTCTAAGAAAAATGCGTCAGTAGTGTCCTTCACCATCTCGTGATATCTTGCAACAGCAGCGAGATTTGGGAGGTTATCACCTACAGGGGCCCAATTCTGTTCTCCCCCACAACGAAGACGGGGGTCAGCCATTTTGGCAGCGCCTCCATGTAAATGTCGTCACAGATTCACTGGATTCTGAAAGCTTCGACTCGTTCCTCAATCACACGATTTGCTTGTGCACCAGGAGGATGGCCTGGGCCCTGTCACCTCGCTGTTCTAAACTCTTCCATTTTAGTACAGAAATTGACTAGGTGGACAGAGATGAGTGACCAATTGGTAACCTTGTGGATGTTCAAGTTACTCATTTGCATAATCAATCACCAATCACAATACTTTAATACAGGTGTTAATAGCCAATAGAATCTACTCGTTAAAGGCCAATAATACTTATCAGAATTTTAATTTTAAGGTGATTGGAGGAAAGTATATGACAGTGGTTCCCAACCACCGGGCCTCAAAGCATGTGCTACCGGGCCGCGAGGAAACGATATGATTTGGTGATATGAAACGATACGAGTCAGCTGCACCTTTCCTCATTCCCTGTCACGCTCTGTTGAACTTGAACGACCCCCAGCCCCGTCGGCCGGTCCGCAAGGATATCGTCAATATTAAACTGGTCCGCGGTCTGCAAAAGGCTGGGGACCGCTGGTCCAGGGGATATTTTACAGAGTTTGTGAGTGTGTGGAATCTGCTGCTGGCGTGGCAGAGGCGGATACAGTCGGGACATTTCAGACTCTTGGACAGGCACGTGGAGGATAGAAAAATGGAGGGCTGTGTGAACCAGAGGGTTAGATTGATCTTGGAGTAGGTTAAAATATCCAGGCTGCCATCCCAGGCCAAGGGAAATCCCGTGGAACCTGAATCGGAATGGAGAATGTAATCTCATCTTCATGGAAGCCACAAAACTAGTGGGCTGTTTTTTTAAAGAAAACGCCAATCAGGTTCACCGTTGTTCTTCAGATCGAACTCAAAGTATGACTTATCATCGAATTGAGTGTACGTCACTGTATACCACACGGATCCATTGTCATGTCGGCATTTTCAGTAGAACAAAGAAATACATTCAAATCAGTGCAAAACTACACACACACATAAACTGACAAGCAATCGATGTGCAAAAGACAACTGACTGTGCAAATATACAAAAACAGATAATAAATAAACAAATAATGTCAGGGACACGAGTTGTTGAGACCATGGGTTGTGGTGTGGGACAAAAGGCTCCTGTACTTCCTACCTGATGGCAGCAGTGAGAAGGCAGCATGGCCTCCTGTGCCCTGATATGCTACCAATGAGATTCATTTTCTTTTAGGTATTTACGGGAAAAGTAAATAAATGCAATATAAATTATAAAAACTATGTATGAACAAAGACTGTTAAAAAGCCTATATGCAAAAGAAGGCAAATAATGTAAATAAAAATGTGATAAATCGTACTGGGAAAATGAGTTGTGGAGTCCCTGAAAGTGAGTGTGTAGGTTGTGGATTCAGTCCAGTGTTGTGAGTGAATTTGTATACACCAGTTCAGCACTCTGGTCGTACACTACAACTGTCCCTGTGACTCCTATGGGTGGTGGAATGGAGATACGTCTCTACCAAAGGAGGTGTAAGGTGCTTCTTCCCTCCACTAGCCTGCAGGTCACCCTTGGGCGAGGTGTAGCACCTGCTTAGCCCCCCGATCAGGGACACGTGAAGCCATGGGGGCAGGTGGTGGACGGTCATATGAGCAGTCGGTGCTGATCACAAGTCCTGGTTATGTGACCACTGATGCCAGGCAGACAATCTCTGAAGAGTATTGATAATGGCTGAGGTCACTCGTCTTGTAAAGACACTGCCCAGAAGAAGGCAATGGCAAATCTTTTCTGTAGAAAAATTTGCCAAGAACAGTCATGGTCATGGAAAGACTGAGATCGCCCACATCGTACACAAGAAAATGTATCTCAAGATGGTATAGATGGTAACATGTATGTACTTTGATAATCAGCTTACTTTGTATTTTAATGAGATTGCTTTGTGCTAGCATTGATCTGATGGGTCAAATGGCCATCTATGTAAGGAAATATCAATGAATCATTCCATTTGCTGTCTGATCCACCAGTCTGATGTCTTTCTCACAATCAGCCAGCTTGCCACTTTATGGAATCGTCTGTTTAATCGCAGTCGCCATGAAAGCCTGAGGATTTTGCCCCCACCTCAGGGAA
The DNA here is from genome assembly GCF_963921235.1 of Mobula hypostoma. NCBI lineage: Eukaryota > Metazoa > Chordata > Chondrichthyes > Myliobatiformes > Myliobatidae > Mobula > Mobula hypostoma. Next base: position 51,716,881 of record NC_086118.1, read on the forward strand.
CACCACTGCCTCTGTCCTGGGCGAATCATGTAGATGCAATCATAAGGAAGACGAGGGTGTCTCTACTTTCTGAGAAAGTTAAGGAGCGCCGGCTTGTCACCGAACTAACAAACTTCCACAGATGTACTGTTGAATGTTGCATCGTTGACTCCTACAGCGACTGGAACGCACAGGAACACAGTCAGCTGTGGAGAGTGGTGGATTGATCCCAGTGAATCTCTCCCCACCATCGTCAGGAGTCGCTGCCTGAAAAGGGCAGCATCTCTCATCAGAGATCCTGGGCTTTGCCATCTTCTCACAGCTACCACCAGCCCGGAGGAACAGAACCCTGAAGTCCCACATCGGCCGGTTCAAGTACAGCTACTTCCCTTCAACCATTTGGTTCCTGAATGAACTGGAACAGCCCTAATTATTACCAGACAGCAACACTGTGAGCTTTGTGGGGGTTCCTTTCCTCTCTAATTATGTTCCTTCTAGTAAAATTAGTGTCTAATTTGTTTAACTTTGTTTTTCTTGTCAATGTTGTTTGTCTGACACCAGGCTGCTGCAAGTAAGATTTTTTCAATGCACCTGTTGTAAATGCACTTGGCAGTGAACTTGACTTTAGCTTGTCAGCAGGAGGGTGAGAACCACCGTGTACACTAGCGCCAGCTGTTTGGCCACATCTGGGTCCAGCAGGTCACTATCAGTTCCTCGGCCGTCACCTTGAGCTGGGGAAATGTTGAAGGGTGGTTTCTTTGATGTAGATCCGGCAGCTGAATGACCGGGCTGGTTCTGAGCTGTTCCTGTGTGTTCCTCTGCCCAGGGTGGGAGACCTCGCGCTGGGCGTTGTCTGCATTCTGCTGCTCGTCCTGTTGAAGCTGATGAAGGGGAGCCTACCGGCGAAGCCGAGGGACCGGCCGCTGAACCGCGTGTGCCACGCCATCGTCAGCTTCACCGCCACCGGTCCGTGAGTCCGCTTGAACGTGGGGAGGCGGGGCTCCCGGGGAGTGAGGCGTTGCTCGGGGGCTGTCTGTTTGGAGTTGCCCGTTAGGCCCTGGTTGAGGGGATGAGCTTTCTTCCTGGGATTGTCCAGTGCTAGGGGAGGGGGTGCAACAGATGAGCGTCTGGAACTTGCTGATGCAGTGATATCTCCATCTTTAAATCCACTCGAAAGTTGTGGCGCAAGTTTTTAGGGTGGTTGAGAAGGTGTTGGCCCTTTATTAGTCAGGGGGTTAAGTTCAGGAGCCATGAGGTAATGGTGCAGCTCTTTAAAGAAAAACACACAACTCTGGTTAGACCACACTTGGAGTATTGTGTTCAGTTGTGGTTGCCCCATTATAGGAAGAATGTGGGAGCTTCAGGGAGGGTGCAGAGAAGACTTACCGGGGTGCTACCTGGATTAGAGAGCATGTCTTGGGCTAGATTGAGCGAGCTGGGGCTTTTCTCTGGGGCTGAGGAAAGGTGAGATGTGACTTGCCAGAGGTGTACAAGATGAGGTGCGTAGACTGCGTGACCTTTCTCCAGGGCGGAAATAGACGCATCTTTACCTAGAGAGTGGTGGGTATGTGGAGCAAACTGCCAGGGTGGAGGCTGAGGGAGATGTACAGTGGATTCTTGATTAACTGGAACACGTCGCGATCAGTACATTTTGGCGCAGTAAGTGGCTGTCCCAATTAGCTGAAGTTTCACGGAAATGGTTAAAAAGGTATAGAAAAGACAAACACTAACAAATTATGTATTTAAATGAAATACAGAACTAATTAGAACACTACCAATATCACTGCAGTACTATAAAACTGCATTAGTTCCTAATACTTAAGAATGGAGGAATTCATCAAAGTTCCTAATACTTATCAACAGAGGAATTCATCCACATTGCGTTCTTTTGACTGTAAATGAACAAAATCAGCGTAGACACCCAGTGCAGATAATGGACTGTCTTCATACAGTCCTATCGATGACCATATCCTCAAATCTTCGTTTTCATTGTAACATTCAAGACGATTGTCACTACCTTCAAATCCTTTGTAGTTTCTAACTTGCTGAAGCAGAGAAGTGATTTCATTTTCATTCCGGGCCTGCATGCTTGAAACTGCAGAGAGCAAACCAGTTCTGAGTTGTCTTTGTGCTTATTTCTCACCAACTATCAGTGACAAAAATCGAAGGGAGTCCTGGCTATTCTCTCGATTAGTTTTTGTTCTTTGAGTTGTACCAAATAAGCGGCTGCCCCGATTAGCTGATGGACCGGTGAACCAGAATCCACTGTATTAGGGATATTAAAAATTAGATTTAAGAATCTGGTGAATATGGTTGAATGAAAAATGGAGGGCTACGTTGAGAGAAGTGCTAGCTTGCTCCTGAAGTAGGTTAAAAGCTTGGCACCACATCATGAGCCAAAGGGTCTGTACGGTGCTGTGATGTTCCAAGTTTTACATTTGCTAGGCAGGTGAAGTTTTGGCTACAGAGAGACACAAGAGGCTGCAGATGCTGGAAATTGGAGCAATACACAATCTGCTGGTGTTGCTTCAGCTTTCCATCCGTTGCCTTCTGTTCCAAGCACCCTATCGCTGGGCAGGAGTCTGACCTGATTTGCCATTTGTGTGTCTCCAGGGGTAGCCCTGAACCGGACTGGGGGATCCGGTTCTGTGTCTGAGCGATCCTTGTGAGCGCAATATCTCGGCCTGTGTTGCTGATCCCGGTCTGCGTTACACGGGCCTCGCTATCGGTGGTGTGGTTGGCGTGGCTCCCCCGCGCCTCCCAGAGACCCGGCTTCAATCCTAACCTCTGATGTCGCCCTTGTGGAGTTTGCACGCTCCCCGTGGCGGCCAAGTGGGTTTCCCTGGCTCCTGCCACGTCTCAGGGGCGTGTGGGCGGGTAGGTTAGCTGGATACTGTAAGCTGGGTGGCAGAACGGGGGTGAAGCTGATCGGGTATGAAGTCGCCATGGATCAGCGGGGTGGGGGGGCGATGGGATCGTTCTGGGTTGGCACACAACTCCATGGGATTCAAACCAGCCCATCCATTCCTTGGAATTGGCACTGTTGTTGCCCAAGGTCTGGCAGTCAGAATTACTTGGAGATGCAGCACAGTCTCAAGTCCTTCTCTTCCAACGAGACCACGTCACCCAGTTACATCCGTGTGACCAGTAAAACCATGCATCTTCAGAATGTGGGTGGAACGAGGGCCGCTGGCACTGTAATAACGTTCAGCCAACTGCTTCGCTTCGCTACCGTGTCACCCCCCCACCCCATTGCCATCAGATTTCTGAACAGCCCCCGATCCTGACCTTACAATTCCTCTCTTGCACCATTAAGTTAAATATTTATTATTGTAACTTGTAAATGTTTTTGTGTACTGTGACAAATCGCAGAATCTCACGACCTACGTCAGTGACAACGAACCTGATTCTGATTGCGACGTGCCGCTACTCGCGGAAGGTAGCTGTTGCCGTTGTCCTAACATTTGTGTCCTTCGGCAGCCCGGAATGCCGTGGTGGTGGTGGTCGCCAGCCTGGTTGCTTTCTGCTTCGAGAGTCAGTATTGGCACGCATTCACCCTGACGGGAGCAATGGCTCAGGGTCTCCCGAGCTTCCGGGTTCCGCCCTTTTCCCAGCCGGAGACCAACGGCACGGAATGCTTCGCTGAGATTGTTCGGGTGAGTGTCCTCTCCGCTCCGGACCTGCAGCACGTCCTGGCCCGGATCAAAAGCAGCAGGAAGATGGAGAGAGTGCAGAGAAAGTTTACAAGGATGTCGCTGGGACTTGAGAGCCTGAGTTATGGGGGAAGGTTCAGCAGGTTAGGACTTTACTCCTGGAGTGCAGGAGAATGAGGGGAGAGTTGATGGAGGTGTACAAAATTATGAGGGAATTTAGGGTAAATGCCTGTTCCAATATTTTTATTAATTTCCACATTGAAGAATAGAGTACATGAAGGTATATATTATGCATAAAAAATAGAATAGTACCAAATACATTATATTTAAGTCACACTTACAATCGCCGTACCCCATATTCATAATCAAACATGTAAATTAAATTGTAATATTGAAATGTGATAGTTTTATTATAGAGAAAATCTAAACCCCCTACCAAGATCGAAGCTCTTTGGTAAAGAAAGAAAGATGGGGAAAATATCCTTATCACGTAGTGATTTCTGTTATTAGCCAACATCTGTACTTTAACACCAATCAAAGATTTTGAATATAGTTCAAAAATAGTCCCAGGGTAAATGCCAACAGGCTTTTTCTACCGAGGTTGGGTGAGGCTAGATCTAAAGGTCATAGGTTAAGTGTGAAAGGTGAAACATTTGAGGAGAATCTGAGGAGGTTCTTCACTGAGAGGAGTTGCCAGCAGGAGTTAGATTGCAGCATTTAAGATGTAATTCCGTGGATGGGAGAGGTGTGGAGAGCTACTGTCTAGGGACTGGTCTGAGGGACCAGGCAGAATGATAGATGAGTCAAAAGGGCTGCCTCTGCTGTGGTGCTCTGTGACACTAAAACCAGCTCCATGACAGAGCGTGGGGACCTGCGTTGGGTCTGACTGTACAGTTTGATGCTGAGTTCCATCTGTGTGCCTGATTGTGATTATTTTATTATTGGAACACGTCTGGCATGCCATCCATGCAGATCAGTTTAAAACCTTGGTACGTTGAGGTGGTAGAAGGGAAAAGCAATAACAGAGCACAATACAGTGTTGTGTTTACAGAGAGAGAGCGCAGGTAGTCAATGTGGTACAGGTCAAGTGTCACCATTGGTATACAAGAGGTCCATTCAAGACTCTTATAAGAGTGAGTTTGAATCTTTTATTGAATCTAGTGGTTTGTTTTAAGCTTTTGTATCTTCTCCTGATTTTTGAGGAGAGAATGTCGGGGCAGGAGAAATTTTTAAGTCAGCTATTTTTCCGAGACAGCAGGAAGTGTGAGCGGAGTCACAGGAAGGAAGGCTGGTTTCTGTGATTGGCTGAGCTGTGTCCATGGTTACCTGTGGTCATGGGCAGAATGTTTGTCATTCCAAGCCGCGACTGCCCAAGACCACGAGTGACTGTGGGCGCAGCCCGGCCAATCACGAGTGACTGTGGGCGCAGCCCGGCCAATCACGAGTGACTGTGGGCGCAGCCCGGCCAATCACGAGTGACTGTGGGCGCAGCCCGGCCAATCACGAGTGACTGTGGGCGCAGCCCAGCCAGACTGTCTGTCATCCCAAGAGGTGATGCATCCCAATAGGATACTTTCTATGGGATATCTATAAAAATTGGTAAGGGTTAACAAAGATGTGCTGCATTTCTGTTATTTATTGAAATATAGCGCGGAACAGGACCTGCTGGCCCTATGAGCTACGCTGCCCAGCAAACCCCGATCTAAACCTGGGCTAATCACGGGACAATTTACGATGACCAGTTAACCTAACCATGCAACCTTGGACTGTGGGAGGAAACTGGAGCACCTGGAGGAAACCCACACGGTTACGGGGAGAACGTACAAACTCCTTACAGGCAGCGGTGGGTCACTGGTACTGTGAAGCGTTGTGCTAACCACTACACTACCATGCCACCGGTCCTTGGCACAGGTAGAACCAGGCAGCCCAGCACCTGATCTATAGAGCTGTAACTCTCTCTGGGTGATTAACTAGTCCATTATTCCCTACCACATATATTTAAGAAAATTAGGTTAACGCAGTGGCCGGTTGGTAGAGACATTGTGTCTAGCTCCAGAGACCCGGTTTAATCCTGACCTCGGGGCGCTGTCTATGTGGAGTTTGCACGTTCTCCCAGTGCTCTGGTTCCCTCCCCCCATCCCAAAAGCATGCCAGTTGCTGGGCCAATTAGCCTCTAATAAAGTTCATAGTAAATTGATTGTCAAAGTCCATGTATATATCACCATATACAACCCTGAGTTCCAGTTTTCTTGCGGGCATTCACAGTAAGTCCAAGAAAAACAATAGAATCAATGAAAAACTTTACCCATCAGCACGGACAAGCAACCAATGTGTAAAAGACAACAAACTGAAAAAACAAAAGGAAAAGGGAGAAATAATCTCAAATAGGTAAGCAGTAAATATTGAGAACATAGGATGAGGCATCCTTGAAAGTGCCCTGGGATATTGGTGAGGGGTGAGATCTGGGCGGGTTGATGAGACTACACTGGGATGAATGTTGGTCAGTGTAAAGGGTAAACCAGGAATTCTGCAGCTGCTGGAAATCTTGACCAACGCGCAAAAAAGCTGGAGGAACTCAGCAGGTCAGGCAGCATCTACGGAGAGGAGTAAACGGTTGACGTTTTGGGCTGAGACCCAGTGTCAGGTCAGTGTAAATGGCGCTTGATGGTAGGAATGGGTTGAAGGGTGTGTTTCTGTTGTGTAAGAGTGGATGCTTAAAGAGAGAGAAAGAAGTGTGGAATTATTCTATTTTATCGCGAGGTTGGGTCAGAGGAAGAATTGCAGGTGTTTGAGATGGTGTTGAGTTTGTCTATTTGTTTCCTAGATTTTATTGTATTTCTTTATTGTTTCTGTAAATGCCTGCAAGTAAATTAACTTTTAGGTGGTATTGTATATGGTAACTTGTACATACTTTGACAATAAGTTTACTTTGAACTTTGACACAGCGACTCAGCGACTTATCTAACCCTCTTGGTCTTATCAGAACTTCGGATCGGGATTGGCTGTGGTCCCTCTGGTGGGATTTCTGGAGAGCATAGCAATTGCCAAAGCTTTCGGTGAGTGATCGCTGCCTGTATCCCTCTGCCCCCGGCACGTCCTACCCCTAACTATTTGTGCCCACCCAGTCCTCTGAGTTACCTTAGAGTAACCTACAGTAAAACTTCTTCTCTCTCTCCCCCGTCTCCCCGTCTCCCCAGATTCTGAGGGCTATAGACAGGGTAAATGCAAGCAGGCTTTTTCCACTAAAGTTGGGTGAGACTAGCGCTAAAGGTTAAGGGTGAAAGGTGAAACTTTTAAGGGGAGCCTGAGAGGGAACTTCTTCACTCAGAGGTTGGTGAGAGTGTGAAATGGGCTGCTGGGGTAAGTGATGGATGTGGGTTTTGATTTCAGCATTTAAGAGACGTTTGCTTGCGAGGGGTACGAAGGGGTACGTTCCATACATGGGTCAGTGGGACAAGGCAGAATAATAGTTCAACCCAGACTAGATGGGCTGAAGAGCCTCTCTCTGTGCTGTGAAATTCTCTAAGTACAACAACTACTTAATTCACAAACAAGAGAAAATGTGGAGATGCAGGAAACACACGAAGTGCTGGAGGAACTCAGCAGGTCAGGCAGCGTCTGTGGAAATGAATAAACGGTCGACGTTTCGGGCCGAGACCCTTCTTCAGGACTGAGCAGGAAGGGGGGGGGGAAGATGCCTGAATAAAAGGTGTGGGGGGAAGGGAAGGAGGCTGGCTGGAAGGTGATGGATAAGACCGTGATCACCCAGGTGGTATGACACGGCGCATAATGTCGACGTCATTGTGGTGAAATGGTGGGCGGTGCCACTCTGTCCTAGGGCCCACTACAGAGCAGAGCTGGGTGGCGCAGGTGATGGACGGGGGAGTCATCGAAGCCATCCCACAACCTCGGCACCGACTCGTTGCCTGAATTCCACTCGCTCACCTTCGTTCCCTCTTCTCTGGCTGTGCCGGGAAGTTTTCTCGGGGGTCTGCACCCCTCCGTGTCGTGGACTGTTTCCCAATTGGCCCCCAACAGCCTAACCTATGTTGTGTGCTCGTTCCTCCCCTGCGCGGCGCTCGCTAACTGGAGCGCGGTGGGTGGGGGAATGTCCGGGCTGGGTCTGTGATTACGCTGGCTGCTTTGCCGAGACAGTGAAGCTCCCCTGACTCGATGGAAATTAAACCATCCATCCTAATCATGCACTTACGCCCAGACCTACTGTGAATCTCTCCCAACCGCTCCCTTGCCAATCTAACTCCCTTCCCGGATCTCCGTTTCCTGGAGAGTGTCGGATTGCTGGTTGGACACCGGCCGTCTGGGTAAGTTTGCCACGCAGCCCTGATCCGACCGCCATGGCCTGCACCTCCTCGCCGCTGACCTGCTAGCAGATCCTTTCTTGTATTTCAGCCGCTCAGAATGGATACAGGGTCGACCCAAACCAAGAGCTGATTGCCATAGGTAAGGGGGCGCGGTCGTCAGTGTGGGACAGCGGGACGGTGGGGAGTCTGTGCTCAGAGCTTCCCCAGACCCTGAGTGCTCTAACCGGCCGAGGTGGGGAGAATGTTGGACACAGCAATCTGGGTCTTCCTTCCTCTCCTTCCTGTAGCCCAAGGCGAAGGACTATGTCTGTGTGTGTGTGTGTCTGTCCCAAAACCAGCCTCCATATCTGAGCACGTGCACATGTTCTGGTGCATCTTGTGTCGCTGTGTGTGTCTGTCCCACAGGCAATGTGTGTTGTACTCTCACTCTCTCTCACTCCCTCTCTCCCCCCCCCACCCCAACAATTGCTCCTTGCTCCTGCTGTGTTTCATCTTCACCTTCTCTCTGCCCCCCTCCCCTCCCCATGTTTCTCTGGAGCCTGTGGACTGGTGTGGAAATGGGGGAGGATTAAGTCTCTCATTAACTGGGATTCTGGGCCCACTTCCAATCCTAGGAAATTTGCCCCACGTCCCTGGTCGTTCGGAGTAATCCCAGATCCCAGCCGTGTCGACCTTGGCCAAGTCTCCACCACTGCTCCCTTGGGCCATGAGATAGGAGTTCCTGTCTTCTGGGAACACAACCCAGGTACCTCGATGAGGTGGCCTTGGGTTTCCTTTTGGAATTTGGTCTCCCTTCTGCCTGTTGTTTGTGCAGTGATCAACACGTCGTCCGCCCCCGTCCCAGAACAGATGTCTGACCTTTGGCCCTCGCTCAACTGTCCCAGAGCAGACGTCTGACCCACGGCTTTGGCCCTTGCCTCACTCCTCCTCTTGTTTTCAGGCAGTACAAACATCCTGGGCTCCTTTGTCTCGTCCTTCCCCGTGACTGGCAGCTTTGGCAGGTAAGCATGCTGTTGGGATCGATGCCGACCAGTCGGTTTGAGAAAGGGTGGGTTGATGGGCACGAGGTGGTGGTGGTGGAGCTTCTGGAGTTCAGAGTTCGAGCCCTGCAGTTTGAGGTCCAGTCCTCACCATGGAGTTTGGGGTCCCATCGTTGCCGATCCCTGGGGTTGATACCAAAGGTCAAAGCCTGAAGGACAATCAGAACCGAGGCCCCATGGCTAAAGCCAATCCGCTGGAGAAGTCAAAGGCCTGGTGGTTGCAAGTGTACTCCAGGCCCGGAAAAGGCCTGCCCCTGGGTTGGGCAACTGTTGCATGACTGTCTGGTCTGGAGGGGCCAGTGCAGAGGGTCAGAAAAAAGCTGCTGAGGTTTGTAACTCAGCCAACTCCATCGTGATCACAACCCTCCCCAGCATCAAGGACATCTTCGAAAGGCGATGCCTCATCCATCAAGAAGGACCCCCATCACCAAAGACGTGCCCCCTTCTCAATGCCACCATCAGGGTGGAGCCTGGTCAACGACTCTGCCATCAGAAATCCGATGGCCCGTGAACCCATGAGCACTATTTTGCACTATTTATTGTTTTTAGATTTCTCTTTGTAACTTACAGTAATTATGTACTGCTGTCAGAAAACAACAAATGTCCTGACATGCCATACGTCAGCGATGATAAATCTGATTTCGACCCTGGGGAAAAGACACTCATGCCTCGTACTCGTATAAACTTCTGTTGGGGATTGTTTCCCAGTAACCTTCGTTTGTCAAATATCCATCCACCTCTGAAATACATTAAAAGACTTTGCTTCCAATAAATCAGATTCCAATTCTAATGGCTGATTTTTGCCTCCTTCCAGGACTGCAGTGAACTCTCAGACTGGTGTGTGCACCCCCGCTGGCGGAATAGTGACTGGTAAGGAATTGCTGTTTCAACCGTCAACGGAAGCTGTATTGGAGAGGCTTCCACTCCCCTTGACCTGAAATATAATCTGCTTCATTTCACCTTAGAGATAGAGGGCAGAATAGGCCCTTCCGTCCCTCAAGCCGTGCAAAGCCCCACAAACTGGATTCAACCCTAACCTAATCCCGGGACAATTTACAGAGACTTTGAATAGAACGCCGTACTTTATTTGGAGATGCAGTGCGGTGACAGGCCCTCCTTGTCCAACAAACCCACACTGCCAGATTACACTCGTGACCAGTTAATCTTCTAACCTGTATATCGTTTGGGACATGGGAGGGTACAGGAGCATCTGGGGAAACCCGCGTGGTCACGGGGAGAACATACGATCTCCTGACAGACGGTGTTAGAATTGAACCCAGATCGCTGGTGCTGTAATAATGTTGTCCTGAGGTGCCGCCCTATTGAAGCTTTGGAAATGCCAATGGGCGTGTCGGGTATGTCGAGAGTTACTGTGCGCGGTGGGGCTGGCCTTGCCCTGTGACGGTGAGTGTTGACTTGTGTTCCCAGGAATCATCGTGCTGCTCTCCCTGGCCTTCCTCACTCCGCTCTTCTTCTACGTCCCAAAGGCAGCCCTGGCGGCCGTCATCATCTGTGCGGTCTCCAGCGTCTTCGACCTGGGCATTCTCGTCACGCTTTGGAGAGTGAACAGTAGGTAATGGGGTCTGACCGGGGTTGAAGTTCCCCCGTCAACACTCACTTTGCTGGTTTTTTTTGTGTCGTGTCTGCTTACAGATTCCGGGCAAGCCATAGATCAGCTGCTCGTCCCGAAGTGCTGGAGGAACTCACCAGGTTAGGCAGAATCTACGGAGAGGAATAAACAGTTGACGTTTTGGGCAAAGCCCCTTCACTGTCCCGAAGCATCGATTGTTTATTCCTCTCCATAGATGCTGCCTGACCTGCTGAGTTCCTCCAGCATTTCGTGTGTTTTGCTCCGGATTTCCAACACTGGCCGAATCTCTTGTTTATGGTTAGCTGCTCGTCCTGGCGGGTTTGTTATTTCGAACCCTGACCCAGACACAAAATCGCACCTCGGAGTCTGCACCATGGCACCTCCTTTTAGATGAGCTGTTCCCATAGCAACCCTGCCTGTCACCAGAAGGTCCTGTGATGCTGGATCCTGGTGATAAGAGCCATAGAGCACAAACAGGCCCTTCAGCCCATCTAGTCTCTGCTGAACTATTACGCTGCGTAGTCTCATCGACCTGCACCCAGACCACAGCCTTCCATACCCCTCCCATCCGTATACTAATCCAAACTTATCTTAAATGCTGAAATCGAACCTTAATCCACCGCTTCCACTGGCAGCTTCTTCCATACTCTCACCACCCTCTGAATAAGTTCTCCCTCAGGCTCCCTGTAAATATTTCACCTTTTACCCTTAATCCATAACCTCTGGTTCTAGTCTCACCCAACCTTAGTGGAAAAAGCATGCTTGCATTTACCCTGCTGAGACCACTCCTAATTTTGTATACCTCTATCAAATCTCCCCTCATTCTCCAATGCTGCAGTTCTGGTTAATAGCTGTTTCCCAAACAATCTCACTGCCAAATTTCAGTATCCATCAGCTTCAGTAATCTGTACTGGATCCTGACCTTGGATTCTGTCTGTGCAAAGATTTTGCCATGTTTCTTCCAGAACAGCAGAAATTCAGTGACAGTAAGTATTTTAGGATGGTCTGATGTTGTACAGACACCACAGTAAAGCAGATCTCTTGTCTCCTATTGGCATTAAGTCTCTGGTACAGACTGAGAAATAGGGGTGTGGCTGCCCTCTTGTGGCTGGGTGTGGGAATGCCACCTCTTCACTCTTGGTCAACCTTCTACTGTAATCAACTTTGTGCTGTGGCCACTAACTCATGCCCCGTGTTTTGTTCTTCCCAGAGCTGGATCTGCTGCCATTCCTAGCGTCATTCCTGGGCTGTTTCTGGGAAATCCAGTATGGAATTCTGGCTGGAATTGCACTGTCTGGGATTATTCTACTTTACAACGTTGCCAGACCAGAGACCAAGGTAATGATGGTACTCGAGTCGTGGTTATAAATGTGCTGGGCCTGCCCTTTATGAATAAGGATGTTCTTGGAGCTGCCTCTTCCTTTTAGTGTAGTTGGGTACTTGATGGCTAGCATGAAGAGGATGGCCTGAAGGACATCTTTCAGTAGTCTATGGCACTAGCTGTTTACTATTGTTGGAACCTAATGTGTAGCAGCAAAAACTAATACAAAATCAAAACCAAACAATTACCGCTACACCTTGGGGTTGTTATCCTTGCATGACGCACCCTCAGCTCCAATGAAATGTTCACTGCACCCTCAGACTCCCAGCTACAGCAGCCAACTGTATGAAGTTAATCTGGTTTAGGACACAGTAGCACCAGCAATGTTCCGTCTAATTTTCATTTAACAGCTGTGTGGACCAACCATTGCTCTGAGTAGGGAATTTTTACACGGCTTGAAATCTGCACTGCACTTTAAATGTTTTGTTTTTGTAACATACACATCAAACAAACACCAACCACAACTCACAATACAAGTAAACAATGTCAGGCAGTCAAAACAACTGCTGGGCAAAATGGCAAAAGTAAAATGTTTTGATTAGATGGCATCGGTGTTCAGTGGGCTGATGGTTTATTAATGAGCTACTGACTTCCATTCTGTGTTTATTGTCACCATTTGAAACTGTAACTTGGAACACTTGCAATGTAAATACATTGAGGTTCTAAAATGTTTAAAAATAAAGCTCGTACGTTTATTACAGAAAAGTTATGGATTATATTCATTAGCAGGGTATTTCACAATAATATTAACATAGATTTGAAAATTACAATTAACATTATATAAAAGAAGATTCCAGCTGTGTGGCAGCAAAGGCTTTGTGCGTGGGAACATTTCAGTTACTGCACAGTTGCGCACACACGCAACTTAGAACAGTGAGCAGCGCACAACACTGTACACTGACTACAGTTTAAATTCAAGACTTTGGTGCTGACTTCTTGGTTGGATGTTATTCAATTAGACCACTCTTGGAATGGTTGCAGGGATCTGTCCTGGGACTCCTGCTCTTCGTCATTTTTATAAATGAATGAGGAAGTAATAGAGTGGTTTAGCAAGTTTCCAGATGACATGAAGGTTGGTGGAGTTGTGGATAAATTGTAGATTGCAAAGGGACATTGACAGCTGGGCTGAGAGGTGGCAGATGGAGTTCAATTCAGAAAAGTGATTCACTTTGGAGGGTCAAACTTGAAGGCAGAATACGGGGAGCAGTGTTGGAGGAACAGAGGGATCTTGTGGTCCAAATCCATAGATTCCTCAACGTTGCCATGCAAGTAGATAGGTGTAAGGTGGTTAAGTGTGGTGTGTTGGCTTTCATTAATCCGGGGATTGAGTTCAAGAGCTGTGAGGGAAGGGGCCTCTCTCGGTCTATAGTAGAGACCCGGATCAGAATCAGGTTTATCATCACTCACACATGTTATGAAATTATTTTTTGTGGCAGCAGTGTGGTTCAATACATAAAACTACCAGAGTACTGTGCAAACGTTGTAGGCACCCTAGTGATTAATAATGTGGCTAAGACTTTTGCACAGTACTGTAGCTATTATATGGTTTTATAAACTTTCCAGTGACCCTGTCAAGAATTCAGTGTTGGGATCAAAGGCTCAGTGAGTTACAGAGAAACATTGCAAACATCCGCTGAGCCAGTCCTGAACCACCCGGATACCAGAAGGTCCGGGGCTGGATTATTACAACCCTTGCTCTCCAGAAAGCCCCCTTACTGCTGGTGCCTCATCAAGCCTTACTGAGGAGTGTCACCTCTGCAGCCACTACTTTGCAAGAGCTCAAACACGAGGAATTCTGCAGATGCTGGAAATTCAAGCAACACACATCAAAGTTGCTGGTGAACGCAGCAGGCCAGGCAGCATCTCTAGGAAGAGGTACAGTCGACGTTTCAGTCCGAGACCCTTCGTCAGGACTAACCTCATTAGTCCTGATGAAGGGTCTCGGCCTGAAACGTCGACTGTACCTCTTCCTAGAGATGCTGCCTGGCCTGCTGCGTTCACCAGCAACTTTGATGTGTGTGACTTTTCAAGAGCTGCTGATCATCAATTAGAGATACAGCACAGTAACGGGTTCTTCTGGCCCAACAAGTCCACACTGCCCAATTACACCCATGTGATCAAGTAACCTACTAAGCCAGACGTCTTTGTAATGCGGGAGAAGACCCACGTGGTCACAGGGAGAACGTACAAACTCCTTAGCAACAGTGGAGGGAACTGAGCAACACACACGAAACACTGGAGCAACTCAGCGGGCCAGGCAGCATCCATGGAAAAGAGTAAACAGTCGCTATTTCGGGCCGAGACTCGTCGGCAGGACACCCAATAACTCCAGGGTGCATTACTGATGATGTGTCCCAGTGCATACCCGGTTCATTTAGCCAGGTGGTGTCAGACCATGCATGGGCCAGATTAAAGTGGCTCCACCACCACTCAACATACCTCACCACACTAAACTCCACAACCTTATCGTTCCCAGCCCTCCCCTCAAACCTAATCCTAATGTCCAAGGGGGCATAGCCCCCCACTAACCCCAGGCGCACCCTGATTAACCCTGGCCACACCCCCACAGACCCGAGTTCCTGTGTGAGGAGAGGAAGATCCAGTAAGGCAAGTGCTGGACCTGGGTAATGACGGAGAGGGCCAGGGCTGTGAGACCCTGACACTCGAGTGACGAGATCAGCGAGCACAAGAGGGATGATTTTCCCACTGCCCGCATACTCTCAACCAAATTGAGTTCTGCCGAAGGGGCTCAGCCTGAAACATCGACTGTACTGTTTTCCATGGATGCTGCCTGCCCTGCTGAGTTCCTCCAGCATTTTGAGTGTGTTGCTCGGATTTCCAGCATCTGCAGATTTTCTCTTGTTTGAACCCGGGTTTCTGGCACTGTAATACTATTAGCGCTAACCACTACGCTATTGAACAGCTCTTCTTGAGGTGGGTCACTGCTCCTTAAATCCTAAACTCTCCTCCCACTGTGTCCCAGGTGGCTGACTATGGTCCGGTGGTGGTGCAGTTACAGAGTGGTTTCAACTTCCCTGCTGCTGAATATGTCCGTGACCTGCTGTGTCGAAGGGCGCTGGAAGGTGAGTGTTAACCCCGAATGGTTCCAGCCCGAGTGGCCGGACTCCCTTCCCAGTCACGTGTTCTCCTGCCTTGGAAACGTGTCACCGATCCCGCATTGTCATGGGTGTGAATGAAGCACTGAATCACAGCACTGCGCGAGACCCTCAGGGCAATTGCAGTGCATCGGGAAGGTAACTCAACCGAGTCTCCTGGACATCAGTGATTACACGGTAGGCCTATCATCGTCTATGACATAAATGTCCTTTGTAGGGGAGTGATGGGACCCCCGTGGATGGGAGTGGGGGGTTTGTGAGGAGAATAAAATATGGTACTGAGTCAGGGTTGGTGTAAATGGTACAGAGAGTGTCCATCACAGGGAAAGCCCTGCCCACCATTGAGCGCATGTACAAGGAGCATGGTCACAAGAAAGCAGCGTCCATCATCAGTGACCCCCACCATCCAGGCCATGCTGCTGCCAGGTACAGGACCCTCGGGTCCCACACCCCCCGGCCTGGTTCAGGAACAGTTTTTACCCTACAGCCACTTCACTCATCCCAACCTATGGACTCTCTACAACTCATGGTCTCTATTTGTTGTTTATTAATTATTATCATTATTATTATCTTTTTAATTGCTCAGTTTGTTGTCTTTTACACATTTTGTCTGTCCTCGTGTGTCTTTCATTGTTTCTATATCTTTGTATCTACTGTGAATGCCCTGAAGAAAATAAATTTCAGGGTAGTAAATGGTGACATACACACATCTTGATACTAGATTTACTTTGAACTTTGAGATGGGTGGTTGATGGGGCCGATGTGTTGGACTATATGACTCTATGAACCTGCGAGTGGTAGAACCTACAAACCATCGCAGCTGAACTGGAGCATTTAAACCCATTGAGATTGCTCGGCCGTTTGATCGTGGCTGATTTAGTATCCCTCTCAACCCCATTCTCCTGCCTTCTCTCTGTACCCTTTGACGCCCTTACGAATCAAGAACCTTTTAACCTCCACTTTAAATATGTCCAATAGCTTGGCCTCCACAGCTGTCCACAAATTCACCACCCTCTGGCAAAGAAGTTGCTCCTCATCTCTGTTCTAAAGGGACGTCCTTCTATTCTGAGGCGGTACACTTTGGTCCCAGACTCTCCCAGTACTGGAATCGTCTTCTTCATGTTCACTCTAGTTGGGCCTTTCAATATTTGGTTGTTTTCAATGGGATTTCTCTTTATTTTTGTGATCTGCAGTGAGTACAGGCCCAGAGCCATCACACTCCTCGTACATTAAACCTTGCATTCCTGGGATTGTTCTTATGAACCTCCCTGTCGACTCTCTCCAATGCCTAAAACTGCTCATAATACCCCAAGCCCGTCTGACCAATGCCTTGGCATCACATCCTTGCTCTTTCATTCCAGGCCCCTCGTTGTGGGAGTAAACTATGGCACTGGACCGATCCCCTGTGTTAAGGTGCATGCATATTGGGAGTAGACGTCTGTTTGTCTGGAACTAGTTGGGGAGAGGAATAGCCAGGCATTGTATAGAGGTACCGGCAGATCTGAACTCTTTGGCACAGCATCGTGGGCCAGAGTGAGTGAGGGTCGATGAGAGATGACTTGATAGAGGTGTACCATATGATGTGTAAGTCAAGTGGACAGCCAGAGACTTTTCTGGGGGGGGGGGAGGGCTAATGCAACAGGTAGTTGGGGGAATGTAATGAGGGGATGTCAGAGGTGGGATTTTTACATAGTGAGCGTGTGGCAGCTCTGGTGGAGTGGTGGTGGAGGCAAATCCATTGAAGACATTGAAGAAACTTCGATAGGCACGTGGATGATAGAAAATAGAGGGTGATGTAGGAGTGATTGATCTTTAGGGTTGGTTACGAGGTTGGCTAAAGGGCCTGACCTGTGCTGTATTCTGTCTTTCTGAAGCATTGGACTTGGCAGGGAAGGCAGGTCTCCAGGTTATGAATTATAGTCCGTTTCAGTCAAGAACACAGGCCTAGGTTAACCAAGGGAACTTGACGCCCTTGCAGTTTAATAGTCCGTGCTGCCTCTTAAGGGAGCAGGTTTAAAGGCATTTAAAGATCAGCTTTATTTGTCACAAGTACCTCGAAACATCAAAACGTGCAGGGAAATGTGTTTGTGTCAATGGTCAACGCAATGAGAGATGTGCTGGTGTCGCCACACATCCAGCGCCACCGTAGCGTGCCCACAGTTAATCCTAACTGGGAGGAGACCCGCACGGTCTCTGGGAGGACGTTCAAGCTCCTACAGACGGTGGCATGAATTGAACCCCAGGCTTGGAGCAGGCGTGGTAATGGTTTGCACTAACTGCTGCCCTACTGTTCCGTGGATCCACGGACTGGCTTCATACCTTTGAGGCACTCCGATGGTCGTGATCAACTGTGGATGTTGTGTCCCAGCTGTCCATGTGATACAAAAGTCAGTATTGAAGCCTAGACACTACGATATGGAGAGCACAGCAGGCTCGCCCTCCAAGCAGCTGATAAACGTGGGACTGCCTTGGGGACTTCAGCTCTGGATTTTTCCTCTGTGTTTACTCCTAAGGCCTTCCCCATGAGTGGGTATAGCCACAAGGCACCAGAGGGCAGAGATCAGAGATTTCCTTTTAATAGGTGAGCTGCCGATGAGCCCCATCTGCCCAAAGCATCTGGTTTTAAGGTGCCAGTACCCTGCTTTTGGCCCTTCTCCCGTCAGCAGAGACGATTCCGCTGTGCTTTTTAGCCACACGTGAAGGCCAGGAGCTGGACTTGGTTGTCGGAGACTATTTGAGGCACGTGCCATTACCCCCACGCCCCCGGGCTATGACAACCTGAAGGAACCTTCATACCTACAGGAGAAATGAGCAAGGTTTTTACATGATTTGCCTGTGGGTTTTGGAGCAGTAACAGAACTGTTTTAACTTTCAGCCTCTCCTCCCCGCTCAGCCGTCCTGGACTGCGTCCACATCAGCAGTATTGACTACACGACTGTCAACAGCCTGCGAGAGCTAATTCTGACGTTCCAGCAGCAGCAGTTATCCCTGCTGCTCGCTAATCTGCGGGTACGTGTTCACAAATATCGTGTTTCGACCTCCTGAATTTAATGGGCACTCCAGGTCCTGCTCCTGAAATCTCCACCATCAACCCCTTCTTCGTTATTTCACCCCCCTTCGAAGTCTTCTATAAGACTGTCACCAGTACTTGTGTCTGTAGCTCCACTCCACATTCACCAAGCTCCCTTTTATCTTGCCCAAAAATAAACATCTTGTTTTTTTTTGAAAAGGAAGTGCTTCTCTAACCTCTGGTAATTTCTTTCCCCTTCCCCCTTCTCTCTTTTTCCATTCCCTTTTTTGGTTCCCCTCTCACCTGCTCATTGCTTCCTTCCCTTTCTCCCATGGTCCACTGTCCTGTCCTATCAGATCCCTCCTTCTTCAACCCTTCACCTTTTCCACCTATCACCTCCCAGCTTCTTTCTTCATCTTCCCCCCACCTCCCCACACCCACCTAACTTCCTTCTCACCCGGTCTCGCCTATCTCCTGCCATCTTGTACTCCTTCCCCTTCTCCCTCCCACCTTATTCTGGCTTCTGCCTCCTTTCTTCCCAGCCCTGATGTGGGTCTCAGCCCAAAACGTCGATTGTTTCTTCCCCTCCGTGGATGTTGCTGGACTTGTTGCGCTCCTCAGCATTGGGTGGTGTGTTGTTCAAGATTTCCGGCACCTGCAGAGCCTCCTGTGTTTATAACCTGTTCTGTCTCTCACTTAGCCCAAGACCTTGTTGATTCTGGCATCAGCAGAGATTGAAGGACTGAGATACTTCGACAGCACCGAGGCAGCGATGCACCACCTACAGGGTAACACCGCCTTCATTCAGGATTACTGTCTGCTGCTGTAGGGCTGGACTTGCCACTCATTTCGCCTGGCCAGCTCGTGCACCTCCCCCTTCTCCCCACCCTATTCTAGCTGCTGCCCCCTTCCTTCCCAGCCCTCATGGGCTCAGCTGAAACTTGGATTGTTTATTCCCGTGTGTGCGCGCGCGTGTACGTTGGACGGGATAAACTAGGTTGAAGTTAACAGAATACTGGACTTTGGGGGACAATGTCACCTGCCGTACTTTTCTGTATTTTGAAGGGGTTATGAGCCAAAGATGTGTTGAACAATTTTATTTTTCTTCTCCCCCAGCCACAAGGAGTGACCGACAGCAAGACCTGGATGGGCGAGAGATCTCCGGTTGGTAGCCCCGATCCGCAGTGAAGTGATCTGCAGAAGGCAAAGGCTCCTACGTGAGGCTGGTCGGTTGTAGCAGTGTTGAAGTGTCACCAGGTTCTGGCCAGAGACCTGAACCTTCCCTGAGGCAGGCACCTCCATTGGGGTGGGGACAAGGCAGCCACTTCATTGCACGTCCAGCAATGATGTCACTCATCCATAAACGTCTCCAATTGCTATAACAGAGACCAGATACAAATCCCAGTCCAATCAGCTTCCTCATCGTAGTGTATCCTTGGGGCAGCATAGCAGCAAAGCATTTCTATAATAGAAACATAGAAACATAGAAAATAGGTGCAGGAGTAGGCCATTCGGCCCTTCGAGCCTGCACCGCCATTTATTATGATCATGGCTGATCATCCAACTCAGAACCCAGCCTTCCCTCCATACCCCCTGACCCCTGTAGCCACAAGGGCCATATCTAACTTCCTTTTAAACATAGCTAATGAACTGGCCTCAACAGTTTGCTGTGGCAGAGAATTCCACAGATTCACCACTCTCTGTGTGAAGAAGTTTTTCCTAATCTCGGTCCTAAAAGGCTTCCCCTCTATCCTCAAACAGTGACCCCTCGTTCTGGACCTCCCCAACATCGGGAACAATCTTCCCGCATCTAGCCTGTCCAATCCCTTTAGGATCTTATACGTTTCAATCAGATCCCCCCTCAATCTTCTAAATTCCAACGAGTACAAGCCCAG
Organism: Mobula hypostoma; assembly: GCF_963921235.1. NCBI lineage: Eukaryota > Metazoa > Chordata > Chondrichthyes > Myliobatiformes > Myliobatidae > Mobula > Mobula hypostoma. The sequence goes on from NC_086118.1 coordinate 51,736,868, forward strand.
TTCATCCAGTCTTTCTTCATATGAAAGACCTGCCATCCCAGGAATCAATCTGGTGAACCTTCTTTGTACTCCCTCTATGGCAAAGATGTCTTTCCTCAGATTAGGGGACCAAAACTGCACACAATACTCCAGGTGTGGTCTCACCAAGGCCTTGTACAACTGCAGTAGTACCTCCCTGCTCCTGTACTCGAATCTTCTCGCTATAAATGCCAGCATACCGTTCGCCTTTTTCACCGCCTGCTGTACCTGCATGCCCACTTTCAATGACTGGTGTATAATGACACCCAGGTCTCGTTGCACCTCCCCTTTTCCTAATCGGCCACCATTCAGATAATAATCTGTTTTCCTATTTTTACCACCAAAGTGGATAACTTCACATTTATCCATATTAAATTGCATCTGCCATGAGTTTGCCCACTCACCCAACCTATCCAAGTCACCCTGCATCCTCTTAGCATCCTCCTCACTGCTAACACTGCCACCCAGCTTCGTATCATCCGCAAACTTGGAGATGCTGCATTTAATTCCCTCATCCAAGTCATTAATATATATTGTAAACAACTGGGGTCCCAGCACTGAGCCTTGCGGTACCCCACTAGTCACCGCCTGCCATTCTGAAAAGGTCCCGTTTATTCCCACTCTTTGCTTCCTGTCTGCTAACCAATTCTCCACCCACACCAATACCTTACCCCCAATACCGTGTGCTTTAAGTTTGCACACTAATCTCCTGTGTGGGACCTTGTCAAAAGCCTTTTGAAAATCCAAATATACCACATCCACTGGTTCTCCCCTATCCACTCTACTAGTTACATCCTCAAAAAAATTCTATGAGATTCGTCAGACATGATTTTCCTTTCACAAATCCATGCTGACTTTGTCCAATCATTTCACCGCTTTCCAAATGTGCTGTTATCACATCTTTGATAACCGACTCCAGCAGTTTCCCCACCACCGACGTTAGGCTAACCGGTCTATAATTCCCCGGTTTCTCTCTCCCTCCTTTTTTAAAAAGTGGGGTTACATTAGCCACCCTGCAATCCTCAGGAACTAGTCCAGAATCTAACGAGTCTTGAAAAATTATCACTAATGCATCCACTATTTCTTGGGCTACTTCCTTAAGCACTCTGGGATGCAGACCATCTGGCCCTGGGGATTTATCTGCCTTCAATCCCTTCAATTTATCTAACACCACTTCCCTACTAACATGTATTTCGCTCAGTTCCTCCATCTCACTGGACCCTCTGTCCCTTACTATTTCTGGAAGATTATTTATGTCCTTAGTGAAGACAGAACCAAAGTAATTATTCAATTGGTCTGCCATGTCCTTGCTCCCCATAATCAATTCACCTGTTTCTGTTTGCAGGGGACCTACATTTGTCTTTATCAGTCTTTTCCTTTTTACATATCTATAAAAGCTTTTACAGTCCGTTTTTATGTTCTCTGCCAGTTTTCTCTCATAATCTTTTTTCCCCTTCCTAATTAAGCCCTTTGTCCTCCTTTGCTGAACTCTGAATTTCTCCCAGTCCTCAGGTGAGCCACTTTCTCTGGCTAATTTGTATGCTACTTCTTTGGAATTGATACTATCCCTAATTTCTCTTGTCAGCCACTGGTGCACTACCTTCCTTGATTTATTCTTTTGCCAAACTGGGATGAACAATTGTTGTAGTTCATCCATGCAACCTTTAAATGCCTGCCATTGCATATCCACCGTCAATCCTTTAAGTGTCATTTGCCAGTCTATCTTAGCTAATTCACGACTCATACCTTCAAAGTTACCCCTCTTTAAGTTCAGAACCTTTGTTTCTGAATTAACTACATCACTCTCCATGTTAATGAAGAATTCCACCATATTATGGTCACTCTTACCCAAGGGGCCTCTCACGACAAGATCGCTAATTAACCCTTCCTCATTGCTCAAAACCCAGTCCAGAATAGCCTGCTCTCTAGTCGGTTCCTCGACATGTTGGTTCAAAAAACCATCCCGCATACATTCCAAGAAATCCTCTTCCTCAGCACCTTTACCAATTTGGTTCACCCAGTCTACATGTAGATTGAAGTCACCCATTATAACTGCTGTTCCTTTATTGCACACATTTCTAATTTCCTGTTTAATACCATCTCCGACCTCACTACTACTGTTAGGTGGCCTGTACACAACTCCCACCAGCGTCTTCTGCCCCTTAGTGTTACGCAGCTCTACCCATATCGATTCCACATCTTCCCGGCTTATGTCCTTCCTTTCTATTGCGTTAATCTCTTTTTTAACCAGCAACGCCACCCCACCTCCCCTTCCTTCATGTCTATCCCTCCTGAATATTGAATATCCCTGAACGTTGAGCTCCCATCCCTGGTCACCCTGGAGCCATGTCTCTGTGATCCCAACTATATCATAATCATTAATAACAATCTGCACTTTCAATTCTTTCAATTATTACAAATGCTCCTTGCATTGACACATAAAGCCTTCAGGCGCTCTTTTACAACTCTGTTAGCCCTTTTTAATGCTTGCCCTGGATTTGTCGGCCTGCCACTTTTACTTTTCCCCTTTGTACTTTTTGCTTCTACGCTCACTTTACACCCCTCTGTCTCTCTGCACTGGTTCCCATCCCTCTGTTGTGAACTAACCTCCTCACACCTAGCCTCTTTAATTTGATTCCCACCCCCAACCATTCTAGTTTAAAGTCACCTCAGTAGCCCCTGCTAATCTCCCTGCCAGGATATTGGTCCCCCTAGGATTTAAGTGTAACCCGTCCTTTTTGTACAGGTCACACCTGCGCCAAAAGAGGTCCCAATGATCCAAAAACTTGAATCCCTGCCCCCTGCTCCAATCCCTCAGCCACGCATTTATCCTCCACCTCATCGCATTCCTACTCTCACTGTCGCGTGGCACAGGCAGTAATCCCGAGATTACTACCTTTGCGGTCCTTTTTCTCAACTCCCTTCCTAGCTCCCTATATTCTTCTTTCAGGACCTCATCCCTTTTCCTACCTATGTCATTGGTACCTATATGTACCAGGACCTCTGGCTCTTCACCCTCCCACTTCAGGATATCTTGGACACGATCAGAAATATCCCGGACCCTGGCACCAGGGAGGCAAACTACCATCCGAGTCTCTGGACTGCGTCCACAGAATCGCCTATCTGACCCCCTTACTATCGAGTCCCCTATCACAACTGCCCTCCTCTTCCTTGCCCTACCCTTCTGAGCTACAGGGCCAGACTCTGTGCCGGAGGCAGGGCCACTGTTGCTTCCCCCGGGTAAGCTGTCCCCTCCAACAGTACTCAAACAGGAGTACCTGTTGTTAAGGGGCACAGCCGCCGGGGTACTCCCCATCACCTGCCTTTTCCCCTTCCCCCTCCTAACCATGACCCACTTGTCTGCCTCCCGTGGCCCCGGCGTGACCACCTGCCTTCCACTCCTCTCTATCACCTCCTCGCTCTCCCTGACCAGACGAAGGTCATCGAGCTGCAGCTCCAGTTCCGTAACGTGGTCCCTTAGGAGCTGCATCTCGATGCACTTGGCGCAGATGTAGACGTCCGGGAGGCTTGGAGACTCCAGGGCCTCCCACATCCGACACCGAGAACAGCAAACTGCCCTCACAGTCATAATGCCCCTCTCCTCAAATAGCAACAGAAAATGAATGTCAAACCTTCCTCGCCTCGCCCGCTTCCGCCTAAGCCCGTTGAGCCGAAGCCCTTAAGTCTTCACTCTGCTCCCGGCTCACTCCGCCGCCCGCAAACTACGCTGCCCGCTCTCTGAGGCTCTGTTCCTTTTAAATCTGCTGCGCTGCACTGCCCGACGTCACACGCCTGCGCAGTCCCGCCTCTCAGAAAGCCGTTGGAGAAAAAAAATAACGAAAATTTCAAAAATCTCTTTCTCGGCACTCCCACTCAGACTCTCAGACTCCTTCTTCGAATCAAATCCGAAGCAGGATGTCTGCCCTTTTAAATCTGCCGCGCTGCACTGCCCGACTGTGCCAGTGGCCCGGGTTCAATTCCTGCCACCGTCTGCAGGGAGTTTGTACGTTCTCCCCGTTACTGAGTTTTCCCCGGGTGCTCGGGGTTTCCTCCCACAGTCCAACGATGAATGGATGAGTGAATTAATTGGACACGTGAGTGTAATTGGGTTGCGAAGGCTCGTTGGGCCAGAGAGGCTTGTTACTGTGCTGTATCTCTAACTAAACCTCAATCATTCTCTTCAGGCTGAGTAAGGAAGATAAAGAGATTGGCTTTATCTGTGACACATACATTGATACATGTAATGTCTTGTTTATGTCAGTGACCAACACTGTCCAGGGATGGGCTACCAGCATGCTGACAACTTACTAACCCTATCCTGCACGTCTTTGGAATGTGGGAGGAAACAGGAGCACTCAAGGGAAATGTGGTCACAGGAAGAACGTCCAAACTCACAGATGGTGGAGGGAATTGAACCGATTGCTGTCTCTGTAACACATAATGCTAACTGCTGCCCTCAGAATAAAGATTATTTTCCCCTCGAGCCTGTTTTCATCTGTTTCTGCGAAATCAGAAATAGTAAAAGGAGGCTTTGCCCAGCTCAGAGGCACAAGTTTGTGGCTTTGGATACTGGTGGGCTGCGGGCTCTGGGCTCAGAGGATCAGTGAGGGAGGAATGTTTCAGTGGACCTGTATTGCTTCTGGGCAATGTACTTGTAGGTTTTACCACAAGACATCGGAGCAGAATTGGGCCATTTGGCTCACCGAGTCAGCTCGGCCATTCCATCACGGTTGATTACTGACCCCCTCAACCCCATTCTCCTGCTTTCTCCCATAACCTTTGGAACTCTGACTAATCAAGAACCTTTCAACCTCCGCTTTAAATAGATCCAATAACTTGGCCTCCATGGCAGTAACTTGGTCTGTGGCAGTGAATTCCACAGGTTCGCCACCCTCTAAAGGGAATTCCTCCTCATCTCTGTACTAAAGGGACATCCCTCTATTTTGAGGCTGTGCCCTCTGGTCCTAGGCTCCCCCACTATAGGAAACATCTCCTCTATCCAGACCTTTCTTTATCTGGTAGGTTTCACAGAGATTCTCCCTCTCCTCCTAAAAGTGTGCGTTTAGGTTTGCACGTTTGAGAGGGTATGCACTTTATTTAGTAACCCCCCTCTCCTCAGTACCAAAGAAGTTTGCCTGAGATCAATATGGTAGAGGTGAAAGTTCCAAGCCACTGTCAGATTAATACCTCAGAATATGGTGATGATTAGCCTGATTTTGTGATGCTCTCTGACACCTTGGAACAGTTTACAATGGAGAACTAAGTGGGTGGGGGCACTTAAAGAGTTCTGAAAACTTGCATGCTTAAGGAAATATTACAACTGAAGTTTTGCCAGTCAAGGGGAATTTTAATAGTGCATACTTACAATGATAGATTTTACAGTAGTTAGTAGTCCAATCTATAAATCATTGACACCTTTGCCTTTTTAATCTTTCTCATGATTTTTTAATAGGGAAAATTGGATAGTTGATGTATTGTATAGAGTAACACAGAGTTTTAAATAATAGCTCCAGCCATTCTCTGTAAATGATTTTGTATATGTATGAGTTTGTCAATCAATAATTAAAAATAACTTTGAAAGGAAAGCTGGCTTTCCCGGTGTTTGTGGTTGGGGGGGGAGAGGCTGTTTCTTATTTCTAGATTCTCAGTTTTTGTGACAGTTGCTTGCACCTGGCTTGTCAGTACGTCTCTTGCAGCAGGAAATGTCTGAGGGGCTTGACTGGATTTGGGGAATCAACAACAACGCACAAGATGCTGGAAGGACTCAGCAGGTCAGGCGGCATCTATGGAGGAAAGTTGAGGGTTTTAGATCAAGACCCTTTACCTACACCGTCCATTTCCTTCCATGGATGCTGCCTGACGACCTGAATTCCCCCAGTATTTTGTGTGTTATCTGAATATTGTCCTCACATACCAGTCCTGTTTGCAGACTACTAATGTAAAGGTAGATGCAGAGCAACTGCTTTGAGATGTGTATCTGCTGTTGGTAGTTCATCCTGATTTAATCATTTTTCATTCTACCATCCATGACTCTGCAGTCTATGTAACCCGAGTTTTTTTTCTTCTCATTATACTTTATTTCTAATATACAGTAAAACTGATTGTTGCTTGTTTGTAAGTTCTGGTAACGGGATATTCTGCCAAACAATGTCTGTTTAAGGAACCATCATTTCAACAGTGTCTGAGAGTCTGGTGCCAAGGACTGGAGGCGTGTGTATGGTTTTGTTGCTGTTGCTTCCGTTCTGCGACTGAACATTGTAGGGAACCTGTACTGATGCGGGATTGTTGGCGCACTGGGCTGCCCCCAGTGGATTCTTAGGGTGTGTTGGTTGTTAATGAAAATGACACATTTCACTGCTGTAAGTGTTCCCGCACATGTGATAAATAAATCTGAGTGTTCTGTATTTTTAAAGACTTTATTCATAATGTGTAGTAAATACGATTGTCACTTTCTCCACGTTCATTATACCATTGATTTTTCAACGTCTCAATGAGACTCGCATTTCCACAGACAACGTAGCCGTTACGCTGGGACCAGCCCCTCAGTATCCAGTGGCTGCAGGCGACCTTCCCCACAGAGCCTTTGTAATGTCTGCACTGAGCTTCAGTACGTCTGTCTGCACCTGCTCTGGTCACAGCATTTGCTTGTGCGTGTACTTGTATTGGAAGACCAAGTTTCAGGCAAACCAGCGTGCATCTTTCATAAAATTAATCTTTCAGCAACCATTTTTATTTAAAATATATATTTTATTAATATATGGTAAATACAATCAGTACATGTCATCTTCCAGCATCTATGGAGGTCAGGAATGCAAAAGAGGGAGAAAATACTGAGGTCTATAACTACACTATGAAGTCACAGTGGCTACAATAACATGACTCTTATTACTGACATAAAATGTATATACTAAATAACAATGTAAAGAAACTCATGCCTTTATTTCATGTGTATATTATAAAGTACGGTGGATTCCAGTTAATTGGGACAACAATTAATCGGGGCAGCCACTTGTTTGGGACAACTCTTAAAAGACAAAAACAGCTGGGATTTCCTTCCTTTATTTGGGACACTATGCCACTTAATTGGAGCAGGAGACCTTTACCGAACAATTTCTAACTAGCATCAGTTGTGTGTGTGTTTCTATTCAAAAAGCAGTGATTTTTGTCACTGATACTTGGTGAGAAATAAGCAGTAAGACAATTCAGAACTGTTTTGCTCACTGTGGGTTCAAACATTCAGGCTTGGAGATGCTGTAAACAACCAGGAGTGAAAATGAAACTATTTTACTATTTTAGTAAGTTGAAGGTATCGACAATCATCTTTAATGTTACAATGAAAATGATTTGGAGGATATAATCAGCAACAGTATTGTATGAAGGCAGTCCAACTGCGCTGACTTTGTTCATTTACAGTCTAATTAAAAGAATACACCCTGTGCACCTCACTGGATGAATTCCTCTGCTGATAGCTATTGGGAACAGTTTTATAGTACCATGCTATTACTGGTAGTATTCTAATTTGGCCTATTTCATTTAAATACACAATTTATCTTTTTTATATGTTTTTAACCATTTCCATGAAATTACAGCTAATTGGTGCAGTCGTTACTGGGCCAAAATGTACTGGTCCCAATGTGTCCCAATTAATTGGAATCTGCTGCATTTTGCAATGCAGAGCAAATTTATATTTATTCTTTTAATAAGTTAATATTTATTAACTTAAAACCTATCCATAAACATGGTAATTATTACAGAGAGAGCAAGCATTAACTATAAATACAGGATTTCATAATGATAAAGCCTAACCTGTAACTAGAATGATGCAACTCTAGAGTCATATTTATAGTGGAGCAGGAATGATTAATTCTGCCATTCTGTTTTAGTAAGCTGGAAATGTCTTGACATTAATGCACTTTTGTCCCTTACAAGGCCGAATACAATTCAAAAATCACAGGCTTGTGCCATTGTACATAGTTTTCAGATACAGGACATTCTGAGGGAGCCATCATATCCACTGCCTCTGGGCTCCTCTGAGCTTTTGAATGGCTGCTTTGGGGAAAGGTGTGCTGTTGATTGCCTTCAGGACAAATTTTTCCCCTTGAGGTGGGAGTGAAGCCACTTCAAGACCTGGTCCAGCCCTTCGCCAGTCTGTGCGCTCACCGCCAGCACACTGACTGCCTGCTTGGCACAGGCCAATACGTCATCCATCCTGAACAGGCTTTTCATTTCTATCAGGGACATGTGGCAGGGTAGATCACTGAAATGAGACAGTCGAGTTACTCCCCTGCATTTATAATGCAGCAGAAACAATCGGTGATTATTTCAATTTACTTCATCCCCCACCTTCAATCCCAATTGTTTGTGTTTCTTCCCAAAAGCTGCAAGATAAATTGCCCTCCACTGTTTCTGTGATTACAGAGAACTATAATGTATGGCCTCAAATATTCTGCTCTAATCTACCCTTCACTGAACCTACTTAATCCCATCTTTCCCACCACATAGGCATTGGAATTGGGTTGTTATTGTCACGTGTACCTAGATACATTGAAGAGCTTGTCTTGCATACTGACCACACAGATCAAATTATTACACAGTGCACTGAGGCAGAACAAGGTAAAACAATAACAGTGCAGAATAGAGTGTAAAAGCTACTGAAAGAGTGCAATGCAGGTAACTGATAAAGTGCAAGATCATAAAGCTGTAGATTGTGAGGGCAAGAGTCCATCTTATCAGATTTCTGAATGCACCTGATACAATCAGTGGGGTGGAAGCTGTCGTTGAGCCTGCTGGCACATGACCAGTGGGAGACGGGAAATGACGGAACGTCTGAGGTGGGTGGACTCTTTGATGATGCTGGCTGCATTACTGAGGAGTATAGAAAGAGTCCATAGTGGGGAGGCTGCTAACTCGTGGGTAAGGTGCAGATTAAGCTTCTGTTCATATAAGAAACTGAAGCACAAACAAGCCAGGCACCCCATGAGAAAATTTTACATGATTGAAGTTTTGTCCAGTCATAGTCATATGGTACACAGCCAGGCCCTTCAGCCCATCGCATCCATACTGACACATTTCCCATCTGGAGTAGAGTACAATGAAGCTTGGCAGCCCTCTGAGTAAAGAAGCCTTAGCTTAGCACAAAATAGTCAATCACATAGCCAGACCAGAGTCCCAGCCACACAACAGGCCGACTCCTTCAAACAACTGGACAGCACTACTGTCTTGGTGCGACCACCTCCCACTCTAGCCTCCAATGCTGCTTGTTATCCTGATGCACATCAGCTCTTCCTGTGAGAACGTGGTGACTTTTGCATTGAGCAACCACTCAGACTCTCGGCCTGCCTGACCGAATTAGCAGGACAGGCGCAACTGTGGCCAGAGCTATTCTGACACCATAGCGTTGAAATGATAAACACACAAGATTCTACAGATGCCGGAAACCTTGTAGGAACTCGTACAAAGGTGCTGGAGGAACTCAGCAGGTCAGGTCTTGATGAGAAGTCTCAACCCGAAATGTCAACTGTTTATTCCTCTCCACAGATGCTGCCTGACCTGCTGAGTTCCTCCAGCACTTTGTGTGTCCTATTATTGAATGGAGTCTGATCTGTTCTATTTAATGTAAAGCTGGGGGGAGGGAGGGGGTTGAGATAGTTAGAATACGATCACGAGGCCACCCAGCAGCCAATGGCCCAGGCCAGCACTATTTGCTTTTCAATGAAATACAACCAGCAGGTTGTGTATCATGCATTCTCTCAGTGCCCTGCCCTGCCCTGCCCAGCCCACCTTGCCACATTTGAAGACAGAAGCTGCCAGACTGCTTGGGTCTGTACTTACACTTTGTTGAAGAGAATTAGGACCGGAGATTCCTGCAGTTGCTCAGCTGAGAGAACTTCAAGTAGTTGAATACAGGAGGAGGAAATCTGGGTGGGATTGGCCGCATCGATGACAAACTAGGGAGGAAAACATTCAACCCTGTAAAGAGGCGGTGAGCGAATTGGTGTGTGACACGAGAACTTGCAGCTCATCTTCTGGGGAGGGACAGGCCTGTGCTCCCTGCCTTGCTGAGGAGCAGATCCCGTAAGGAATAAAGGAAATACGGAGGATGACTGGCAATAATATCCTAGCCTGCCCCACAAACTCAGAGCTACAGGCCAACCGTACGAAAGGAAATAAGCCCTCTGTCTTCAGTGGTTTTAAAGAAAGCAACACTATGGCCAGTAGATTAACAACAGGTACAGAGGGGATGCCAGGGGTAAGTTTTTCACGCACAGAGTGGTGGGTGTGTGGAATGCACTGCGGCAATGGTGGTGGAGGGGGATACATTAGGTTTTTTTAAGAAGACTATTAAGATAGGTACATGGAGCTTAGAAAAATAGAGGGTTATTCCAGGCAGATTCGAGAGTAGGTCAGCACAACATTGTAGGCCAAAGGGCCTGTAATAGGCTATAGATTTCTATGTTCTAACACAGATCAGTACAGCACATTCCAGGCCCTTTGGCCCATAATGTTGTGCTGACCAATATAAACCAACCCCACTATATTAATCTATTGTTTATTTATTTATTTTGTACATATATTCTTATCGTGACTGACAATGATTTGTATGTATTGCACTACTGTTGCTGCAAAACAGCAAATTTCATGACACATGTTAGTGATAATAAACTTGATTCTGATAAACCACCCCTGTCTTTCGGAGCCCATAACCCTCCATTTTTCTCAGATCTATGTGTCTATATCAGTCTTTTAAACGTCCCTATTGTATGAGCCTCGAACATGATTCCCAGAAGGGTGTTCCAGGCACCCACCACTCTGACATCTCCCTTAAACTTTCCTCCACTCATCTTAAATGGACATCCTCTGGTATTGGCCACAGCTACTCTAGGGAATAAAAGTGAAATTATTATCAAAGGACATGTATGTCACTATTTCCTACCTTGTGATTCGATTCCTTGTGGGCATTCACAGTAGAACAGAGAAGCACAATAGAATCAATGAAAAACTACCCCCAAAGATCGACAAACAACCAATGTGCAAAAAAAGACTAACTGCAATAAATAAATAATAACCAGATTGGACGTTGGTCTGGGACGTTTCTCTTGCGTTTGCAAGACCCTGTTGCACATTGATAATGTAAAATACCGTAGGCTTGTTTCCTTTGTTTGGTGGTGAGACGGGCAGCGTGGCAGCTGCGTAGCTTTGGCTGTAGCGAGGACGATGCCACAAGCCACGGGCCCGCCTGCCCACCCGCCCAGATGAGAAGGTGCCGGAGGTGGTGTAGTGTGGTGCCCATTCTCAGTTGTGGGCTGGTCTCTCCTGTCAGTGCTGCCCTATCAGAGTTCAATCAGAGGATCACCGGGAACTGTGCCAGTGTTCGGTCAGAGGATCACCGGGAACTGTGCCAGTGTTCCATCAGAGGACTCCCGGGAACTGTACCAGCGTTCGATCAGAGGATCACTGGGAACTGTACCAGTGTTCGATCAGAGGATCACCGGGAACCGTACCAGTGATCACCGGGAACTGTACCAGTATTCGATCAGAGGATTCCCGGGAACTGTACCAGTGTTCGATCAGAGGATTCCCGGGAACTGTACCAGTGTTCGATCAGAGGATTGCCAGGAACTGTGCCAGTGTTCCATCGGAGGATCACCGGGAACTGTACCAGCGTTCGATCAGAGGATTCCCGGGAACTGTGCCAGTGTTCCATCGGAGGATCACTGGGAACCGTACCAGTGTTCAATCGGAGGACTCCCGGGAACTGTACCAGCGTTCGATCAGAGGATCACTGGGAACTGTACCAGTGTTCGATCAGAGGATCACCGGGAACCGTACCAGTGATCACCGGGAACTGTACCAGTATTCGATCAGAGGATTCCCGGGAACTGTACCAGTGTTCGATCAGAGGATTCCCGGGAACTGTACCAGTGTTCGATCAGAGGATTGCCAGGAACTGTGCCAGTGTTCCATCGGAGGATCACCGGGAACTGTACCAGCGTTCGATCAGAGGATTCCCGGGAACTGTGCCAGTGTTCCATCGGAGGATCACTGGGAACCGTACCAGTGTTCAATCGGAGGATTCCCGGGAACTGTACCAGTGTTCGATCAGAGGATTCCCGGGAACTGTACCAGCGTTCGATCAGAGGATCGCCGGGAACTGTACCAGCAATTTGCAGGAATTATCGCTTAGGATCTTGGACTGTATATATGTTTTTTTTGTGAGACTATGTTTCTCTCGCTTGCTATTTTGAATGTGCTCTGTATGTTTTGCAACTTGGCCCCAAAGGAATACTGTTTCATTTGGTGGTATTAATGTATAGTTGAATGATGTTCAAACTTGGTCTGATTTAAATAAAATGTTTTTCTGTGATATCATTCTGGAGGAATGTATCCTTTTTTTAATGCATGCATTTCTAAATGACAATAAACGAGGACTGAGTGTCATAATCTAATCTAATCTAAACATAAATTGCAGAGTCATTAAAAGTGAGTTCACAGGTATTGGAATCAGTTCAGAGTTGAGATGGTTCAAGAGCCTGATGGGATGCAGAGGTGCTGGCTGTCCGCTCTACCCATGCCTCTCATATTCTTGTACACCTCCATCTAGTTACCTCTCATTCTCCACCACTGCAAAAAGAAAACTCCTAACTTGCTCAGCCTTCCCTCAGAAAATATGCTCTCTAATCCAGGCAGCATTCTGTGGAGATAAACCTGTTCTGCACCCTCTCTCAATCTTCCACATCCTTCCAATAAAGGTAGAAGTTAAATGTCAGAATCCCAGGAATGGACAGAACAAAATTCGGACTGTTGGCGGGTGAGCAGCGTCAGTAGAGGAGAGTAATTGTCCACAGCTTGGGTCGAGATCCTGCTTCAGGGCCGACTTCACCTTCACCTCGGTCTGCCTATCACCTACTGGCCCCTGTCTGTAGACCAAGGCTGTGTGCTTAACCCCTTCTCTTCTCACTTCACATTTATGACTATGTGGCTAAGCACAGCTCCAATACCATACTTAAGTTTGTTAGCCAAATCAAACTTCAGCATATAGGAGGGAGACTGGAAATCTGGCCGAGTGGTGCCATAACAATAACCTTCTACTCAATACCAATAAGATCCACTAGCCAGTCCTCATCAGGGGATCAGAGGTGGAGAAGGTCTTTAAATTCCTCAGTGTTAACATTTCAGAGGATCTGAATTGCATCCAGAAAGTGCCATTAGAAAAAAGGCACCCCTACTTTCTTAGAAGTTTGCGAAGATATGGCATGTCATCTGAAACTCTGACAAACTTCTATCGATGTGGAGAGTATACTGGCTGTTTGCATCACAGCCTGGTATGGAAACACCAATACCCTTGAATGGAAAATCTTACAAAAAGTAGTGGATACGGCCCAGTCCATCACGGGTAAAGCCCTCCCCACCACTGAGCACATCTACAAGAAGTACAGTCGCAGGAAAGCAGATTCCATCATCAAGGACCCCCAGCGTGCAAGTCATTCTCTCTCTTTACTGCTGCCAACGGGAGCCTCAGGACCCCCAGGACCAGATTCAGGGACAGTTATTACCCCTCGACCGTCAGGACCCACAGGACCAGACTCAGGGACAGTTATTACCCCTCGACCGTCAGGACCCACAGGACCAGACTCAGGGACAGTTATTACCCCTCGACCGTCAGGACCCACAGGACCAGACTCAGGGACAGTTATTACCCCTCGACCGTCAGGACCCACAGGACCAGACTCAGGGACAGATATTACCCCTCGACCGTCAGGACCCACAGGACCAGACTCAGGGACAGTTACTACCCCTCGACCGTCAGGACCCACAGGACCAGACTCAGGGACAGTTACTACCCCTCGACCGTCAGGACCCACAGGACCAGACTCAGGGACAGTTACTACCCCTCGACCGTCAGGACCCACAGGACCAGACTCAGGGACAGATTCTACCCCTCGACCGTCAGGACCCACAGGACCAGACTCAGGGACAGTTACTACCCCTCGACCGTCAGGACCCACAGGACCAGACTCAGGGACAGTTACTACCCCTCGACCGTCAGGACCCACAGGACCAGACTCAGGGACAGTTACTACCCCTCGACCGCCAGGACCCACAGGACCAGACTCAGGGACAGTTACTACCCCTCGACCGCCAGGACCCACAGGACCAGACTCAGGGACAGTTACCACCCCTCGACCGCCAGGACCCACAGGACCAGACTCAGGGACAGTTACCACCCCTCGACCGCCAGGACCCACAGGACCAGACTCAGGGACAGTTACCACCCCTCGACCGCCAGGACCCACAGGACCAGACTCAGGGACAGTTACCACCCCTCGACCGCCAGGACCCACAGGACCAGACTCAGGGACAGTTACCACCCCTCGACCGCCAGGACCCACAGGACCAGACTCAGGGACAGTTACTACCCCTCGACCGCCAGGACCCACAGGACCAGACTCAGGGACAGTTATTACCCCTCGACCATCAGGCTCCTGAATCAGTGGGGTAAACCGGCTTCACTCACCCCAACACTGAACTGTTCCCGCAACTCACTTTCAAGGATTCCTCATCTCACGTTCTCGATATTTATTGCTTATTTACTTTTATTATTGTATTGTTCTTTTTCTTTTTGTATTTACATAGTTTGTCTTTTGCACATTGGTTGTTTGTCTGTTGTGTGCAGTTTTTCACTGATTCTGTTGTGTTTCTTTGCACTTACTGTGAATGCCCACAAGAACATGAATCTCGGGGTTGTGTATTGTGACGTATACTGTATGTACTTTGATAATAAATTTACTTTCACCTTTGAACTTGGTTAACTGATGAACCTGAGTCCTGATCATAACCAAACAGCTTGTTGACTCCAGGAAAGCTGAGGTAACAAGAGATTGAAGACGGGCACCAGTAGGTGATAGGTAGACCCAGGAGGGATGAATGATGAGGGGCAGATAGCACTATTTGAGAAGAGGGGAGAGTGAAGATGAGGTCAGCTGCTGGAGGATGTTAGACAGGAACAGAAAAAGGCTACTCGTGCTAGAATCTGATAAATAAGGAATGTATAACTACCCAGGGACACAGGATTTCCTTTTCCCCCTCCTGTGCCTGTTTGAAAAACAGCTGATTAAAGATATGAAATTCATGATCAAGAGGAAACCAGTGCCTGGTCCACCAATCCAGGGCTGCTGCGTGGCTGTCGGGGAGTGGGGAGAGATCCACACTGCTCATACTCACTATCACAGCTTCAGAGTCTTCGTAGTAACTTGGCCAGATAGGTCCCATGCAGCCTCCCAGTTCTCGAATAGTAATTTTCCTCTTATTAATCGTGATATCAGTTAAGTTTGTGCCCACCTGCAGGTAAAGGAGATTAAAAGTGCATCAAATACAAAGAGAACACGGTAAGATTTTGTTCTGAGATAAGACCATTAGACATAGGAGCAGAATTGGGCCACTTCCCTCATCGAGTCCATGTGTGATAAGACAGGCAGCAATATTTTATACCCTAGACCCTTTGTTACAAGACTGGCTAGATTCTAGACAGGGGTTCCCAACCATTTTTTTGTGCCATGGATCAATACTGTTAAGAAGGGGTCCATGGACTCCAAGTCTAGAAGAACGAATATTCCATCATGGCTGATTTATTATTTTTCTCAACCCCATTCTCCTGCCTTCTCCACAGAACCTTTAACACCCTTACTAATCAAGAACCAATTGTCAAAGTAGATTGCATAATTGTCATAATTTTGCAGTTTAACTTTCTTACCCCTGCCTGCATTTTTATATAATTACCTATAAATTGTTTTTGTTGGCCCCAAGTGGTTATAGTTTTATTATTCTGGAAACTTCTTGGGCATCACATTATTAACAGGAGCTATCTGATCAGTTAACTCTCATCGACAAATCTTGAATGGCATGCCTGCTGTCTCGGGTATAAGGAGAGCAGGGCACGTTGACTCACCATCTTCATTCCCCCTTCTCCTTTCTTTGTTTGTCCTTCTTCCTCACTCCCCACCCCCCCCCCCCGTTCCCAATACCCCACGTTCTCTTGGAGATTGTGAAGCAACAAGTTTTATGTCTCATTCTTGACTTCTACAAGAACCTTGGATAAAAACATCAGAATTCAATACTATCGACCTCTGCTTTAAATATACCCAATGACGTGGCCTCCACAGCTGTCCCTGGCAATGGATTCCACAGATTCACCACACTCTGGCAAAAGGAATTCCTCCTCATCTCTGTTTTAAAGGGATGTCCTTGTATTCTGAGGCTGTTCCCCCAGTCTTAGACTCCTCCACTACAGGAAACATCCTTTCCAATTCGGGTGTGGAGCTACTCAGTCTCTTGTGTCAGTAACACCACTGACAGACACACAGTTTTGTAGGTTTAAAGTGAGAGGGGAAAGACCTGAGCAAGTTCTTCACACAGATGGTAGTGGGCATATGGAATGAGCTGTCACAGAAAACAACATTTAAAAGAGATTTAAGCAATAGGATTTAAATAGTTCAAATACTTAAATGTGGATAGCAAAGGTTTACAGGTCCAACATAGCAATGGGACTTGGAAAGGCACCTTGATTGGTGTGAACTAGTTGGGTCGAAGTGCCTGTTTCTGTGAATCTATAAACTTACTTGTTGAAACATTTCACACAAGACTTTTACAAGTGGTAGGTAAAGATCACTTGTGCCCCAGTGATAACGCCCAAACATTTACAGATAACTTTCTCATCTGTCAATTCACACAGGATATTTATTATTTTATTGAAATGCAGAGCAGAACAGGCCTTTCTGGCCCTTTAAGACACGTCACCCAGCAATCCCCCAATTTAATCCAAGCCTAGTCACAGGACAATTTGCAATGACTAATTAATCTACCAACCAGTACGTCTTTGGACTGTGGGAGGAATCCAGAGCACCCGGAGGAAACTCAGTAGTCACGGGCAGAACGTACAAACTCCTTACAGGCAGGGGCGGGAATTGAACCTGGGTCACCTGTACTGTAAAGTGCTGTGCTCACCACTAGGCTACCATGCCAAACATCGATTTCTGGGTTCAAATTTTCACCATGATGTATGGGAAAAGTATCATTACCTTGTAAACCTTGGCAAAAGGATATGGATTGTTGACATTTTATCATTAGTATGAAAGAAAGCTTTGTAGCAGATTTGCTACTGAATGCATTGAACGAGTTTGAGCATACCGTGGGGAGTGTAGGTGGGAGCTCGTCAAGTTCACCAAGCACTTCTTTCAAACTCATCTCTGCACATTGATTAAGGATCCAAAAATGAAATAAATATTGAAAATTGCTTTTAATATAACCATAAATGTATCCACCACAGCCTTAAATCTTTCAATGAAGTGACTTTTGATAAAATCAAGTGGCAATCTCTGGCCATGTAGCAGTCAGTCATTTGTCCTTACTGAGGCCCTATGTTGGTCAGGGTTGACCATGAATGTTGCATCCCAGCCGTCTGCGTGATACACAAGTCAGGAAAGTTCAATGTGGAGAGCGAGCTGTTGCCCATGTAGCAGGCTCCCCCTCGCCATGCAGCTGATGAATCCAAAGGAACAGTAAAGACCAAAGCAGTTTGGCACCAGCGGTGTTGCAGGAGTTGCCAGTCAGCGTCAAACGCAACATAGTACAGCCCTAGGGGCTGGCAAAACCATGATGGACCCATCCCACCCCAGTAATCACCTGTCCAATCTCCTAATGTCCGGCAGGAGACACTGAACCATTTCTGCACGGACATCCAGAGGGAAAAACAGCTTTTTCCCAGGGCTGCCGTGCAACTGAACAATGGCCCATTTCAGAGTTGTTTGTTTTTAATCCAGTTGTAAATTAGAGTCACTCTAAAATATCTCAGATGTTATTTTAAATTTTGTCATTGTGTTCTAACGCTATTTTGCACTACAGGTACAATCTCATTGTCCTCAGCACTGACAGTAAAGCTCTGACTAACAAACCTAGGGACCCCAGCTCCAGGGTTTGAGTGGGTACAGCCGCAAGGCAGCGTAGTCTCCTCCTGGATGAGCCGCCAACCATGGCTGATGATCCCCATCTGCCCAAAGCCACTGGTTTTAAGCTGCCACTATAAAATCAGCTTTGAAGCAGGTTTACTATTGAATGCAGTGAATCAGTTCAATGCCTTTGCCCCTTCTCCTGTCAGAAATGGTTCCGATAGGCTTCGTAGCTAAGGTACGTGTGAAGGCCAGGAGTTGGACTTGGTTGTCAGAGGCTATTTGAGATGCATGCCATTGGGAGCATTTAGTATTCAGTGGGAGCTTATCCTTGCTTAGTGGAATTGGTCCATGGCATGAAAAAGGTTGGCAATCCCCTCTCTACAACACTGATGATGAGAGAAGTACTGTGTATACGTATATTTCCAGAAAATCAAGTAAATGAAAACTGAAGTCCGAAACAAAACCAAAGAATACGGGAAACTCCCAGCAGCTCAGGCAGCAGCTTAAGAAAGAGAACTAGAGTGAATATTCTACCTTCTAGACCAGAGTTCTCCCCTACATTGGGGGACCCACTTCATTGTGCACCTCTGCTCCATCCGCCAAAAGCAGAACTTCCCAGCGGTCAAGCATTTTAATTCCCATTCCCATTCTGACAGGTTGGTCCATGGTCTCCTCTTGTGCCAGGATGAGGCCACCCTCAGAGTGGAGGACCAACACCTTATATGCCGTCTGGTAGCCTCCAACCTGATAGCATGAATACCGATTTCTCCTTCTAGTAAAGAAATGTCTCCCCCCTCCCCTATTCCCCACTCTGGCCCTTAATCTCTTCTCGTCTGCCTATCATGTCCCGCTGGCTCCCCTCCTCCTTCCCTTTCTCCTATGATCCACCCTCCCTCTCCAATCAGATTCCTTCCTCGCCAGTCCTTCATCTCTCCTACCCACCTGGTTTCACCCAGCACCTTCTGGCTATCTTCCTTCCACTCCCCCCACCACCTTTTTATTCTGGCATCTTCCCCTTCCTCCCAGAGGGGGGAGAAGATGGCAGCGCGACGCAGTGCGCGCAGCAACTTCGGTGATGAAATCTGTTACCTGTCAAGTAGGGGACCGTGCACAATTCTGATTTGATGGAGGGGCTGGTCGGAAGCTCGGAGTTTTTGGACGGATGGACTCAGTGTCGGCTGGGGTCGGCTGCTTCCAAGGTATCGGCAAGTTGACAGTGCCTGGAGGTTTATGGCAGCGAGTTTCTCCCTTTTTCCGCCTGCTATCGGGGACTCAGGAGTCGACCGACTCAGGACTTTGAGACTATTTTTTACTGTGCTCATGGTCTGTTCTTCATCAAATTATGGTATTGCTTTGCACTGCTGTAACTATATGTTATAATTATGTGGTTCTGTCAGTGTTGGTCTTTGGTCTGTCCTGTTTTCTGTGATATCACTCTGGAGGAACATTGTATCATTTCTTAATGCATTTCTAAATGACAATAAAAGAGAACTGAATGTTCTCATAATGTAATCCTTCCTAGCGCTGATGAAGGGTCTCGGCCGAAAATATCGACTGTTTATTCATTTCCAGAGATATTACACTAGATTTCCTGTACTTTATTTTAAAGAGATGTAGAATTGAATCGGTGTACAGTATTTTAAAGACCTGGGGAAAGGGTCTGAGTGCCGGGCAGCTATTCGACCAGGGGACACAGTACACAGGGGTTGCCCAAAGAGGAGTGGGCTCTGCTGACAAGGGGATCACCTCACGAGGGTATGCCAGGTAGCCACAAGTGAAAGGAGCTGCAGAGAGATGTGGAGTCTGCCCAACACATCACAGGAACATCCGTCCATGAGATCAGCATCGACAGAAGGTGCTGTCTCAGAAAGGCAACTTCTGTCCTCAAAGCAACACACACACACGTTGGAGGAACTCCGCAGGTCAGGCAGCATACATGGAAGTAAACACACAGTCCACGTTTCGGGCTGAGACCTTCCTTCAGGACCAGAAAGGAAGAGGGAAGACGCCAGGATAAAAAGGAGGGACAGGAGGACGAGCGAGAGGGTGACGGGGCAAGCCAGGTGGTAGGAAAGGTAAGGCTGGAGAGGAGAGAGAACTAGGGGAACGGGTCACTCAAGATCCCCAGCGGCCGGGCCATGCATCTTCTCACAGCTAGAGGTTCCGGAAGATGAAAGTGTCACACCACCACGTTTAAGATTACTTCCCTTCGCCTATCAATTTCTTAAACCAACCGACCCAAACACTAGTCACTCTCTCAAAATAGCACTTTGCACCACAGCGGGCATTGTTTGGTTCTAATTATGTCCTTCCTGAAATAACCCTCTCTTCTGCACACTCCCATCAGGTTCTACCTCGCTGTTGTAAGATTATCCTAGTACAATCAGAAGGACCCCGATCCTCAAATCTACTTCATTGTGACTTTGCACCTTCTTGTCCACCTGCACCGCACTTTGTCACTCTAACACCTTATCCTGTTAATGTTTACCCTGTACTATCTGAATACTCTGTAACAGAGCGATGAAATAATGAGTACGAATGGTAGGGAAAGCAAGTTTTTATCTGTACCTCGGGACGTGCCGATAATAAACTCCTTACCATCTAATTTTGTGTAATTTAAGTATTTTTCTTGTGAATGTTGTGTATTTGACGCTCTGTGCCCGTGACGCGGCTGTAACTTTCGTGGCCCTTGCGCATGTGACAGTAAATTAATTGATTTCAGTAATTTGCGGCAGTGAACACGACGGCTGGCTGTGAGCCAGACGACACAGAGGTGAGGGCCCAGTGCAAAACTCTTCCCCGATCCCAACAACAGACTTTGACCGAAAGGATATTGTGCAGTGCTTTCAGCAGCAGCGTCTTCCCCACCGCCGTCGCCCCCAGTAGCAGACCGAGGCCCATTGGTGCCGGCCCGTTCCGGTGCCCCGGGAGGGTCCCTCACTCGTCCCGCCCGCCCACTCACTCACTCACGGCCGCACCGAGGATCCGCCAGGGGCCTCTCGGTCGGTTGCCCGGCAACGGCGGCGCGCCGTCACCTCAGACTTGGGACGTCACCGGACGCCATGCAAGAACGCCTACCTTGTGTGTGTATATGCACACACAGTCGACGTCAGAGGAGCGCGACGCACCCACGGGGTAGGGCCCCGACAGAGCCAAGGAAGTAGGTGTCCACGCAAGTGCCGTGATCCGGTGACGAAGTAAGCGGACAAACGGACGGAGTGACAAAGGGCGGCGGGATGGGCAAAGGCGGCGGCCCGTTCGAGCGGCTTCTCGGTAAGAGGCCTTCGTTTCCCTCCTATGTTGGGTAATCCGCACGGTTACGTTTCGGAGGGGAAGTTAGAAGCCAAGGCCGATGGCCGCTGGGCCTCGGGCTTGCCTCAGGGCCGCCCCCCTGTGTCAGCTCCCTTCCTACTGGGTGTATATCGGCCTCGGGGTCTCGTCCTCTCTCCCCGCTGGGGGTGGTTCGGCCGCTGTGCCCTCCCTCCCTGCTGGGGAGGGGATGGCCTGGCCTTCGATCTCCAGCTTGGCGGCCTGCAGACGGGCCCGGCGAGAAGCAGCTCCGGGTCTCATTGCTCCAAACACCTCAGCTCTAGGCTACTCGTGTGCGGGTTAAATCCCTCGTTTCTCTTGGGTGGGTTGTCTGACCCTGATCGGGAGGGAAATTTCTATCTCGGAAACCCACAAGGCTTTGGTAAACAGTCGGGTTTAAAGCTACTTCAGTTCTTGAGCCTACCTAGGACTTATTGGGCAAATGATTTTATATTTCTGTCAAATACATCTCAAAGGCTTTGTTATGGAAGAGGTAAACAAAAAAAGTTTGTCTCTGACGTTGTGTAGTTTAGAAGCTCCAGAGGAATTGAGAACAACATGATTCAGCATGTCAAAGGACATCTTTTCAGCTCTGGCCGCGTAAATTGAATACTGTTACTTTAATGTTTTGGGTGTGAACCTTCATCAGGACACGGGCCACGAGTCGGCACCTAAGACTGCTCTGTTACTCATCAAGAGCTGCTTGTTCTTCAAAGTCTATTGTCATGTGCGCAGGTGCAATTAAATAACTTACCTGCAGTAGCATCGCAGGCACATTGCATCAGATAAACAGAATTCACAAGAAAGTTGGCCAAAACTCAGACCCAGGCTGAGCGAGAGTAAGGAATAAATAGTCGTCATTTCGGGCTGAGACCCTTCGTCGGGACTGGACAGGAAGGGCGGGGAGAAGCCAGGATAAGAAGTGGGCAACTCTATGTTCGTTCATATCCAAATTGCAGTGGCACGCCACAACACAACCGGTGAGAATTCTTCCGACATTACACCCACAGAATTTTGCTCGAGTGTTAGCTGACTTGGTGACCCTCCTAAGAAATTTGCGTCAGCATCTTTGCTTTCTTATGATTGCATCTTTTTACTTAGCCTAGTGTAGGTAATCCAAAACATTAAAACCAAGCCACTTAAACTGCTGCATCGCTTCCCCAGAGTAGACTGGTACACAATCGCCATTCTTTCCCTTCCTGAAGTTCACAGAAAGCCATTTCATTTTGTTGCTGTTGGGAGGTTTTTGTGACACCTCTCAACCTGGTGATGTATCTTGCTCTATTTCCCTACATTGTATCCATGTCTGCTGTTCCAGTGATTGTATGCACATTCTGCTGATCTCCCTTTTGAATGAACACGGTGACGAAGCCTTCACAACCACCTAGGGTAAAGAATTCTAGATTTCTCCCCATCTGAGTGAAGAAACTTCAATTTGTTTCAGTCCTAAATGGCCTTCCCTGTACTAGAGTCGTACTGCACAGAAACAGGCCCTTCGGCCCCTCTAGTCCATGGCGGCCTGGTTTTCTCCCTAGTCTCGTCTACCAGCGCCTGGGCCATATCCCGCCAAACCCCTCTCATCCATGTATCAATCCAAACCTCTCTTAAATATTACAATTGTGAACCTGCATCCACCACTTCTGCTGGCAGCTTGTTCCACCCTCAGTGTGAAGAAGCTCCCTCCGTGTTCCTCATAAATATTTCTCCATCCGTCCTAAATCTATGACGTCTCTTTCTAGTCTCACCCGGCCTGAGGGAAAAGAGCCTGCCTGCAGTCACTCGGTCTTGATCCCTCATCGTTTTGTTTTAGATCTGCATCATCTGTGTAAGATCTTCGCTCGTCCTCCTGCACTCTATTGAATAATGGCCTAACCTATTCAACCTTTCCTTATGACTCAGGTCCTCAAATCTCGGCAACATCCTTGTAAATTTTCTCTGTATTCAATCTTATTGACATCTTTCCTGTCAGTAGGTGATCGGAACTGCACACGATACTCCAAATTAGACCTCACCAATGTCTTGTGCAACTTCAACATAACATCCTGTGCTGATTTATGAAGGCCAATGTGCCAAAAGCTCTCTTTGTAACCCCATCTACCTGTGATGCCACTTTCAAGGAATTATGGATCTGTACTCCCAAATTCCTTTTCTCTACCACACAAAAATGCTCTACCACTCACCGTGTAAGCCTTACTCTGGTTTGTTCTCCTGAAGTGCAACACTTCACATTTGTATCCATTAAATTCCATCTGCCATTTCTCGGCCTATTTTTCCATCTGGTCCAGATCATTTTGCGAGCTCTGATGCCTTCCTCACTGTCCGTTATGCCCCCATCCTTGGTGTCATCCACACATTTCTGATCCACTTTACCACTTCATCTAAGTCATTAATATGGATGATAAAACAGGCCCAACACTGATCTCTGAGGCACACCACAAGTCTCAGGCCTCCAGTCAAAAAGATAACCACTCCTTTGCTTCTCCTGCTGAGCCAGTGTTGAAGCCAGTTTACTACTTCACCCTGAGTGCCAAGCAACTGAACTTTCTGGCAACACACATCAAAGTGAACGCAGCAGGCCAGGCAGCATCTCTAGGAAGAGGTACAGTCAACGTTTCGGGCCGAGACCCTTCACCGGTACTTTCTGGACCAACTTCCCATGCAGGACTTTGTCAAAGGTCTTGCTAAAGTCCATAAAGACAACATCTATGGCCTTCCCTTCGTCAAACCTCTTGGTAATCTTAAAAAACTCCATTAAACGCAGTTAGCGCGTTGCTATTCCAGTCCGGGGCGTTCCAGCGTTTGCAGTTCAATTCCAGGGCTGTTCTGTAAGGAGTCTCTTTGTCCTCCTCGTGGAATGAGTGGATTTTGTCTTGGTACTCCAGCTTCCTGCCAGCCAAAGAGAGGTTAATTGGTCATTGTAAATTGTCCAGTGGTTAGGCTAGGGTTAAATCTCTGTTCCCGGTGCTTGCTGGGGCAGCATTGCTCATGGGGCAGAAGGGCCTTCTCCGTGCGAGTTATCAGGCCTCGTCTATCCAAATACTTGTAAATCTTTGCCCTTGGGACACTTGACAATAATTCATCCACGACTGACGTCTGGCTCGCTGGTCTACAATTTTCCAGGTTATTCTTGGAGATTTTCTTGAGCAACAGAACGACATTAGCTACCTTCCAGTCCTCTGGCACCTTACCCATATTGTAAGAATGTGACCCTGGCTCGACATTCCTGAATCGGGAAACATCTACCCTGTTCGACGTGTATGAATCTACTGACCATAACGTAAAGATTTTCTTTCCGCGATTTTTTTTAAGATGGAACGTGGGGGTGATTAGTTTTTGTTCGGGGAGGGGAAGGGGGTGGGGAAAACTGTGAAGTATAATGTAGCTATTGTTGCTCTGGTATCTCAGGCTCTACAAACAATGTATTTATGCAGGAATTTGATGGTTTTGTCCACAGACAAAATAGTTTCCAGTCTCTCTAGTGCTTTTGTTTTCAATTTTCCAATCTAATAGTTCAATAGTTCTATTTAATATCAGAGAATGTATACAATATACAGCCTGAAATTCTTGTTCTTTGCAGACATCCGCAAAAACAGAACAGTGCCCTAAAGAATGAGTGGCAGTAAAAATGTTAGAATCCCAAACCCCCCCACCCCCATTTCCTCCTCCCACGCACAAGCAGCAAGGAAATGACCCCCCTCCCCACCTACTACAGCAATGACCCCCCACCTACTACAGCAAAAAGCATCAGCACCCTCCACCCACAAAGCAAGCAACAGCAAAGCCCCAAGTGAAACCGTGATCTGCAGTACAACAAAACTAATCACTCACCCGACAGTTTGACATTCCACTATCTCTCTCTCTCTCTCTCTCTCTCTCTCTCTCTCTCTCTCTCGTCACCCTTTCACAGCAATAGGGGAGACATAACAAAACAACTCACTGATTTGCGATGATAAAGTCTGCTGAGTCACTTTCTTTTCCCCCCGAGTTCTCCGACTGGAGAATTGACAACACACTCTTCCCCCACCAACGAGGGAGGGGAAGGGGGAGGCTTCGAGCCACGCTGCTCCAGCAACCGCTGACCAACTCGATTAACTGTAACCTAACCACGGGACAGTTTACGATGGCCGGTTAACCCACCTGGTACATCTTTGGACTGTGGGAGGACACGGAGCACCTGGGAAACCCCACACATTTCACAGACTCCTTACAAATGGTGCTGGAATTGAACTGGGAACGGCAGAAAGCGCCGAGCTGTAATAGCGTTGCGCTAACCGCGGCGCCCTGACTTCCTGGGTATACATTTATAAATTGGGACTTAGATGCTAAACGATAAACTGATTGAAGTTGCAGGTTTTGAAAGGAGCATTTCTTTTTCTATTGGTAGGGATCTCGGCAAGTTTAAAATGGTGTTACTGAATGTGGGTGACAACTTACTGGTGGTTTTCAAAGCAAGAAATTGAACTATTAATAACACTTTTTATATGGAATATTGTGGTAAACAGTCACTGCAAACAATGAAGAGGCTGGTCGAGGCGTGCGGGTACGAGTCGGAGTGAGGTCAAGGCATGTTCTAGGAGAAGCTGGGACTTCAGAGATGAAGATGGAGCGGAGAGAAGTTGAAGCAGAGTTGTTTTGGAGCCCGTCCACGTAAACTGGGAGGGAGGTTTGATCCATCTAAGTGCCGCACTGATTTGGGGAGGTCGAGTATGGGCCGGAGGCCGTCCAGGGCGTATCGCTGCGGTGGGCTCGTAAACTCCCAGCCAGTTAGACTGAAAAGGCAAGGTACCGGGACCGGAGGCGAGGGTCAAGCCAGTCCTTCTCCACCAGGTTTTACTCCGCTAACCTTGGCGCTGAGGATGTGAGACGGCTCCGGCTGCTACACGCTTCGTGTCTGTGAGCTTCATGATGATTCGATGAACTGAGACCGAGGCTATGCGTCTTCTCTGGCTGCTCCGGGTCTGTGCACTCAATTTGGTTCGGAATGCTGTTGCTCGCTTTTACTGTTTGCATGATTTGTGTTTTTTTCCTTCTTTCTCTGCGCAGTGGGTGTTGGTCTTTTTTTTTATCGGGTTCTTTCATGTTCCTTGCTTTGTGGCTGCCTGTAAGCAGACAAATCTCAAGGCTGTATAATTTACACATTCTTTGATAATAAATATACTTTGAAGAGGCAAACTTGGAAGCCGGAGTCTGTCCGTATGGGATGTGAAATTAGAAGGCACCTTATCACATAGTTAGGATCTGTGTTGCACACCACCACAATTTGCGATGGATGCTAGTTCAATTAACGTTCATAAACCTGAGAGATGTTCCATTGATGAGGATGTGAAATAACATGGAGCCAGGTTAGCTGAATGGGTTCCATTAATATAGAAAACACAGAAAACCTACAGCACAATACAGGCCCTTCGGCCCACAGAGTTGTGCCAAACATGTCCCTACCATAGAAATTACTAGGCTTATCTATAGCCCTCTATTTTTCTAAGCTCCTTGTACCTATCTAAAAGTCTCTTAAAAGACCCTATCGTATCCACCTCCACCACCGTTGCCGGCAGCCCATTCCACACACTCACCACTCTCCGAGTAAAAAAACTTACCCCTGACATCTCCTCTGTACCTACTCCCCAGCACCTTAAACCTGTGTCCTCTTGTGGCAACCATTTCCGCCCTTGGAAAAAGTCTCTGACTTTGCACATGATCAATGCCTCTCATCATCTTATACAGCTCTATCAGGTCACCTCTCATCCTCCGTCACTCCAAGGAGAAAGGGCCGAGTTCACTCAACCTGTTCTGGTTAATTGCGCCATCAGTTTATCAGGACAGCTGCTTACTTGGAAAACTCTTAACAAAAAACAATCAATAATTGCCTGGATTATCTTTATTTATTTGGGACGCTGTGTACTTTATTGGGACAGGAGACTTGCTGAACACATTCTCATTGGCGTCAGTCATCATTGTGTGGCCGATAGAAACTACACTGCATTTAGAGCAAACAGTTTTAAATAACGTCAGTTGAGTGTGTTTGTGTTCAAAGAGCAGCGATTTTTGTCGATTATAGTTCGTGTGCAATAAACAGTAAGACAAACCAGAACTGTTTTGCTCACTGCGATTTCAAGCATTCGGTCTTGGAGATTACAGAAACGGCTGATACTGAAAATGAAATGACTTCACGACTTCAAGTGCAAAGAATTTAAAGATATTGGCAGTCACCTCGAATGTGACAATGAAAATGAAGATGTGGAGAATGCAATCATCAAAAGCATTGTATGAAGGCAGTCCATTGTCTGCACTAGGTGTCCTGATTTTATCCACTTACAGTCAATCAGAAGAACAGGGCAGCATACGCTGGATGAATTCCTCTGTTGATAATGATTAGGCACTAATACAATTTTATAGTCCAGTAGTAGTAGTGAGAGTGGTTTTATTTGTTCTGTATTTCATTTAAATAGATTATTTGTTTCTTGATTTAACAGTTTTTTTTATTTTCATGAAACTTTGGCTAATTGGGGCAGCCCCTTAATTGGGCCAAAATGCACGAGTCCCGATGTATCCCAATTATCTGGAATCCACTGAATATGGATCAGCTGTTCCAAATCTGCTTTCATTGACCCTGGACTGGAGTGGCTTCCTTTCTGAGGGACTTTAATCCTCTGTTGGTGAGGGTGTTAGTGCACCGATACCATTTCCTCTTTTCATGTACTCCTCACTCTAAAAGTCATGAATTAGAGTCACATATTTATTTCTATCATTTGTCTGGATCAATAATAAAGCCACCCCGTAACAGAATGTACGTTACAAACTGTAGCCAACGGGTATTTGTGATGTGGCTCAGATGCCTGCAAATGGATTCCATAAATCGTGACTTAACCTGACCCTGTTGTATCGTTAAGTAGCTTGTATATTTTCTTAGCAGCCAAAAGAACCAATTCTCTTCCATACTTAACGAAGGAATTAGTGTCAGTGTAGTCACATGATATCTTTTGATAATATTCTGGCCCTCCTCTGAAGGTATGAAATGAAGCATACTCCTTTATCTGCTGAGTTTTACTGGATTCTGAAACCTCTGTCTTCCGAACCAGACTGTAAATTCATTCACTGAGGGTCACGAAAAAGGCAACAGAAGCCATTCAGCCCCTCGTGCCTGATCTGCCACTCAGTAGGCTGGTTTTAAGATTAGCTTTATTTGCCACGTGTACATTGAAACATATGGTAAGTTGTGTCATTTCCATGAACAACCACCACTGTGTGTTTCATCCTTTCTTCTCTTCTTAAACAGACAAAGCAACGAGCCAGTTACTTCTTGAAACTGACTGGGAATCAATACTACAGATCTGTGACCTGATTCGGCAGGGAGATGCTCAGTAAGTGTCTGTGTGTTCTGCCTTTTTCCTCCCTGAAAGAAGTTTGCATTTTACCTCTAATTCCCATGTCACTATGTGGTTAATATTCATGAATTGATTCTACCACGTGTGCCCCAGTGAGGTCCACCCACCTCACCTGGGGAGAATTGGAAAACCCACCAACGTGAGCAGATGTTGAGATCAAATTGAGCTGTAGCTCGCATTTGGCATTTTCTGTTACTGTGGGGAATTGATTCAAAGTATGTATGCAGTATACAACCCTGAGATTCGTCTACCCCACAGACAGCCACGAAACAAAGAAAACCATGAAAGCTGTTCTAAGAATACACATTAAGCCACTCCCCCATGTGTGTAAAAAAAAAACCAAATCGCGCAAACGGCAACAAAAATTATTGAGCAAAACACAGATATAAAACACAAAGTGAAAAGAGTCCAGACGTGTTCAGTTTTTTATCTGTGACCGCCCCCAATCAAAATCACTCAAAGCAGCAACAAAAAAAGGAGAGACTAGAATCCAGAAACACATCATAATGTGAAACATGGAGTCCAATTCACAAACCACATCTGGTAATCCTTGCTCAGGACCCAGAAATAAGGCACCGTCCTCCAACAGCATCAGGGGTGAGAGAGACCGTCACACTCAGGGACCTTCCTCTGGCAACAGTGAGGAGGAGGCTGCTAGACTGTGCTGGATAGCCATTCGCCTTCTGCACTCACCTCGATGGTTTCAGTCCACCTTGGCACCATAAACAGCGAGAAATGGAGTCGATCCTGGGTCTCTAGGATTCTTGGCCTCAAGGTCACGTACTTTGCTCAAAACGCCCTCAGAGACAGCAAGGTGCCAGATCACATAATCAACCCGAGAAACACCACTGGAATGCCAATTCCAGGCACCAACAGTAGCAGAAACACATTTGAAAGAATAAGAAGACATAAAAGAAATGAAAGTAGTAGTTTCGAGATCCAGCAGAAAGATGTCGCCCGTGGTTGTGTTGTTCGCTGGTGCTATCTTCTTCCAGATTGTATTATGATTTTTAAAAAAGATTAGAAATAATTAGCTTGATTTTTTTCACACCTCCAGTGAAATGTGTCATTTTGCGTTGAGAATGTGCTGGAGCAGCCCACAAGTGTTGCCACACTTCCAGAGCCATCGTAGCACAAACCCTCACCCCTGCGTCTGTGCAATGTGGGAGCTGGCTTGCCTCGTTTCTGAGGTCTGGCCATTCGAGTTGTTGTGCAAGGAATCGAGTTTGAGCGTTCAACTCAAATAGTCTTGCTCTACAAAAAACGCCCCTGGGTCTTTTTTCTTTGTGAATTCAGAGTGAGTGTTGCTAATTAGCTCACCAGGGATGTGAACTTCTCGTTGAGTCTTTGGATAGAAGCAGGGAGAGCCCACGTTTCTCCCAGAGGCTGTGAAGCCAGATCAGTCCAGGTTGCTCCCGGGCTCCTTCCCAGTGCTTCTCAGCCACTACTTTAGTCAGATGGGGTGGGGCACTGTCCTCTCTCCCCGGAGACCTTTATGAAAATGCAAGAATTCCTCTGCTACAATTTCCGGAGGTGGATGTGGGCATCCTGAACTTGCCCTAATTCAGTTCGTGACTTAATATGACTGATTTTGTTGTATTCACACAGGGCGAAATACGCAATCAGCGCCATCAAGAAGAAGCTGAATGATAAAAACCCACACGT